>NW_025999787.1:3850000-4450000 GCF_019419815.1 Pyrus x bretschneideri | reverse complement strand
CCATAATTTTAACTGCACATCAATAGAAGAATGTCAAGATATTTTAGAGTGAGGACATCTGCATAATTTTAACTGTACATCAATAGAAGAATGTCAAGATATTTTAGAGTGAGGACATCTGCAAATCACAATAACCTGACATCAAACAGGAATAACTAACATCTACACCATCAAGCAGTAATTTAGGTCACTGAACATGAAGACACCACTGAAAATTCATCTTATGTATGAGAAACACAATTTAAAAAAAAACAAAAACACAAAACAAAACAAAAAATAATGTGAGAGACTAATTTAGACTTTGAACCTCATTGGATAATTTAGACTACCCGAAAGGCCTACATTTATTACAATTTTAAATTTAGAATTGAAGCCTGTCCCAACAAAATATTCCTTCAACCATGAATACTTGAATAAACACGAATGTCGGAGACTTCTAAAATGCTGATAAAATCTGTACCATAACTGCAAAATTGTGAGCACTTAATCTCTTCTTCCATCTCCTCCTCTCATAAACCCTACCTAACCCGTGATTTCATCAACCCAGCCTCCTACCAGTTTCTATACCAACCATTCATTTTACTATCGCAATTACCTAACAGGCTAACACGCAATGACGGTATCTCTGCTGCAATTTCAATCAGTTCAGACACCAGAGGAGAAGGTAGCAGCTTTTTGCCAGTCCCTTAAGCTACACAATACATAAAGCTATCAATGCGTCTTGAATTGAAATTGAAAGCACTTCAGAAAGGCTGATCACAACTACTTAAGCAAAAGCACGCACTCCTGCACTATGGCAGTCCCTTAAGCTAGGCAATACATAAACTGACAATGTGCCTTGAACCGAAATAGAAAGCACTTCCCAAAGGCTGATCACAGTTACTTATGCAAAAACATGCATTCGCGTGACATGCGACCGTATATTCACACCCAAATCACACCAATCTTATGTGTGAACCAAACACATCAATCCTCAACTTGCTATCGTTTTTAGAAATCGAACAACGGCTAATGTAAGAGGTCAAAATCAAACGCATGCCCCATGCTAAACATAAAATATAGAAAGCAAAAGAAGCTGATTCAGATCCTAATCGTACAATGCCGTAGCTCATGACCCTATAAACCCTAATCACCTGCCAAAAATTACACCAACCCAAAAATTCCCCACCCTTAACACCTTGATTTTCCATACCAAATGATATAATCCAAACCAAAGCCCCAAACACTAACAATAACAATTTCAGGTCCAATTTCACTGAAAAAATTATGAATAAATTAAGCAAAATTTCCACAAAAATTAGAACAATATCGAGAAATTTGGACTAACCCGCATGCAAGTCTTAGTCCTTTAATTTTTTTTTTTTTTTTTTCCAGAATGATCAGAGAATGCTAGGGCTTTTACTTCGGTCCTCGCACGGAAATCATGGGGCTGCAAGAAATTTTCCCAGGAAAATGAGGGACGCAAAGGGCAGGAGAAATGCGAGCCGGTGAAATTTTTGTTGCGTTTTTTGAGATTCTTTTGCTACAGTGTGATAGTGCCTGCTTCCTTGTGGGGGACCAAAACGTCATTTTGATTTCTTTTCGTTTTATGACAAGTTTGCCCTTCCCATGTCCCAACGGGCAGATGCCATTCCTTTTTTAATTACAAGGGTACAATTTGTTTTAGTACAAAGGTTGCAATTTTTTAAAATAAATAAAGAAAATAAAAACAAATTAATAGTTTGGCATTATTATACACATTTTTCTTCAATATTACATATAACTAAATGATATGAAAAATGAATAATTGAGATTGATAAAAGAAAATTTAGACAGTTGTGAAAATCAAATCTAACGGCTAACCCACTCATATGATTAACTGATAGTTTATCTGATACCTAGAGTAGTTGAAGTTTGATAAGATTCTTGAATGCATGGTAAACAATGTATGATCTTTGTGTGAAACACGTTTTAAAAATCATTTGTGAGTGTTCGTGTACAAGTAATTTTTATTTTTTTTATAGAAAATTTCGACGGTACAAATAAATTTGAAATTTTATGATATGAAAAAAAAAAAAAAAAAAAAGTTTCATGAATTGTTATGTTTGGATTAGGATTTTCAAATTTTCATGAAACTTAGCTTCCTGGAACTTTGTAGTTCGGGGCAGTAGTTTTCAAGTGAATATTAAACTTCTTGGAAATTTGAAAGGTTGAATACAAGTTTAGTTACAAGGAATACAAATTAGAATTATTTTGATTCTTCGGTTTTCAGTGTTCATTAAAATATGGGTATGAAACTTATTTCATTGCTTAACTTTCTCATGTTTATGAATCATTTCACTTTTTAACTTTCTTTCTCTATATTTACTAACATGTGATCAAAAAACAAATCAACTAGTTGATACGATTCCATTTCCTTGCCTCTTTCTAATAAGGGAATAAAATCCTCAACATGTTTTCTATAGTACAAGACTATACAAAGAGCTCTGTTTACAGGCATTGACAAAAATTTAATGGCTCAGATTGTGCCATGCATGAGCTTTACGTTTTAGCTATCAAGATGTTCAATTGGTCACCAAATTGAATTTTGACAAACCTACTAGAACCCTCTAACATTGAAATCCACCACTAAGTTAGTCTCGACACCATTTTACGCTTAAGATTCTAATGCGTCGAAGCTTTGGTGAAAGATAAAAGAGTACAAATTACATAATTTATATTTTACCCTACATTCATTAGATCAAAAGGCATTTGATAAGAATATGCATATACAAACTCCTAGCAACTACGTCAACATTAGAACTAAATGTGCTAAACCATGTCACACCCCCGCTCCATATCCCATAGCAACAAGAACACATGATGAAACTACGTTAGATAGATCCCAGAATTCATATTCTGTAACTGGTTATTCATCGTCCGATAAACAAACTACGTCAGTGTGTCCAACAATATATAGCTATACCCTCAACTTAAACTTTTGAGATGGTATTTTAGCAAGTTTGATATATAAGTTAATCAATTTTTGCCCAAAGATTTTCAATTTAAGCCTTAAGTGTAAAAGCCCGTCCCTTATTTTATGGCTTCATTAATTTTAAAAGAGTGAATTGACGAAAATGCCATTAGAGGCAAGATTGTTGACTTTTGTTAACAATCATTTTGTGACGCGTATGAGCTACTATTTTACTGTATTCATATAGTCTTCATTTCTACGAATGCGTGGGCGCAAGCGAAATCGAACTCAAAGTTACGGTTAAAATTTTACAAAGCATCGAATGCCGAGGGCAAATTGGTAATTTCATTTGGAGAGATATTGTGTGTTGTTTTGTGAGCCAACGTGGCCCACGCCCATTCCTCTTCGCCCCCATTTCTTCAAATTCCCACTCATTTTCTACCACGTCACCTTACTCCATTCTCTCTCAAACTCTCCCTCATCTCTTTTCCCTCTCATCTTTCTCACTCTGTTAGCTCTCTTCCCATCTCGGATGCACGCCATGATTGAGCCCAATAACCATCACCTTGCCCACTCCGACAAGTCTCAACCACTAGCCTCGAAGTTGGTCACCACCATCACATCACCTAACATGCTCAGGACATTGGGTTAATGGATTCAAACTGTGCAGTGCCCATTGCCACTAGTCATTGTCTTCTCCAGCGAACTTTTGCCGATGCTGACCTAGGTAAGCTTTGGAAATACTCAAAACCTTATCCTTTTCTCCTCATGATTCGATTCTGAGTGTGTTTGTGTGTTTTTGGACGATGGAGTATCACAGAAACGACGAAAGGAGACTTCCCTAGTTTTCCTGCGAGAACCACGATTTTTGTAGGTTTTTTTGACCAACTCCGGCCACGGCTAAAGCCCAAATGGGTATATTTTGAATCTCTATCTCTTTAGCTTCATTTTGACTTTTTTTTCATTGAAAATGGTTGAGTTTTGAACCTATTATAGACCTTTGAAGTTTTCCGGCCTTCTCCGTGAATTTCCGGCCTTCTTCTTTGTTGGTCCAGCTGGTACATCCCACAAATCCAAACGGGTTGACCCGACCCAATACCCAAAAAAAAAAACCCGAATTTGAACCGGTCGACCCGAACCCATTTAGGAATCTGGCAGGAATATTCCGTTAACTTCCAGTTAACTTTAACAAAATATTCCATCTGAGGAGGAAATATTCCATTAAAGTTTATTGTAGACTGCTAGTTGACTTTTTTGAAATTTTCTCAGAAACCCTCATAGGCTAATGTCAATGCCCCGAGTCCGTTTTAGCATCCATTTAGTGAAATTTTAAAGTTTTAACATAGTTGACCGCCTCAGTGGCTCGGTTAACTTTTTACGGAAATTGCCCAGGACCCTTCTTAAGGTATTTCGATGCATTGAATCTGAATCCACTGTCCGTTTTTCCAAATTGAAATGTTTAAATTGAGTTTTACTAATGGGTCTATATTATGCTTAGGTATGATTAGCATTGACGATCCGTATTTACTAGTTTGAACGGCTACGACTTTGCAAGTATTTATAAGTGGGTCTTTTCTTTTATATAGTATATATATTTATTTAGTTTCCATACATATTAATAATTCATTTTCTATGTGATTCCATAATAAAATTAACGTTTATCAGAAATGTCGTAATGTTGGGAAATCATGAAATAATCTTATGGGATGCACATGTAAGCGTACTATAAGGGGATGCCTTAATTAGACTTACGAATATGAATAGTATTATGTTGATTAGAATTATTGAATTTCTGTGGCATGACCATATTTACATTATCTGCTCATTGTGTGCTACACTGGTGTTTGTACTCACCAAGGCCAGAGCTAGTCTTCACGTGTATGTTCACATCGCACCGTACGCTCACTTTAGATCTATTGTAGGTGCCAGTCCTGTCCTATATTGCTATAGGCAATTAGGACTCGTATGTGATGCACATAGCACCAGTCTTCACGTAATTGTAGTACTAGAGCGTAAATCATTATTATACCCAGTCTTGTTCATGTTAGAATATCTTTGCATGAACTCATGTGTCAGTATATGTCGATGAGCACTCGATATGATATGTTTGTTATGCGAGATATTGTGATTACCAAATGCTACATGTTTTATATGCGGAAATGTTGGGAATTGTTGCATTTTCAAAAATTCTCCTTCTCAACCAAAAGAGAGTAAAAATACGATTTAGTCCTTTATTTATAATCCAATAAGAAAATTAGAAACTAAAATCGGGGACACTAAAGTAGTTTCGCATATAAAAGTTTCTTTTTTTTCTTCCCTCACTTACATATCAACCAAAGCATCCCACCTCAAATCTCTTTTTAAATCCCACGTTTGTTTCTCTCCTCTCCCACATTTCTCTTCACATTTGTTCCCATAACTTTCAAAAAATTTCACACAATGTATGTGGGCATTTTCTATATAATTGAGGCATGCAATATCAAGTGGACCATAACTTGATCAAATATGAGTACAATCGAGAAACACTTGTTAATTTGTGTTTTTACTTTGCAGATTACAAATGGATTATGTTTGCCTTAATGACACGTTTCGACCTAGAATGTTCGTCTAGACTCCAAATTGAGCTGTGTTGACCGACACTAGAAAGGTAATGAAGACATATAGTGTAGTGATGTAAAAAATATGAATAAATTTAAACCTAAAAGCGCCTAAATGCAAAAGTGTGCATGTTGGCGGGATTGAACCCAATTCACACGTGATGTCAAAGTATAAGTAAAGTACAGTAAAAGTAGGATAAGAATTATACCATCAAAGGTACTCTCTTATACCAACATTTGCCAAGAATCCTCGTTGACACAGAAGCTCTGCCACTAAAACTTAGAGGGGCGAAAAACAAGGGTGAGTAGGTTTGAAAATAAAATTTTATAAAACCTTTTCGAAAACGTAATAACCCATTTCCGTAAAACAAGTATAGTTTCCAAACATAATATACTACATATAATAAGAAAACACTTACCATAAACGGTGTTAATAGGTAGTATAAATATGAAGTCACTCGGTATAGAAAGATCGAGTTGGAATGTTGATGTTTATTTTGGAGCTGCTTAAGACTTTGAAGATTTGAGAATGTTTTGAGATGCATTGCTGAAGTAGGGTTTGTTGAATTTTAAAATTTTTAATTTTAATTGTGTCTACTCAATGGTAAATGTATAGTAGGATAGACCAATTCATATTAATATTTCAAATTGGGTGCAAAGATACAAAACATGGGTTTGAATAAAATTGTTCTTTTGTAAACAACATCATTGTGTTTCCCAATTTTAGGTTATAATATCAATAAACACTCACCAATTTATACACATGTGGACATATTATACCACATGATTATTGAGGGTTTAATCTTATATTATACAACAAGTTGGAGAATAAAGTCCCACTTCATAAATATAACAAAATAATATATAGAGTAGATTATTTTTTCGACATGTTATGGGCCTAATTTACTAGGTTTGAATTTGCTTTCTTAAGTTGGTTTTTGAAAAGTTGGGCTAACTCCAACTAAGGGTGTTGAATAAATGATTGAGTCTTCGAAAAATTGCATTAGTTCTAGTGAATGAAGGATGACTGGGCTCTCGAAAAGATGTGTTAGCTTCAACTTAATGAATTGGCTGGTTTCCAATGTAGGAATTGGTTTCTTGTGTGACCCATGTGGGGCCATTCGTGAAGGGACATGTTGGAGAATAGAATCGCACATAAAAAAACATAACAAAGTATTATACATCTTATAGGTGGGAGTTGCATACCTTATATCACGAAATCTTTCGTGATAAAATCCACACCTAGTTATAAGTGATTAGATTGAAACAATATCGATGATATGATGGTGGTTCATGCTTTGCCTGAAAAGTTAATCTCCATGTTCCCAATTTTTCAACATTACTCTCCCTTTTTGCAAATTATTCTCTTGTCATCTCAAATTATAGTCCCCTAAGGATTGTTTTATCAGCTATGAGCCTATGACTACTGAGAATGCCTTTTCTTTCCTTACCTGAATCTTTACTTAAATTGGTCAAATACAACAAAATAAAAATATTAATCAATAAATAAAAACTCACACACTACTTCTAAATTAAAAATGAAGAAAATTGAATTGAAAAATGCAACGACAAGTCTTTAGAGGATCTTTGATTGCAAAAAACACAGAGAAACAAGTCAAAGTGTCCCCTCATGAGTTAGAATCGAGGCATACGATTTCGGCGTCAAGACACTTCTGCATCGACATCTTTGAGTCCTCTCAGTGAGGACCCATTCTTGTATTCATTCAATTTTATATTATTTCTTTTTAGTGTTCTAGTTAGATTATATACTCTGAACACGTTCCTCATTTTCTTATTAATTGCATTTAAATTTATAAGTCTTATTTATATTCGTTAGTCTCATGCATCTTAACATGGTTTCGTCACCCTCAGGTGTCGGTCATTACGTGTCTACCCTAGTGTTTGAGGAATATCAGGGTCAGACGTGTTAGTTTGGTATCAAAGCGTGGTTACTATATTATATCATAATCTGTTCCCATCTGACTATTACTATTATAGCCGGCCATTTGTGGCATTTTGCAACACCCATATTTCATTACTGGCTTTCTCTCATCAGCAATAATCAATTAATTAATTTACTAATCTCATATGAACCAAATCAATTCTTCCTCTCCTTTTCTTAAACCACCTAACAGAATTAAATGTACAATTTCTGATATCAGAAAACCATGATTTACCTTTGCCTTCTAATCTTGATGTGCCTAAGTTCAAGCTATGGTCAGTAGTACTATGACCAGTCTGAATGTGCTGCTGATGCTAGCTATTTAGGTTCAAGATACACTTGCAATATGTTCCAAAATTCTTGCTAAACGTTCTTGGTCTACATAGCCAACCTGAATTTTCGAACTGTTTTGAATAGACACTGATCAACTGCTTGGACGCAACAAACTAACATCTCCATACGAGGAACTCAAACCAGGTAGGGAAGTTGTTATTCCCATAACTTGTTCTTGCTCAGATCAATATTTTTAGGCAAATTTCAGCTACAAAGTTTTGCAAAACATGTCATACTCCGAGGTAGCTTGTGGGGTTTTTGAAGGCTTGCTTAAGTCCTTTACACTTAAAAAGGAGAATATGTCCCAAGAAAACAAGCTTATGGTTGGCACTGAGCTTCATGTGTGTCTAAGATGTGCTTGTCTTGAGAAGTTAGCTAACAATAGTGGTGTGAAGTACCTTGTAACTTACCCTTTCGTAGAAGGCGATGGGCCAGTTACCTTGAGCCAGAAGTTTAGCATCTCTCCTGAAGTTTTATTGTCAGTGAATCACTTAGCGCCGAGCAAAATTATGTTTCCGAATACAACTGTTTTAGTTCCTTTGAGAGCAGAACCGCTCTTGAAGTTCAACATCCAACATTCTCCACCTCCAGCTCCTGCTTTTCTTCCCATAATTTCTGTGGAAAATTCGAATAGAAACGTGAAACTGATCAAGAAATTGTATATAGTCGGCTCTGTTGTTGGGTTTTCTTTGCTACTGGCAGCTTTACCTGCATTTGTAATTTTGTATAAAAGGGCTTTAAGGAAATGGAAGAGAGAGAAGATCATAGGCTTTACTGCTTTAAGCTCTCCAATTTCATGTTCAACTGTCAGAAGCTCGAATAAATCCGGTCAGACGGGCAGAAGCTCTCCGATTTCATCATGTTTATCGTCGGATATTCTTGCAGGATTGAAGTACTCGTTGTTCAATTATAGCATAGAAGAGCTGCGGAGAGCAACAAGGGATTTCAATGAAGAAAACAAGATTGTCTCTCAAGTGCATAGGAGAATTGATGATTCCATATTTTACCATATATTTTAAGGAAAACTAATGAAAAGAGCTTGAAAACTTTGAGTTTTAACAATAAGGACAAAATAAAGGGTAAAGTGAATAGTACTTTGATTGATTTTTTAGGGTAAAAATGTGGTTTTTCGTTAAAGTGAAGAGTATTAGGAGTTTTGCGTTAAAGTTCCCTATATTTTACCCTAATCTTAGTTATAATTTATTGGTTATTTTGGTAGAATTTTGATACTTTGCTTTATATTTTTAATATAGGACATTTGACTTCCTCTAGAGCAAAATGTGATCAAACGGACGAATTTTGGAGTGATTCAAATTGGAAGACGTTCGTGTGTCCCTTGGCGTATTCGTATCAAAATCTCAATAATTTCTACCAAGTGGTTATTTTCTGGCGATTAAATAAATGAGTAGTGTGTGTTGCTAGAAAGTGACGTTTCTGGGCTTAAACTGCGTTTTTGGAGCCTAAGATGACCTTAGATGGGTTCGTGGCATTATGGAGAAGTGTTAGAATAGTCCAAGCTTTAAATCTAGCTATTTTAGTCTAATTTTGGAGCTGATTTGGGTCCAAAATGTGGATGTGCAGATTTTTGGGCGAATTTACCAAGTTAAATTAGGATTATGTTTCCTATTTTATTTCAATTTATTAGGTTTCCTAGTTTTATTCTAAGACCTTTTACTAGGAGGATTTTAATTAGAGTAGTATAAATAAGGCTTTTTAGCCATTAGGGTTTGAGGAAAAGAAAAGGAGGAGAACGCACACAAACCTTTGACAATTCAAGTTATTTTCAAGATGTTTTCTATCCATGATTTTAATAATATTTTGTTTTATGGTTGTTAGTAATTAGTTTCGGTTACTAGGGCGAGGCCACGAGCCTTAGCAAGAATATGTAGTTTCTTTTCAATTCACTTATAATATTATGCATGTAGGTTTTCAATTGTTAATCACTGTGCTTTAAATTATTTATTTGCCTTAATGATTGATCACCATTAGGATATTTAGAAAAGTAATTTGATGCAATTTTGGCGGAGAGCTGTCCCTGAAATTGGCGTTGGCTTCTTGTGGATAATATGTGTAACTTCTTAGGATGGACGACAAGTCTTAAGGGTTATATGGTTTTTCAAAAGGATTTCACAAAATTTAATGAGTCTTGCATGTTCACATTCGATCTAGAGGCCACAGACGGGTTGCATGTTAGATATACGTTCTATGTTGGAGGTTCCAAGTAGGGCATACTTTAGAAAAACTTAACCTTCAAAATATGCATGTGTAATTCATAAGTAATTGGAAGAACTACGTAGGATTGTTAAGGTGATGGCGAAACCCTAGTGCTCAAATTTATTTTCAAAACCAGTGTTCTAAAAATCGGCCTATGCGGTACCTGGGCACTGGACGGTGACCGACCGCTTCAATTAACTGTTACTCAGTCGCAAAATCGAAAAATGTATTAGGTGGACGCTTAGGTGGGATTGGACAGGTCTAGGCGGAGCTATACGGGTCTAGGTGGGGCTGGGCGGAAGCTAGGCGGGCCTAGGCGGACATATGAGAAGACGTCGGGATGTGAAAATGTTTCTGGAAAAATGTTGTTGCAAGTCGAGAGGAACTGAGGAAGAAGATGAAGGGGTGGGTGACTTCTTTATGGTCCTACCATCTCCTCTCTTTTGAATTTTGATTGCACGGGTCCAGGTTCAATTACTCTCTTTACTAATTTTTTATTCTTTTATTTCTAGTCCAATTACTCTCTTTATCTATTTTTTATTCTTTTATTTCTTTTAAGATCATTTACATAAACCGGTAAAGGTCTATTGTTTTATTTTTTTTTTTTAAGACCATTTACATTAGTATGTATTTAAATCCTAACATCATATATATTATTTTAAAAGAAAAGGCATATTATTTATATATTATATAGTAAATTTAATTAATTTATATTAAATTTACATAAATCCGTTTAGGCGCTACGCCCAGCTCGCCGTCCAACTAGCGCCTAGTGTTTTTTAGAACATTGATTTTATCTTTTTTTTTATTATCTTATCTATGGATTTTATACAAGTATAATTTTTTATAAGTGTCAATATGCACTTATTTACAAGATACACAAGAAATTTACCTAAATCTGCCTAGGCCGCCTAGGCACCCGCCTAGACCCCACTTATCTGCCTAGGCGCTAGGTGCCAACTTGCTGCCCGACTCGCGCCTAATGTTTTTTAAATCCTTGTTCAAAACTATTTTCTTTTGTTTTCTTTACTTTGCCAATTTATTTAATTGTTTTTAATTAAATTCGTTTTTAATATTTTAGGTCAAAAAATCAACATCTTTCAAACTTTGTTTTCAAATAATTAATTAAGATTTGGTATTTACATAAATTATTCATTCAATCCCTATGGAGAACGACCTTGCTTGACCTGCTATACTACGACAACCTTGTTCTCTTGTAAGTATTTTTAAATGTTTTTATCCCTACTTTTGCAGGTACTAAAATCTCTATCAGAAATGATAAATAATGTTGAAGTGATGATCAATCAGATGAGATTCGAGGACCGGAGCCATGTTATCGACGTGCATTCGAAGATCAACCACATCAAAATCGTGAACTTAGAGGCAGTTTCTTATGGCGAAAATCACATGTCATGGTCTTATCTAGTTTTTAAATTTCCGAGCAATGGCTGCTTGGGGGGCTGCTTGTCTAGTCCATCTAGTCCTCTAAAGTGGTATCAACGAACGCAAATAGCTTTGGATATTGCAACAGGACTTCACTACTTACACCGTTGTACTTTCCCCTCTTGTGCTCACCTAGACATAAACACTAGAAACATTTTTGTGACAGCAAATTGGAGGGCAAAGCTTTCGAACATTGGAAGCATCTCGGCTTTGGGATCTTCAGAAGGAAATGACAAAGGATGGGTTGCACCAGAGTACCTTCTGCACGATCAGCTTCTGAGAAGGTGGATATTTTTGCATTTGGAGTTGTTTTGCTTGAGCTCATCTCGGCAAGAGAGGACATTGATGGAAAGTTGTTTAAGGAGTCCTTCAAGTTTTTGGGAGGGGGTGCTAGCGAAGGTGGTTTCCTCGATCAACTTAGGAGCTTCATAGATCCACAGTTGGAGGATTATCCTCTTGCAGAGGTCTCATGCTTAGCTGTTTTAGCGAAAGCCTGTGTGGAGCACGATCCTCTCCATCGGCCATCCATCGATGACATCATGAAAGTGCTTGCCAGAATGTATGATCGGAACTTCATCGAGTTTATGGAAAATTTTCTGCATCATTTTCTGTTCATGTTTTAGTTTATTCCATCAGTTCTAGAAAGGAGGCAAATTAATTAACATGTATAGAAGGCTATGTAATTGGAGGACATGACTGGTTCGATTCCATTTGGTCTCAGCTCACATCACATATTTACTTATTGTCTTAAGAAACTTATTATTTAATATATTTTAGACGCATTATCAGTTTCTGGTGGCTGATAACTTGTTGCTTTCACTTGTTTGATACTCTACTTAATTCTAAATGTTTGCTGGACCAACTGGACTACTAGAAGCTTTTCAGCTTCACATGTTCTTTCTGTTTAGGGGATATTGTTTTAAAAATGAATAGTTTATATATATGTGAGACAGTATATGAATGAGGAACTAAAGTCTTATGTAAGACTTTATAAAATTTTGGAAGAGCATGTTATTCACTTGGTCGAGACCCAGTTGACACTTATTTTCACATTACTCAACATCAGTTGCGGATGTGTTAATAAGCTAAATTGTTAACATATGTGACTAACTTGTTTTCACATTACTCAATTTGTTTTCATGAAGGCTATTGTAGGTTTGATTACAGATTAAAGATGTTGATACTAAATATGTATATGTAATTTCTTTCGTTCCATGAAAGAAATATCGTACTTTATGTAGTTATGTTCTAAAATTAATATGAAATATTTATGTAAAAAACATTAATCTAACAGGGTCCGATCGAGCCCCCAACTAGAAAAATGGGGGGAAACCCTTTATTTAGAGCGGAAATGGGAAACTGGTGTACAAAATAAACACATATAATAACATAGAGGAATCCTAGTGATCACAATTCCTTTATGGGTACCCTTCCTTTATTTAGACCAGACCCTGCAGATCTCGTCCTCCGGGTTTCAAGACCTGCAGTAAATGATAGATGGTGATACTTTAGAGCCATAATATTCTAGCTAGGTTCAGTCCTCTTCCTCTTCTTTGGGTCTATAAACTTGCACTACCCGCCCGTTTCTCTGTTGTACTGGTCTTGCATTAGTTTTTGAGTCCTGCAAGATTTTCAACAAAAGTCGTCTTATCAAAACAACATCAAATTTTTCTATGTTTATGCATAAATGTTTTACAAGAAATAATTTATTTCAAAATAGTTTCGTGATTGAACTTACATCATGAACGGCTACGCGGAGGAATTCCACTTGTTCTTTTGAGACAGTCCTAACCTGATGAGTTAGAAAATAAGTGAGATATAAAAAGAACAGAAAACTATGTAGACACCAGAACATATTATCAAATTTTAGGGTTTATGAAATAAGAGAAAAAGAACCTCTTGATCAATGGTCCACGTAACATTTTGTGTGCATGGAGGAATTGTAAGTGAGCCAATATATCTGTAATACTTTGTGCTCCTTGTTTTTATTTTCTTTGGATCTACCGTACCAACCACTTCTTCTTCTTCACTGGTACCAGAAACTTCTGCCAAAGAATCCATCATCTAAACACAAAAGACACGGTCAGTATAATTTCCACTATATTTTTTACCGACCATATCCCTCACATAGGTGGATCCACTTGAGACCTTACTTATATGCAACTGAGTTTTATTTATGTGAGAGATGCGGTCGGAAAAGTAGTCAGTAAATGTAGTGTTGCTCCAAGTTACGGTTTGAAGTATTTTACTGATGACAAAAATGGATCAGGAGCTCCAATCTTATAAAGGATTCCCGTTACAGCGATCTTTCCAGTAGAGCTCTCATGAACCAAATGCGCCTCTAAATCAAACCTCTTGCCATTGATGGTGTGTTCAGAAGACGAGTGCCAGTGGCATTGTTTCAGTTTATATAAAGTTCCGTTTAATTGTATAAATCCTGCGTCAGCTTCCCACTTCAACTGCATTGACAAATAATCAAACAAGCGATTAATATTTCGTAAAAATACTTTTTCCTCCTAGGCTTAATGGAAAATTAAACCTCAACAACTCCAACTTTACATGCACCCTTCTTGGTATTTTAAAGTGTAAGTAACACTAATTGTGTTGGGAGAATTTTTCAAATTTGATCTCTGGTTTTTTCCTTCTTTATCTTACCATCATATCATGGCCCCTATTCTTAAGAGTGGCATTGCAAGGCCTGTAGCTACCCTGAAGTATCCCAAAATTTGACACTACTTCAACCCTGTCATCTAACAGATCGATCGGTGACTGCATCGATCCCTTGCTGCACATGCTCCATTCTTGGCGTATCTCGCCCCATCGAGCCGGCCCCTTTTCACTGTCTTCCTTGTAATTAAACTCCCTCTCATCTTCTGCGCCATCAAGAATATTAACAAAAATGATAAGTAATCGCTACTAACAAAATCCCATAACGGCACTATCCATGGCCGGAAACTAGACTAAAATTGTGGGAGGGACGTATGATATCATCTAAAAGGCCTTTTAACCAAAATAGTCAATGAGATTATCATAACTTCTTATTTTGATCATTGAGATTTAAAATCGATAGAAGTGATCATTTTGGTCATTCCGTAACAAGTTTCCGTTAAATAAAAAAAACCACTAGTTCAAGTGGAGGGGTTGATTTGACAAAAAATATTCTCAATTTAATTAGATTTTTCATGGAATCAATTTTAAATCTTAAAAACCAAAGTAAGGAGTTATGTTAATCTCCTGAACTATTTTAACTAAAAAGCCCATCTAAAAAGAATAAGAGTGCATAACATTGATGCGCATGGACTACCTTATACAACAAATTTACAAGGTAACCAAAAATTCAATTGGAACCATTGTCATCCTTAACCATGCCTAGTATGCAAGTTGATATACATAAACTAGAAAAACTTTATAAAAATGGCTGAAAGAAAATTATGTTTTGATTTAGAATATGCATTACGTTAACCACCCAATTTAAAGAGAGTTTAATGAAACTCTAATGAGAACAATATTCTCTATTTTGATTCTAACAGTGAAAATATTGACCATAATAAAGTTATTACAAATAATTTGTACCAACTTCATCAGATGATGCTTGGCATGAATTCAGCAATACCAGGACAATGAGGAAACTGCAAAATAAGATTAGGGTGGGAAACTTCTCCATTTTTTAGCTTCGAGCTGCACTGGGATTCTGAGAGCATGGTGAATAGGTCCAGTTGCTTCCATATTTATAGGCAGCAGCCTGTAGTATGAATACAGAAAAACAAGTCTTCCGCTATCAAGATTTTCAAATAAAATTCCTTCTGGGGCAAAAGTTTCTCAGGTAGTTATATATGTTGCAGTTTGAAAGGAAGCAGCCAGACCGCAATGGGGATTTGCCAGTCAATAGAGAAATTCACCACATTAAATATAATTTAGAAGAAGACTGTAAATAATGGTGTTGTTTTTAATGCTTCATTTCCAAAATTTTCTACAAAGTAGACTATCTGATTTACGTCGTTGATACGATTCTTTGATACAATTATTAATTTATATATATAGAAAGTGATGGGTTGATCTATGCGTCATGAAATTGAACACTTAACGTTTCCTGGATGTTGAGTTAATAATGATGAGTTCGTTTAATATTTGTGTGGCGGTTGGTGGTTTTGAAGGCTATTTTGGAGGTTCTATCAATTTTTGTTTTTGGGTCTCCCGAAAGGGCCTAAATCACTTGTTGATTTTACATGTGGCCTAATATTTTAGTAGAATGTTGAGTTTCCATTTATACGTTATGGATTCGAAATTTCTCTTTTATATTATGTAATAATTTCGAACTATTCTCCCTCCTCTTAATAATAATAATAATAATAATAATAATAATAATAATAATAATAATAATAATAATAATAATAACTTTCTTTTAAAAAATGAGTTGATTTTCACACACCCTTTCTCACTTTTCCTTTTTTTATTAGTGGTCATCAAATTAAATAAATCAAGCAAAAACAATGGACAAGATTAGACACGGATGCGTGAGAGACTAAAAAATCTGTGTTTAGCATTTTCCTTGAGAAAAAATATGTAGCAAGAAGAATTAAACGATAATTTAAATAAAAATCATAGTCACAACCCGCATAAAGATTTTTCTTTCTCTCTCATCGTTTCTAATTTTCATATTAGCGAATAACAAGTCTTTTGATAGCAAGTCTGTTGTGGTAGTACCCAATCCAACAGGATCCTCTCCGGATCCTTTAAGTGAGGATCCTGAAAATGCATGAATCGTATCCGTTCATCGTACATTATGCAGTCAGTTTTTATCAGGTATTGTTTGTGTTTAATTTTGAATAAAAATATTTAAAATAATTTCTGACTACACGATGTATGATGAACGGACATGATTCACAGATCTCTGGGATCCTCACAAAGAGGATCCGGATTCATACCCATTCACTTGTTTCGCCTGGCATTCCTCATTCCAATTCTTCCTGCAAACACTTTCTCTAAATTTAATTGAACCCCCGATTTGAAGAATGTTGTTGTGATTTTCTCATATTCTTTTAGACTTTTTTTCAGATGACAACTTTTAATCGCTAATATGTGACTATTATACGTCATTATACATATATAGATCAATGGAAACTGATTCTTCTCCAAATCCGCCCATAAAGTGAACGGTTCTATGGCGGCGAAACTTCAATTTGTGGTAGTAATTATAATTTAGAGTTATGGTTCAGTTTAGGGTTTTGGTGATTTTGGCCTATAAGGGCTCAAATACCGGTAATGCTAGATTTTGGTGTTATGAGTTTTTTTAGCTGATTGTGCAGATTTCAACCACTTAAATTTAGTTCTTCTGAGTTGTTTTATGTAAGATTTGTGTATTTCACTCATTTTTACGTATTGTTGATTTTTTTAATGAATGTCATTGTTGCTTCAAAGAAGAAAAAAAGAACTTCTCAACCACATATTTCTCCTTCTAACGCTCAAAGAGGTTGGAATTTTTGTTCCCCGACTCCTATTAATAAAGAAAAACTACATTTTCTAAAAAGATGTCTAACGAATGTAAAATCATTATTGTAGATCTATACGTAATTTGTGTGGTTGTTTGTGAAGTGGATTTTGTGTATATATGATCTTGTGCCTATAAACTGTGTTCGTGTTGAACTTTATAACAATTTTGATCAAGACTTTTAAATTAATAGCCATGTCGACTGGTTTCTAAATTAACTAGTTGAATTATAGCGTCAGATTTTGAACTATATACGCAGGCCGCCCAAAAGGTCAAAGAGAACTTCAACCCCAATTCGCCAATGTTTTCTGTTGCATTGAAAAAAAAAAAATCCTTAATGGAATGGTTGAGAAGTCCTACCGTCCAGGACATTTGAAAGGGAAAGAAAATGTCAAATTTGGGGACAAAAATTTAAACTCATGATGTATATAAAGTATGTTAATAGAAGTCTTGTTCCGCCACTACATGTATAGTGTATGTTGAAATTATCGAAGATGATTAAGAGGAACTTAATGCCAGAGAAGGCTAATGTTTCATTTAGGAAAAAAAAAAATATTATGAGCAGGCAAAACATTATTTATACTACTAATAAATAAAATCCTTCCTAAAAATACGTCTTATAAAAACTAGGAAACAAAATAATAAAGGGATAACTTCAAATTACAATCCAAATCTAATTGGGAAATCGGCCTAGCTAACAATTAAACACGTTTCTGGACCTTTAGGGCTCCAAATCAGGCCCAAAATGATTTGAATTAAAGCTTAAGATGTCATCTCCAAGTTTGTAGAAGATCCCAACTCCAAAACCATCATATTCCAGCCCAAGAAACCGCAACTAAGCCATGCAACTCAGGGCCAGTTTGGGATTAAAGTGCTTTTTAAAAAACTGCTTCGACTGTTGACATACCCCGACCCAAAATGTCCACTAGGACTCCGAATCGAGCTATGTTGACCGACATTTGGAAGATGACGAAGCCATAAAGTGTAGTGATGTGAAAAATGTGAATAAATTTTAAACCTGAAAGTGCCTAAATATAAGAGTGCGTTGGTGAGCGGGAATGAACCCATTTCACACGTGATATTAGAGCATAAGTAAAGTATAGTAGAGTGGATTGAGAATTATACCCTTAGAGATAATCACTTATACTGAGATTAGTCAAGAGTCCTCGTCGATACGAAAGCTCAGCTACTAAAACTTGGAAGGGCCAAAAACAAGGGTGAGTAGGCCTAAAAATAAAGTTTTATAAAAACCTTTATGAAAACATTGTAACCCTTCGCTGTAAAACATATATAGTTTCCAAGATATACATACTATGTATCGTATGGAAATACTCACCCTAGCCTGCAAAATACCAAGATATCAATTCGGCACAATAGTTTATATATAAGTGCATGACGTCAGTAATTGTATATTTTCGCATAAGCAAACATATCAAATCAAGTGCTCATTGACACATGCTGACGCACGAGTTCATGCAGAGTTATTTTGACATGAACATGACTAGGTGTAATAATGATATACACTCTAGTGCTCACATACGAGTCAGAGTTACCTATTGCAACCTATACGACAAGACTGGCACCTGCTTGGATCCAAGGCGAGCGTACGGTGCGGATGTGAACATACACGTGAAAGACTAGCCTTGGTCTCAGTCGAGCACTAACACCAAATGCAGTAAACGATGAGTAAAACATAAATATAGTCATGCTATAGTGGTTCAATAGTTCTAATCAACATAATATCATTCATAGCGGTAGGTATAATCATAGCATCAATTAAATATGCATACCTGTGCATCCCGAATGATGTAGCATATTTAGTAATTTCCATCAACATGCTAAAACTTATAAGCATTCTGCTAAACTAGGCGTATTGTAGGGAACTCTTTATGACATGCATAAATGGAAGCTAACAGTTATACATATATATATATATATATATATATGTATATATATATATACATATACGGTAAAAAGGAAAAGACCTACTCATCTGAAGTCCGCGTTACAACTTCCTAGCATGAATATCGAGGCGTCACGAACGATCGTCGCCTAGAACAAATATCAAATCACGTCTCAGAATTCTTATCGATAGAATACATAACTTACATAAAACACATCCCTAAGGACATTCTAGAATGATTTGAAACCCATTGACCAAAAGTCAACCGTTGGTCGAATGTCGACTGTAGGGTCCACAACCCTATGTAACTCAATCCGGAAGATCCACACCTTAGATTTTCGATCTGTAACTTCCCAAGAGTTTCAATAAGCTTCTAAAATAACATCCTAAAGTTTCGGAATGATCCAACGGTCGGATCTCCACCAATCGCTAAAATTAAGTGGCGGCCTACAAACTTAGAAAACCCATCCGGGAAGATCCATATGTCAGATTCCTGATCCATTAGTTCCTAATATCCTTAAATATTATGTACTATTACATATTAAAGTTTGGTGACGATACAATGGTCGGATCATTGAATCATATAATAATAAAGTCGCGGCCCTTAACGGAAATATTACCAAACAACGGAATTTCGTCAATCAGATGTCTAATATGGAATTGGGGCACCCATTTTAGCCTAGAGAGGTCAAGTGGTGTTTCTGCCCACGTGCCACCGCACGCGGTGGCCGGCCGCCTCGACTCGCAAAAAAAAATCAACTATTTCCAAAAATTACCAAATTTCATAGAAATGAAGATCTCGATGAGTAGAGCAAGTTTTATACCTGTAGCCAAGTCCAATTTGGCCGGGAAAAGCTCTAATTTCCCTTGAACTCCCGGGAAACCCTAGAAATGGGTGGCTTTGATCTGTCACCTCCAGTGCTCCATCGCCCCTACAATTGTTTGGGCTTTGTTCCAGGCCTCAAGATGAGTGTTTTGGTGGTGGTAATTGAATGAAATCGTTTCACAAAAGGTGGATCTTGGGCAAGGTTTGCCCAGGCACCCACGATGGGTTTTTCACCATACTACAACTAAATTTCTTTTGATTTTGGGTGGAAATGGTAGAGGGGAGGTTAGGTAGGTGTTTGGTAGGGGTGGTAGGCCTTGAATCGCCGGAAAAATGGTGAAAGTTAGCCAGAATTACACCGGTCGAAACCTGGTCGGGTGTGTAGGTGTACGGGTCTGGTTTGGGTGCTCTGCACCTCCCTCATTTCCTTCTTTTCCGATTCATTCCTCACTTCCCTCTCTCGTCCTCATTGGCCGCCCATTTCCCCTCTTTTCTCTCCTGATTGGGCAAACCGTCCACCCTCATCTCTCTTTTCCTTCTTCATCTCACTCGCCCCTCACCCTCATTTTTAATATTAAAATAATAATATAATAACAAAATAATGTTAAAATAATAATATAATAATTATGAGAAATATGTAAAATAATAAATAGTAATCTTTACAAAAGTACTTTTCGGATTTGTTGTTTGGTAAAATTTTAACCGTAATATAAAGTTGGCGAGCGTTTGGTTAACTGAATTTTAAATGTTGTGACTATGAAAAGCAGCGTAAAAGTGTTTGGTAAAATTTCATATAAAAGTGACATATTTGTATACAATGACAAATGGACATAGTAGTAGGATTGAGGGCATTGACATCAGTGGTGGTAATGCTGGTGGTGGTTACAGTGGAGGTGTGGTGGTGGTGCTAATAGTGAGATGTGTTGATTGGGGTGGAGAGGTAACAATGGTGGTAGAGGAGTGGTAGCATCGGCAGTGGCAGTTGTGGTTGCGATGGCAGTGGCAACAATGATGGTGGCATTGGTAGTTGTGGTTGTGGTGATGGTGGTGGTGGTGGTTGTGGTAATGGTGGTGGGGATGGCATCGATAGTGGTAACAATGGTGGTAGTGGTGGTGGTGGTGGCAGTAACGATGATGGTGACACTAGTGGTAGTGATGACAGTGGTGGAGGTTGTGGTTATGGCGGTGGTGGTAGCAAATATGGTGGTTGTGTTGGCGGTGATGGTGTAAGGTTAGTATTTATAGTGATAGGTTGTAGCATTTACTTTATTCTCTAAGGGATAAAATGTGTGGAAGGCTAAATAATGTCATTTAAAAAAATTAATGAAGGTATTACAACAATCGAAAATATTTATTAAAGTCCCAACTCTGCTTTTTATTAAAGCAACTTTTAAAAGCAACCTACATGCTACTTTTAAAAGTTGTTGTCTGGAGCCCATTGCTTTTAAAATAAGCAGGATATTTTAGTTTTACCAAACACTTTTTTTACTACTTAACTTTAATGTGAAGCAATACCACATGGGGCCTTAATCTGCCAGCACCACGCTGGTCCCTTATTTATTTGCCATAAATCAACGGCTTGTCATAAAAACCTAAAATTTTGACACGAACAAGTTGAAAGACTTGCAAACACTCTTCAATTGGAATCATTCTAAAATTAATCCGTTTGATCACTTTTTACTCAAGACGAAGCCACAAATCCTACATTGGAAATATAAATTAAAGTATCAAAATCTCACAAAAATATACTAAGAATAGAGTAAAATATACAATATAAAATGGACTCATCACATGTAACTAATTTTTTTTGTGCTACCTTGATAGGAAATCGAACACTTACATCTATCTTAATCTCAATTCATTATCTCACAGCTTGAATTGCACGAGCTAGGTGCGATACTTTGAGTTGTGAGAAGATATATGCAAGCTTATGTTTTAACACTTTAACACGCTTGAAATAATTTCATGTTTTTTAGGACTGTGAAATTAATAAGTTTGTCATATTTATTTCGTATAATTTTCCTTACTAGCAAATAGATATTGGTAATACTTTTCTTCCCCATGTTAACAAGAAGTCCACAGTTTGAAATGCCCCAACATTCCATTGGTAAAAAATAAATTTCTTTTCCCTTGCTGAAATAGTGCTCTAATTAATCAGACGAGTTGGTTTACAAACGTCATAGCCGGCTGACCATTGACCCACAAAAGAGATGCGTTTTCAATTTTGGTACCCCAACAATAGCTGCGTTTTCAAATTTGTCTGTTGTTTGGGGTTAGACTTAGAGCCCTTGTAGTTGGAACTTTTGTAGTTTCAATTTCGGTTTTCTTCATCCACTCCTCCTTTTGACGGCAAATGGCAATGAGTTCACACACGTTTCATGTCTCATTTTGTGTGTTATATTTGGCTTTCACGTGCACATAGTCACTAGAGAGGAAATAAAGAAACATGTGAACAAGAAATTGGTCTGTGATATCAATATCCAAAGCATTCAATTTGTTTGACATATTGACGAGGTTGAGTAGGTGCACCCTTATACTGCTAGTACCATCGTGATTTTTATTTGAATCTTCCGTACCAATACTCCGAATGTATCAATGCCATGCTGCTCAATAGTCCACCTACTAAGTAGGATTCCGCTTTCTAGTTGTATATGCGGCTAGAATTCTCTGTATCCACCCGGAAAATGGTGATTTCTCTATTCAAAACCAATTTTTTCAAGCGGGAGGACCCCCTTTTGCTTATTCCAGCTGAGGATCTGGATTTGCTACTTCATGTAGCTCTCGAGAGCATGGAATTCGACTAGAAAGTGCTTTCCGAGATTTAGTACTAACGGAGGTTGAGAGATAAGAACCAGTTTTAGCTAGCCTTTGATACAGTTTGGTTTGGTACTTTATTAAACTGGAATTGAAATTGAAACCAAAAAATTTTTTGGTACGGTTCGATTTGGTATCATAGGGTGTACAAAATTTATAACGACCCTTATGGGTTAGTTTTGGTTCGGTATAAAAGGGTCGTATTTCAGTTTTGGGCTTCAGTTATAAGCCCCCTTTATATGTTTTTTTGTGTGATTAAAATAGGTCCTTTTCGATTTTGGGTTAAACAGGTTTTGATTGAACCGAAATCCCATGTTGCTAATGATTAAAATACGGCCAACCATGGTCAAATGAAATGTCTTATGGGTTCCGCATTAGTAAAAACCCAAATGAAAAAGCAGAGTTCAAGTTACCGTGAGATTTTTGTTCTTTTTCCATTGCAACCACATCCACCACACACAGTACACAGCAAGTTGGGAACCAGTACCATACACGCAAATAATCCGCAAACTGAAAATACTCACTGCCCATGTAATCTCCAAATTGAAACCACAATTCTTATTGAATCACACACGCTGCCCAATTTTATATAAAGGGAAAATTTGAAATAAGTCTAATTTTATAGACTACCTTTTGAAATATATCCAATTTTTAGTGATTTTTGACTTTTGAAATAGGTCCAATTTTTAATTACTTTGGACCTATTTCAAAAAACCCCTTTTATAAAACCACACACACACTGCCCAACTTGCATAAAAATCCTAATCCAATCAGCCATTACAAAATAATTCACAGAAGAAAGCAAAAGTTATTGGGCAATTTTATAAATCATTAACAGAATAAAAATCCTAATTGCATAAAAATTCCCAATTTTATAAATCACACACACTGCCCAATTTTATAAACCATAGAAGCCATTCACAAGCCAAATTCTGGGCTAAATTCCTCAAATCAACTTGTGTATATATTAAAGTTTGTCGAATGCCCAATTTCTAGGGTTCGAAAACGAGACAAACAAAGCAATTGAAGAGAAAGACCATAAATTGAGAGAGATAAAATGCAAAAAAACTTGAAGAGATTGAAAAGAGCGACTACCATTATGATTAAAGTGGCAGCGAGTTCAACTGAAGTGGAATCTGATGAGGTGAGCAGCACTGAAGCCAATGTTCTAAAAGGGGTTAGGCATTAGTCAGGATGCGGTCAGAGGATTAGGGCCTAGGAGGTTTTATTTATTTAATTTTTAAATTAGTTGAATTTATTATAAAACATAAATAAATGTCTACTTATACTTAAAAATTACATAATTATATTGGGTTACATAAATTGCAAATTAGAACGACATATAAATTATAAAGTATTAGAACATATTGAAAATATTGGGAACAAACATATAATTAGTGTTCATCCAAGTATCCAACAAGTCTATAAAAATTTATTGAAAAAATAAAATGTAAAATGGAAGTTGTCTTTCTCTGCCTATGTGAAAGTCATGGCCTAGGTTGGTGCCTAGGTAGGTATAGGAAATCTTTCTTATTTTTAAAACACCTAGGGATTAGTCGTGTCAGTGGCGAATAGTCTAGTGCTTGGGCTAGGATAGGGCTTTTTAGAACACTGGCTATAGCAGACGACGAGGTTGAGATTGGATCGGGGTTGAGAATGGACGAACAACGTTGGAGAAGAATGTCGGGGTTGAGAATGGAGGAATAAGGTTGGAGAAGAAGATGGTGGGGTTGAGATTGGAGGGAGGTTGTTTGTCTGCTTAAGGAGGAGAATGAGGGATGAAAGCCTCGATCGAGACTCAAGAAACGAAGAGTGAGACTAGAGAAAATGATGGTTGATGGTGAAGGAATGACGGTTGGTGGAGATTGGGAGACGATGGAGGAATGAGGTTGGAGGAGGAGGAGGTGGATGGCAAGTTCGAGGTGAGAGGCTGGGGTTTGAGTTTGAAGTTGGGATCAGATGAGTGAGATCAAGCTGAAACTCGAGAGTGAGAGAAAGAGAATAGATCGATGATCAGGTGTGGCAGCTAGAGCCCATGACAATTGTATGGACTTAGCTACCACCTAACTAAACCCAGTCACGTGGTAAAAGGATTTTTTTTTTTAAAAAAAAAAACTCTGTTTGGTTCAATTCAGATATATAAAGAACTGGTACTGAACCAAGATTTTTTATACCGGTTTTGTTTTGTACCAAAACCGAAAAAAGTAAAATAAAATCAATCCAACCGGTTTTTTTTCTTTCAATTTAGTTAGGGTTTGGTTTTGATTCTTGATCCATTATGCCCATGCCTAGTTTCAGCCTTGTCAGACTTTTTGAATTTCTCCTATATCTTGGCCATATACTTTTTTGCCAAATCACATGTTGGAATACCTCCCTTATATGTTCTTCTATGACATTTTGCATAATGAGAAGTGACATTTGGTTTGCCTTTTCCCATTTAGAAAAATTCTCTTCATGTAGAATGGTGCTTGCTTCAGTTAGAGTAGTTAGTGGAGTAACTTGAAAGCAATGTCAAACACCAACATCTCCAAATGCATCTTGATCTTCAACTTTCAAGTTTTGAAGTTGTTTCCATTCAATTTCTTAATGTTGATGAGTCTCAACCTATTGAAATCTACATAATTATTTCAAAATGATTTAATGTTGATCGAGTTTTGAGCTCCCATTGTCCCACATCGGGAAACAACCATTTGTCAAAGGCCTTTATATAGGTCAAGTCATTTCTATTAGTGATTAGGTGTTGGACCATTTGGAATGAGGATTGAGGTTTGGGCCACTAATTGTGTGGATTAGGCTTAATGATTATACCATAATATTAATATAAATTAATATTAATTAATCAAGACAAGGGCCTTGGGGCCAAGGAATTAAAATTAATCTGATCAATTAGTTTTAATTTCGAATTAAGTTTTTAATTAAATTAATTAAAAACGTTTTGATTAATAGATACAACTCTTTCCAAAGAGTTGTATAGCTTCAGATATATCCAAAAGGTATTTGAAGAGGTATGAAACAGCCTATATAACTGGAGTCCTCAGTTCCATCGAAAATCATCTTTTTTCCTTTCCTTCTCTTCCGTACAAACATTCAAGAGAGTAAACACACAAAGTAATTCACTAGAATTCTAGAATTCACTACGGGTTGTAGAATTAGGTAGTTTAATCCTAGTCGAGCAGACATTGTAGAACCACAAGCACAAAAGTGTGACGGAAATACTCTTCGAAGGACATAGCTTTTACGCTAGCCTCTACCTTCTGTAATCAAGTTAGTATCATTGATATTCTTATATTAATTTTTGTATTTATTGTGTAATTTCATTTTGCACAACAAGTATTTTTGGTAAATAAAATATTAGAATTTCAAGTTCTGTTTATTTCTGAATTATTCTCCAACAATCTTCGAACAATATGGAACAATCAGGAACTAAACCTCATTCTGAGAAACATGAGAAATTTAAGGGCGAAGACTTCAAAAGGTGGCAGCAGAAGATGCTGTTTTATTTGACAACACTGAATTTGGTTAATGTTCTGCGCTCAATGCATTAGATGACTCTTTGTATGATGTCTATGTGGTGTGCAAAATAGCCAAGGAACTTTGGGAATCACAAATATAAAACAAAGGATGCTGGTTCAAAAAAATTTGTCGTGGGCAAATTTTTGGACTACAAAATGATGGATTCCAAGTCCGTTGTCTCTTAAACTAAAGATCTCTAGAAAATCATGCATGACATTCATGTTGAAGGGATGGTAATCAATGAGTCTTTCCAAGTGGCGTCCTTTATAGAAAAACTGCCACCTTCTTGGAAAGAGTTCAAGAATTATCTCAAGCACAAACGTAAAGAGATGACCCTTGAAGATCTCATTGTTAGGCTGAGAATTGAGGAAGATAACAGAAAGAATGAGAAGGGCTTGGTTTCGAGTATGGAAGCTAAGGCGAATGTTGTTGAAGGAAGTTCATCAAAGCAAAGGCTGAAATTCCAGAAAACCAAGAAGAAGGAAAAGAACCATGCCCCTGGAGTGAAAGGTAAAGACTTCAAGAAAATCAAGGGAAGTTGCTAGGTTTGTGGAAACCAAGGCCATAGGGCTCAAGAATGTCGTCATCGAAGGGATCAAGGACCTGGAGGTCAAGGCAACAACAAATGCGCAAACCTGATTGAAAACAATGTGGATACCCTGGCTGCTATGATTTCTGAAATCAATCTAGTATCTGACCACGTTGATTGGTGGATAGATAATGGTGCAACTCGCCATGTATGTGGTGATAGAAATATGTTCTCTTCGTACCAGAAAATCGAGGGAAATGAGCAGCTGTTTATGGGAAATGCATCTGCATCTGTTGTGGCTGGAATAGGGAAATGTGTTCTTAAATTCACTTCTCGAAAAGAATTAACCCTCCTTAATGTGCTACATGTCCCCGATATAAGGAATAATCTTGTTACTGGTCCTATCCTTAGTAATAAGGAATTCAAACTAGTTTTTAGTCTAATAAATTTGTATTAACTAAAGGGGGAATGTTTGTAGGGAAGGGTTACCTTGCTGATGGATTATTCAAACTAAATGTACTTGTTAATGCTATGAATGAAATAAATAATGCTTCCGCTTATATTGTTGATTCGTCTAATTTATGGCACTCTAGGTTAGGACATGTAATGTCACATCCCGACATGTGATAAGCTTATATTTATATATATTTTATATCAAATTCACTTGTCTTTTCTTAGTTAGTTCCTTATATTTTTGAGTTATTTACTTTATTTTTGTGTTTTTTAGGATTTGTCAAGTAAAGAAAAGAAAAATAACACAAGTGAGATTTTAAGTAACAAATTCGTCAAAACTGCTTTGCAGATCAGCTGACTTTGGAAGCAAGTTGCGGACAGCTCAGAATGAATTAGAGAATGAACCTTATATGCTTGGAAAGCTACAGATGTCTATTTTTTGGAGTATTTCGCAGATTGTTAATATCATTTTTCTAGAAGAAGTTATGGCTATTTTAACACTGAAAGGTTCTCAAGAGGCTGAGCAGTTTGTAACTGACAAGAAAGCATTGAAAGCAATAAATCCAATAAATCTAGCAGCCAAAATTGATGTAGTCAAGAATAAACCAGCTGACACCTATTCAAATATCAGAGTAAATGAAATTAAAGATGAGGATTAAGAGGGAGTAATTGACATAAAGGCTACCTAAGGAGTTACAATTGTTTTACCATTTCCTCTCAATTATTGTCATCACTAAATGGCTATTAGTGAGTGAGTTAAGGAGAAGAAAATGATGTAGCAAGAATTGGTTTAAAAGTAATGTTGGGGAAGGAAGGAAAGGAGAGTCTTAGTCGATTTCTTTCGGTTCTATTTTCTCAAACTCATGTCTATCTTTTGTTTTAACTTAAGGATTGTGTAACTAAATTTTTAGTAGTTAGGGGCTGTTTGAAGCCCCGAATATGATTGCAAGTTTGTCATGACATTTCGTTTGAATTACTTTTATGATTGGATGAAAATTGGTTCACTACTTGTCTCATTGATGAATTCTTTATGTGTTTTCTACGGATGCATACTTAGTAAGCATATCTAGGATTCTAATGCTATGAATATATGTGTGCCTACCCTTGTCGAATGAGGACCTACATATGTTCTAGAGTAGTACTTGTTAATTGCGATTAACATGTGAATCAATTTCTAGGATAAGTAAGACAACGCCAGTACTTACGATGGCTTGTGATGACTCAAACTCTTTTCGTTCTTAATGATTTCTACTTGTTAAATCTATGAACATGCCATTCTAGATTGCATGCTAGGGACTAAGTTAAGTTGAAAACGCCATTCTCTTAACATACTACATAAGAAAGAGTAATAGGTTGAGTTTTAACATTGAGCCAACTTGAGCATCTTCATCCGGAAATAAAAGGAATTTGAATGAAACATAACATGTTTGCATGATTATTTGGTGGTAGATAACAATTCCCCTAACTCGTTTTTCTTAATTTGTGAACTACTTAAAAATCTGTTTTTGTCCTGTTTTTGTTTGATTTAATTTAAATAGAAAATCAACTCCAAAAATCCCAAAAATTTGTGTGAGTGTAGCTCTGTATGTCTAGTATCTGCATATAAAATTTCATAGACTTTAGATAAGTGTAAGTCGGTCTAATAATTATTTTTCGGTGGCTGGTCAGTAGGGACAGTAACCCAGTTCTTGTGACATTTTAAGTAGTTGGATAAAACAATCTTCTGCGGGAAAGACCTTTACTTTCATATGCTACAATTGACAAATCTTAGTGTTAATAAGGAAAATCAATAGGACATTTGTGTACTACTTTGTGGTGTGCTTTTAATCTGATCAACCTGGGCCCCCACCACATCCCGAACTCGACTTCACCGTAGCACGATATTGTCCGCTTTGGGCCTCAACCACGCCTTCACAGTTTTGTTTTTGGGAACGCACACGAGAACTTCCCAATGGATCACCCATCATGGGATTGCTCTTGGGTGAACTCGCTTAACTTTGAAGTTCCTACGGAACCCGAAGCCAGTGAACTCCCAAAAGGCCTCGTGCTAGGTAGAGATGAGAATATACATATAAGGTTTACAGGATTCATTCCCCTGGGCGATGTGGGATGTTACAATCCACCCCCCCTTAAGGGCCCGATGTCCTCGTTGGCACACTTCCGGCCAGGAATTGGCTCTGATACCAAATTGTCACATCCCGGGCTTGACTCCGCCATAGCACGATATTGTTCGCTTTAGACCCCGACCACGCCCTCACGGTTTTGTTTTTAGGAACTCACACGAGAACTTCCTAGTGGGTCACCCATCATGGGATTGCTCTCTCGCGAATTCGCTTAACTTTGGAGTTCTTACGGAACCTGAAGCCAGTGAGCTCTCAAAAGGCCTTGTGCTAGGTAGAGATGAGAATATACATATAAGGCTTACAAGATCCTCCTCCCCTGGGCGATGTGGGATGTTACATGTAAATTTTCGTTCCTTTTTTAGAATGCATAATGTAGGTTTGCTACACAAACTTGATTATTTAGATAATATTAAATGTGAGACTTGTACAGAATCGAAATTTGCTAATTAAAGTTTTAAATCGGTGCATGAAAAATCCAATGATTTATTAGATTTAATTCATAGTGACTTATGTGATTTTAGATCATATCCAACTCGTGGTGGAAAAAACTATTATGTAACATTTATAAATGATTTCAGTAAGTATTGTTATGTTTATTTACTTCATAGTAAAGATGAGACCTTGGATATGTTTAAGACATATAAGGCAGAAGTTGAGAATCAACTTAACAAGAAGATTAAAATCTTAAGGTCCGATAGGGGAGGAGAATATGAGTCTTATGCCTTTGCTAAATTTTGTGCCACACATGGCATAATTCATCAAACAACAGCCCCTTATACACCGCAACAAAACGGTATTGCCGAACGGAAGAATAGGACTTTTAAAGACATGATCAATTCTATGTTGAATAGCTCTGGGCTTCCACACAATTTGTGGGGTGAAGCTTTACTTACTGCAAATAAAATTTTGAATCGAATTCCACCTAAAACGAGAAAAGAGTCACCATATGAATTATGGAAGGGAAGAACCCCAACGTTTAAATTGTTTAAAGTGTGGGGTTGCATGGCAAAAGTACAAATCCCATTACCAAAGAGAACAAAATTAGGGCCTCAAACTATAGATTGTGTTTTTATTGGTTTTGCATCTAATAATTTAGCTTATAGAATCTTAGTTTTCCATTCTGAAGTAAGTGATATACATGTCAATACTATTATAGAATCTATAAATGCAATATTTTTTGAGGATATATTTCCATACAAAATGGGCAAGTCTAACTTTTTGAGAAAGAGATTACATGATGATGTATATGAGGTTAATAATGAACCTAGAGAACATGATGGTGGTTCATCCTCATCTAGAGTTCAAGAAGAAGAAGAAGAACTTGAACCTAGAAGGAGTAAAAGGACAAAAATTCAAAAGCATTTTGGGCCTGATTTTGTGACCTTATTAGCTGAAACCGAACCTCAATCATTCAAGGAGGCCATTTCCACTCTTGAAGCTCCATTTTGGAAGGATGCAGTTAACAGTGAGATAGATTGCATTATGCAAAATCATACATAGGAATTAGTCAATTTGCCCCTTGGCAATAAGCCAATTGGGTACAAATGGATCTTTAAGAAGAAATTGAAACATGATGGTACGATTGATAAATATAAGGCTCGTTTGGTAGCTAAAGGATACCGTAAAAAACATGGTTTGAATTTCTTTGATATATACTTACCTGTAATGAGAATTACGTCAATAAAACTGTTGATTGCTATGGTTGCACTCCATAACATGGAAATACATCAAATGGATGTAAAGACTGCGTTCTTAAATGGAGACTTAGATGAGGAAATATATATGGAACAACCCGAGGGGTTTGTAGTTAAAGGTCAAGAACACAAAGTTTGTAAACTTGTGAAATCGCTATATGGGCTTAAACAAGCTCCAAAATAATGGCATGAAAAATTTGACCATATCATGATCACTTATGGTTTTAAGATAAATGAGTGTGATAAGTGTGTCTACACAAAAACTCAAAATAATGTTTGTGTTATGTTGTGTTTATATGTAGATGATATGCTTATAATAGGAACTAACATAGAGATAATAAATTGGACCAAGAAGATATTGAAATCAAGTTTTGATATGAAAGATCTTGGACTAGGTGATGTGATTCTTGGTGTAAAAATAAAAAGAAACTAAGAAGAATATATTCTTACACAGTCCGATTATATAGAAGCTACACTTAGAAAATATGGTCATTTGGAAAGTAAAGATGCAATTACTCCTTTTGATGCTAATAGCAAACTTCAGAAAAATATAGGAGATGTTGTATCTCAACGTGAATACTCACAAGTTATTGGAAGCCTTATGTACATTATGAACTGTACAAGGCCTGATATAGCATACTCAGTGAGTAGACTGAGTAGATATACATACAATCCTGGGCATGATCATTGGGAAGCTTTAATTCGAGTATTAAAATACCTAAAGCATACAATGAATTATGGATTGCATTATATCAGGTATCCTTTTGTGCTTGAAGAATTTACTGATGCGAATTGGATATCAGATAGTAATGATACAAAATCCACAAGTGGATATATATTTACTTTGGGAGGAGCAGCAATATCTTAGAAATCTTCCAAACAAACATGCATAGCCCAATCAACTATGGAATCGGAATTTATGGCTCTTAATATGGCTGGAGGAGAAGCTAAGTGGCTAAGAGATTTTTTTGGAAGATGTTCCCATATGGCCTAAACCTGTAATGGCAATATGTATACATCGTGATAATTTAGCTGTCAATATTGAGCTAAAAATAGTCTATACAATTGGAAGTCTAGACAAATTAGACGAAGGCATAATACAATAAAGTAATGACTCTCTAGTGGTGTAATTACTATCACTACTACAAAATTATCTATTTCTGGCAGTCTAAAAACCGACAAGAAACATATATTACTGTCGGATATTATGCAAAATCACACAGAAAATGGATGCAGTGGCGGATATAATAAGCGATAGATTTGCCAGCGTCAAGAAATAAGTTTTCTGACAGAAAATATTCTAATACCGACAGAACTTGTGTCGGATATAACCGATAGAAAATATATTAATAATGAATAAATAAAAGCATTTTCTATCGGATAAAACCGATAGAAAATACTCTAAAACCGACAGAAAATACATATAACCGACAGAAATTGTGTCGGCTATAACCAACCGAAAATATTAATAATGAATAAGTAAAGTATTCTTTGTCGGATAAAACCGACAGAAAATATATTAATAATAAAAAAAATAAAAAGGATATGAGAGCATTCTCCCTTTTTCTCGTTGAGCATTCTTCTTCCCATCTGGCAATTACCTATATTACTCGCTGGCGGGTCACATCACGATTACTTTCTAAATAAGCCAGGATGACAACAGCAGCTGCAACAGTTGAAGGCCAGTAACGAAGTTGGCCGTGGTCCTGCATCTGCAGCACTGCCAGGTACCTGGCAGGGAAACGGAAAACACATAAATATAACAAAATTCAATACCAGGACTGAGACTTATCACACCAAAGAAAATATCAACCAAACCCACATAAATAGAAAACATCGAATTTTTGCCCCCACCTTCACAAAACCCTCAAAAGGCACCACTCAAAAAATAAAAAATTCATGATGATTTCTAGAATCAGACCTCAAACAATCAGTACAACAATCAAACGATCTTACCTCCAAATACTTTTCAAGTCCTCCTTGGTTAAGATTCATCTCGAAAAGCTTCAGGCCTTACATCTAAACCAAACACGGGACTATCTCAAACAAAATTAGAACGCAAAGTACAATCAAAATCCTTAAAATTAGTTTACCCAACCCTAAATCTAATAATTTTAAGAAATACTATAGCACCAATTGAGAGAGGAATTGCGATAATACCTAAAGATCGGAGAGAGAGAGAGATGAAAGTAAGAGCGTTTCTCTGCTGGGGGTTCCGAAAGAGAATTACAGGAAAAACTGATGAATTTATGCTTCAGAAACATGAATTAAAGATGACAATTAGAAGGGGAAGAAAAAAAACCTGAGGTCTGGCTGTCGCTGTGGCTGTGCCTCTGCTTGTTGATGCTTCGAACTGGAAGTAAACGAGGAGAGAAGAGAAGGAGAAGGAAATGAGGAGAGGAGAAAAGGGGGAAGGGAGAATCACTGGCGCAATGAATGGAGGGTATTATTTTGGAAAATTTTTATTACTGTCGGTTAAAACTTACAGAAACATTTTTTTAAATAAAAATCGATTCATTATTGTCGGTTATAATCGACAGAAACAAAATGGTGGCAAAAATCCCCCAAAATTTTGTTACAATTTTAAAAAATAAAATATTAATTGTTTGGTTTAATAGATAATAATTCATGTAATATATGCGATAAAGAAACAAAAAGAGAATTGTACAATGAAAATGTCATCACACAAACTAAATATTGTCTAATCAATACTTGAAAAACATAAATAAAAATTTATCACAAATTACTTTTCCCACTTCAAAATTTAGGCAAATTTAACGGAGATATGCATTCTACGAAACTAGTTTCCATGATCTAACCGTCAAACTTGTTTGTAGATACTACAAAATCGCATACGTAAAAAATCGTAAAAAACAAACATTCAGAGATGACGTAACAGAACAAAAGTTTTCGATGGTTATAAATGAAAATTCACAATTTAACGGTTATTTTAGCTCTGACTTTAATGAATTTTTACAGCTACACTCCTCAACCTTATAAGAATGTAATGAATAAATTGATCTTCAATTTAAAATATTTACACTAGTGGATACCACAAAATCTTATTTTATATTTAATGGAAGTATAACATTAACTCTAAGTGTTTGTTTAATCTACTGTTTTGATACGATACGCATTCTACGAAGCGTTTTTCAACGATCCAACCGTCAAACTTGTTTGTACACACTCCGAGATCGCATATGTAAAAAATCACAAAAAACAAATATTAAGAGATTAGGTAACAAAACAAAAGTTTTCGACGGTTATAAATGAAAATTCACAATTTAACGGTTACTTTAGCTCCGATTTTGATGATTTTTTATAGCTACACTCCTCGACCCTATAAGAATGCATTGAACAAATTCGATCTTCAATTTAAAATATTTACACTAATGGATAAATCTTATTTTATACTTAATGGAAGTATAACATTAACTCTAAGTGTTTGTTTAATCTACCATTTGATGTGATACGCATTCTACGAAGCGTTTTTCAAAGATCCAACCGTCAAACTTGTTTGTACACACTCTGAGATCGCATACGTAAAAAATCACAAAAAACAAACATTAAGAGATTAGGTAACAAAACAAAAGTTTTCGATGGTTATAAACGAAAAATCACAATTTAACGGTTATTTTTGCTTCGATTTTGATGATTTTTTGCAGCTACACTCCTCGATCCTATAAGAATGCAATGAATGAATTCGATCTTCGATTTAAAATATTTACACTAGTGGATAAATCTTATTTTGTACTTAATGGAAGTATAACATTAACTCTTAAGTGTTTGTTAAATCTATCAATTTGATAGGATATGCATTCTATGAAACTAGTTTCAATGATCCAACCGTCAAATATGTTTATATACTCCGAGATAGCATGTGTACAAAATCGCAAAAAAAAGAAAAAAAAAATTTAAAACATGTGTTTATTTATTTATTTATAATCAATATAACATTTTAAAATAATAAAATCGTACATGATAGAGTATACTAGATGTTCATATGTGTTTATGTGCCAGACAATGTGCTTTGTGAAACATTGAAAAGAAATTGTTTGAATTTCTTTGTATCTTGTTGCTTGCCTGTGAGGGAGTATAATCCTTATTACAAAAATGATAGAGCTTCATATTGTAGTCTGTTGTTATTTTTCTCTTAGAAAATTTATGGCTTGTGAGAATTGGGTTTATTAGACTTTAGGGTCATGAGTGAAAAAAACAATATTTAAAATATGAGTTTATTTATTTATTTTTAATTAATATAACATTTTAAAATAATAAAATTTTCATTTGTGTCAGTTATAACCGCCAGAATACTAAAATAATAACCGTCAAAAAATAAAATAATAAAATAGTCAATTTCTGTCGGTTATAACCGCCACCATTAACTTAAAAACTGCCAGAATTTGTCAAAAATATTAAAAACAAAAGATTCAAAAATACTGTCGGATATAACCGACAATATTTTTTTGATATCCGTCACTAAATATCTGCCAGGAATTTATGTCGGATATAACTGACATGATTTTTCTAATATCCGCCATTAATTAAATGATGTGTCGGATATAATTTATCCGACAATATTTTTCTAATATTCGCCACCATCATCCGCCACCTAAAGCTAATATTGTAGTAGTGTATTGACTATGTCAAGTCAAAAGATAATATTGCGGACCCACTTACTAAAGGTTTATCTAGAGAGCAAGTCAAGCATACATTGAGGGGAATAGGTTTAAAGCCAATAGAGTAAAATGAAACTGCCAAATGGAAACCTAACCTAGTTGCTTGGAGATTTCATGGTATAGGTTCAATAGGCAAACTGGTTTGGTTAGTTTCAAAGAAGAAACACACTTACATACCCATTCCTATGATAAAATAAGTGTGGTGACTACTGATAGGTGTAGGATACATTAGTTTAATGATATTGATACTTGTAAATCAAGTGAAATAGTAGCAACCTATTCTTAATCAATATCACCTATATGAGAGTAAATGTGGGGTCGCATTTATGAGAATTACATGGCTATATTCTCTAAAGCTCTCATGAATCCAGGATTTGTTCAGGACCAAAATGAACACAAACATATGAATTTGCAATGTGTTGGTGTGACATATATTTTGCTTATTGTCTTGGTTTACTGCGAAGATGAACTGTTCAAGATTTTATAGTCACTACGTCATCTATTAAATCCGATAAGTATATACTAAGATAGGTTCAAGTCCAAAAGACACCTCTCCTGATGTGTGTCACATCTATTGTTTACTCTTATTTTCACCTTACCCTAGGACCTAATAGTCGGCTCAAAATGTGGGGTATTGATGGAGTTTTGAGCTCCCATTGTCCCACATCGGGAAACAACCATTTGTCAAGGGCCTTTATACAGGTCAAGTCATTTCTATTAGTGATTAGGTGTTAGACCATTTGGAATGAGGATTGAGGTTTGAGCCACTAATTATGTGGATTAGGCTTAATGATTATACCATAATATTAATATAAATTAATATTAATTAATCAAGACAAGGGCCTTGGGCCTTGGGGCATTTGGGGACAAGGAATTAAAATTAATCTGATCAATTAGTTTGAATTTCGAATTAAGTTCTTAATTAAATTAATTAAAAACGTTTTGATTAATAGATACAACTCTTTGGAAAGAGTTGTATAGCTTCAGATACATCCAAAAGGTATTTGAAGAGGTATGAAATAGCCTATATAACTGGAGTCCTTAGTTCCATCGAAAATCATCTTTTTTCCTTTCCTTCTCTTCTATACAAACATTCAAGAAAGTACACTCACAAAGCAATTCGCTAGAATTCTAGAATCCACTGCAGGTCGTATAATTAGGTAGTTGAATCCTGGTCGAGCAGACATTGTAGAACCACAAGCACAAGAGTGGGACGGAAATACTGTTCGAAGGACATAGTTTTTACGCTAACCTCTACCTTCTGTAATCAAGTTAGTATCATTGATATTCTTATATTAATTTATGTATTTATTGTGTAATTTCATTCTGCACAACAAGTATTTTTGAAATTTTGATAAATAAAATATTAGAATTTCAAGTTATATTTATTTCTGTTATTTTTGTTTATTTTTGAATTGTTCTCCAACCTAACCTATTGAAATTTACATAATTATTTCAAAATGATTTAAAAGTTCATAAGTCATGGGTGACATTTTGTCCCACTAAATTGTCTATATACAAAAGATATTTCAAATCTTGCGTAGTCAAATACAAAACATAATAATTTATGTAAATACGACTGTCATCTCAGGTAGGGGGAACGAGCCGAGGTCTGTCAAGAACCCTATGGCTTCCACGACGGTGTAGAAATCAATGTCTACGAGTCACGAGAAAGGGATGAGGTATGCAACTGCTGGTGCAGCGTCATAGAAGGGGGAAGATGACTCGTGACTAAGAAACACATCGAACGTCGATGATGACATAGATTAGGCGTCAGACAGTCGATGAAATCACGATAGGTGTCCAAAGAAACCTATAAGAGTCGATAGGGATTTCTTAATATCATCGATTCAATTGGAATCTCGTTATGCAGTCGTCGAGGGCGACCGATTCCGTTCCTGGAAGACTTCAGGTCGCTGGAGAATAATGGATCTGGCGGGGAAGTCACACAGAGGTGATGAGTGGACAGAGAGATCGAGGTTGGAGAATCGACATAAAAGAAATGTAGTTTTCGATCTCTGCTGGGTTTGGACAATGGCTCTGCTCGGCTTAGTCGGTGCAATGCGGCTCAGCGGTTTTAGGCCGCGGCTCACGCGCATCTAGGGTTTTATAATATGACTGTAACAATTGAAAACAATAATTCAAGCCGAATTTATAATTCAAAAACATAACGTTAGAGTTCATGCTTTATGGTGAATGTTTCATGCAATCAAGGTCAATAAATGTGCTTTAAAAGGTACTTAGGTTGCTTGATGAATATTGTGAACGGATTTATAGAAGTTTATCCTCCAATGCCGAATTTCCATCTGCAATGCGTTGTATCATGTTCAATATAAAATAAAAAGGAGAATTGAATCAATAGAAAGGAGATTATTTCCATAAAGTAAAAAGTTAATCATTAAAGGGTTTTACTACAAATGGTCCCTAAAATTGACCCATCCTATCAAGATGGTCATTGAAATTGAAAATTGAATCAATGTAGTCCTTGAAAATGGGTGTTGCAAACCAATGTTGTCTTTTCATCACAATTTGGTCAAAAATTTTGTTATGTGCTGATGTGGCATATAATTGAGTCTCACAAATCAAATTAAATATTGCCATGTTGAGTAAAATAATTGTTTTACAAAAATATTTAAAAAATAGAAAAAACAATTTTTTTTCGTATAATTAAAATCTTAAATAAAAAAGAAAAAAAGAAGTGTAGACATCGAAATTTCAGTGAAATAAATGTTAACCAATGTATTAAAATTACAACATTTATTTATTTCACCTACATCACACACTCATTTTACCTACAACTTCCACTTATTTCACCTACATCACACACTCATTTCACCTACAACTTCCACTTACTTCACCAACCTCACACACTTACTTCACCTACCAACTCCATTTACTTCACCTACAACATCCACTCACTTCACCAAAAAAATGAATGGTGGTGATTCACTCTCAAAGCCTATAAATAGGCTTCTCCATCAAGAGGAAAGGAGACACACCAAAACCTTGAAGCCTTAAAGTTCTAAAGCTCTCAAGAAAATCCCGAAGGATCAAGAAAGCACTCTTTGTTCTTCGTCAAATCCTCCTTCAAGATCAAGCCCCAACGGCCCTTGAAGAACTTCCACCAACTTAAGATCAAGCCCCGACGGCCCTTGAAGAAAGTGTTCATTGTTCATCATCCGTTCATCCTAAGATCAAGCCCCAACGACCCTTTGGATCAACAACATCAACAAATCCACACATCCAACCGTTCTTCAAGATCAAGCCCAAAAGCTCTTGAAGATCCGCTCATCCATCAACCTTCAAGATCAAGCCCCGACGGCCCCTTGAAGAAAGTGTTCATCATTCATCATCCGTTCATCCTAAGATCAAGCCCCAACGGCCCTTTGGATCAACAACCTCAACAAACCCATACACCCATTCTTCAAGATCAAGCCCAACGCCCCTTGAAGATCCATTCATCAACTATTCATCCTTAGATCAAGCCCTGATGGCCTTTTGGATCAACAACTCATCCACAAACCTACACCCTACGAAGATAGAATCAGAGGATCAAATTACAAAGAGATCGTAACCCCAAAATCATTAAACACAAAAATATTATTTTGTACACGTATTCTTGTTTCTTGTTTCAGGAATTTTTCGTGTTTACAAGAAGATGATGATTTGTGATAATGATCTGTTCATCTCTTACTTCCCTCCCACTAGACCATAACAACGTCTGCGCAACCACACCCAAACCCCTTTTCACGAGGGGAAAGAGTTGAGGCTCACTCGTTATTGAGGCTCACTTGTTGGACCAGTTATGTGCCAAATCAGTATATAATAGAATTTTTGGCAGAATTATAACGGAATGACCACATTGATTTGCGACACCCATTTTCGGAGACTACATTGATCGATTTTTAATTTCAGGGATTATCTTGATGGGGTGAGCCAATTTCAAAGACCATTTGTGATAAAAACCCATCATAAAAAGAATGATTTAAATGTAATACTTCCTTGATTGAAGATGGTCAAACTCTCTTTAGCGTAGCATCAGGAGCGTGTTGTGGCATAAATTTAGAGAGAGAAGAGAGGAAAATCGACAAGAGAGGAGAGAGAGAAAAGGGCTTGAGGAATTCTATGTGTGATAATTCTCACGTCTTGTGCCTTTATTTATACTTGTAAAAGAGAGAGAAACTTGTTCTTCAAGTAATACAAATATTGGAAAGATCTTCTAGATCTTAGAATTCCTATAAATAATCGACTAGGATTTACACAATTACACATGTGATATAATTCCAACTACAACAATTTCTATTTATTAAGAGGTACAAACAATATGTACAAAGGATGTGGTGTAATAAGGTGATTTCGTTAAAACCTTGGTTCAGCTGTCCACTAAGAAAGTGTCTACTATTACGTGGTTCTTTCAACCAAATTAGTTCTTGCTCAATTATTAGCATACTAGCCAATCGATGTGCAGCTCCCTTAGCAAATAGGGCGGGTTTATAAATTAATAGCATAATTTTATCCAAGAAGAATCAAATAATATACCCATTGATAGTCAAAATTAATAAATAAATAAACAACAAAGAATGATGCAGGAAAAAGTAAAGGGTCTCAGGAAGACGGAGGATAGATAACTTGAGAATCACTCAACGAGGAGCAACGGAGCTTGCTCAATTCGTTCAACATGACACAGACTAAACGCTTGATTTAAGAGGGAGAAAACTCCCAGTCTCTTTTGGATTAAGTTTTAATTCACTAATTGACCACTTCTCTTACTTATGGTACACTTTAAATAGGGAGTGTGGTTAGATTGATGTGATGAATACTTAATACTTTGACAATATCAACTAGGCAACCTAATTAAGAGACAACATAAAACCATGATTATTACAAATAAGAACCCAAATTTATTGTTAACCTTCCAAATTTGTCCACAACAGCCACAACAGGAAAATGAAGTTCAAAGCCTACCATGCTCATAGATCCCAAATGTTTTTAGAGACAAATAACAATCAAATACAATAGTAATTCCTTTCCTTAGAAACTTTCTCCTAAGCAGAGAAGACATCCCAAATATAATCATAAAAAATTAATACAACAAAATTAGTGGCGATTAATAGATAAAGGCATTCTGATAAGCATACACCTTACATGTCCCTTGCAAGTGTGATCACCAAAACTGAATTATGATGGACAACTTAGTGGAAGCCGAATTTCAAATCGAAATGAATTGAAGTTAGAATAACAACAATACCGATGAAAAAATCGACAAAAATTAATAAAAAAAAAAAGGTGTCATTTTTAATTAGGGCAATAGTGACAATAAAGCATCACTACACTAATACACAAAAGTGAAACTTTTTTTCTTTTTTTTTTTTTTTTTTTCATTTTATACATTTGTTTTTAGGGGGACAGTATTCTTACGACAATAGCTATGATTTGTGAAAGCGCAAGCTCTTTTAGTTGGTTAATTTTCTAAATTGTATATGATACATGTCTGTTGAGAAGTCAATGATATCAAGATGCCTGATATCTTGGCTTAGAATAGGAAACAAAGTCTGTAATTGATATGTACAAAATCTTCCTTTTTTGTATAGCTAGATTGTAGGCTAGGTTAATTCTCTTCCAAGAGAATGAGTCTGTATATAAAGCCTTTTGTATCTTTTTTGGATTAATTCAAGATAGTCGAATATATTTTTACATGGTATCAAGAGCTAGGCCAAAACCCTAGTTCTTTTTTTTCTGCTGTTGTTTCTCTTTGCCGCTGTTCATCACAAGCAGCGTGTTTTTTTTTTTCCATTGATCATTAGCCATGGCCGATGATCGAACTTCGAGCGAAAGCTAGCCTGATGCTTCCAATCCACTGTTCATTCATCATTCAAACCACCCAGCTATGGTGCTGGTCTCGAAACCCCTTAATGGAGACAACTATTCCACCTGGTCCCGAGCCATGAAGATTTCCTTGAGTGCTAAAAACAAGATTGGTTTTGTTGATGGCACTGTTCCACAACCATCAGCAAAAACCCAGCCGAACGATCATGCTGCATGGAAGAGATGCAACGACATGATTGTTGCCTGGATCATCAACTCAATCGATTAAGATATTTCAGACAGCATCCTCTACATGACTAGCGCTCATGAGATTTGGGACGAATTGGAAGAACGCTACTCCCAAAGTAATGCCCCTCGGATTTTTCAATTGCAGCGGGATATTTCGTGTCTTTCTCAAGATCAACTCTCTATTGCAGCCTACTATACCAAGTTGAAGAGTCTGTGGGATGAGTTGTCTTCCTACAGTGATTCATCCTCATGCACATGCGGTGCTCAAAATGAAAGGAACAGGTTGATGCAGTTCCTTATGGGACTCAATGATTCATATAGTGCTGTTCGAGGACAAATCCTCTTGATGAATCCCTTGCCTACTGTACGTCAAGCTTACTCCTCAATCTCACAGGAGGAGAAACAGCGCTCTTTGAGCCTTTCTCGCACCACCACTGCAACAGCAGCCATGGCAGTTCGCCAGGGCCACCATTCCAAGTCCTCAGGTTCTTCCACTCGCAAACCCATGCATTGTACGCACTGCGATCAAGATTACCACACTATTGATACTTGCTACCAGTTGCATGGATACCCACCTGGGCATCGTCTTCATAAGACCAACAAATCTAATCCCCGTGGTGGGAATCGCTCCAAGCGAGACACCGGCTCTACGTCAGCTAACATAGTTTCCTCTGAAGGACCTTCTGTGCAAGAAATGCAGTTCGTGATGTCAGGTTTATCAGATTCTCAATTTCAACAAATTCTCAGTATTATGAATGGCAAAGATGCATCTGCATCTGCTGCCCCTCAAGCCAATGCTGTCACCACTACCAAAGGTTTGTCAAAAAATCCTTCGCATCTCCATCGATGGATTATCGATAGTGGTGCGACGGACCATATCACCTCCTCACCGAAACTGATCACTAATAGTGTGAAACATACTAATATGCTGCCAATTTTATTACCAAGTGGAGAACAAGCATCTATTGTAGCAACTGGAGATTTACCTTTGAGTTCTACTTTTTTACTACGAGATGTGTTGTGTGTGCCTACTTTTAATGTAGATTTGATGTCAGTGAGTCGAATTACTGGAGGATTAAATTGTTCCATCACTTTTTTTCCCACTTGGTGTATTTTGCAGGACCTAACCACGAAGAGGACGATTGGTTTGGGTAAGCAATGAGGAGGACTCTACTATTTGGTGGCGTTGGCTCCTGTCCAAGATGGCACCTCAAGGCGTTTCTGCAACATGGTTCTATCCCCTACAGAGTTGTGGCATCGACGTTTAGGTCATTTGTCATCATCTAGATTAGATTTTATGTCCAAAAACATGTTACATTTTCCTTTTCAGTCTAATAATGCTTGCGATGTTTGTCCATTAGCCAAGCAAAGTCGTTTACCTTTTGGTGTTAGTACCATTTCAACCAAGAAACCTTTTGATTTAATTCATTGTGATATTTGGGGTCCTTATAAAATTGCCTTTACTTGTGGAGCCAAATATTTTTTGACCATAGTAGATGATTATTCTCGTTTCACATGGATCTTTCTTATGCATCACAAAAATGAGACCCAACACCTCCTTAAGAATTTTTTCTCTTATGTTCGTACTCAATTTAATACACTTGTTTGTCAAATCCGTGTGGACAATGGAGGTGAATTTTTCTCCCTTCGTGATTTTTTCCACGAACACGGTGTCATATACCAACACTCTTGCGTTTATACACCCCAACAAAATGGGGTTGTAGAACGCAAGCATCGTCACATCCTTGAAACAGCCCGTAGTTTGCGTTTCCAAGCCAACCTACCACTTCGTTTTTGGGGTGAATGTGTGCTCACAGCAATTCACCTTATTAATCGTCTCCCTACCAAAATTCTTTCCAACACTACACCTTTTGAACATCTCTATTCCAAATCCCCTACCTATTCCCACTTACAAGTCTTTGGATGTCTTGCCTATGCCACAAATACTCACATTTCTCATAAGTTTGCTCCTCGTGCTCATAAGTGTGTTTTTCTAGGGTATCCTGTTGGCCAAAAAGCCTATAAACTCTACGACCTCACCACCCATAAGTTTTTTACCAGCCGTGATGTCATTTTCCACGAGCATATTTTCCCTTCCCAACATCACTCCATCTCTGATGACCAGCTTCCCGGACCTGTCTTACCTCAACCCCTTCTTGACTACACTGATCCATCCGCATCCCCTTCCGCACCCATTTTTTCTCCCGTGTCACCTGTTGAGTCTTTTCCTCCCGCATCTGATGCTACATCTCTCTCTGTCCCTGCTCCTGCCATATCAGCGCTCCCAGCGCCCGTGCCTCCAGAACCTTCCGTGCCCTCTGCACCCGTGCTTCGCCGCTCTGATCGTCGCTCCGCTCCTCCAGCTCGCTTCAGTGATTATGTTTGCCCTACTTTGCCTTCTACCCAACCACTCGATTCATCCTCTTCGTCGACAGGTTCTACCACCGGTACAAGGTATCCTCTTGCTAATTTTCTCACTTATCATCGTTTCTCACCTCAACAACAATCTTTCCTTGCTTCTATCAGTCAGCAGGTAGAACCTCACACTTATGCTCAGGCTGCCCTTCATTCCCATTGGCAAGCTGCCATGGACTCTGAACTGCGTGCTTTGGAAGCCACTAATACTTGGACACTCACTCCTCTCCCTGCCGGCAAAACTCCCATTGGTTGTCGTTGGGTGTATAAGATCAAACATCGTTCTGATGGTTCTATTGAACGTTATAAGGCTCGCCTTGTCGCCAAGGGTTACACTCAACTTGAAGGTGTTGATTATCACGATACCTTTTCCCCTACTGCTAAGATGGTCACTGTTTATTGTTTATTAGCCCTTGCTGCTGCCTGAGACTGGTCTCTCCACCAACTCGATGTCCATAACGCTTTTCTTCATGGTGATCTTCATGAAGAAATCTATATGACCCTTCCTCCTGGTCTTCGGCGACAGGGGGAGAATATCGTATGTTGCCTTAATAAATCCCTCTATGGCTTGAAGCAAGCTTCCCGGCAATGGTTTGCAAAGTTTTCAGAAGCAATCAAATCCGCTGGTTATATTCAATCAAGGGCAGATTATTCCTTATTTACGAGGCAGCAAGGGCAATCCTTTACAGCCCTCCTGATCTATGTTGACGATATTTTGATCACTGGCAATGATCCTGAAGGAATTAATGCTCTTAAAAAATTTCTTCATGGTCACTTCAAAATCAAGGATCTTGGTAACTTGAAGTACTTTCTGGGAATAGAGGTTTCACAGTCAAAGAAAGGGATCTTTATTTCTCAGCGAAAATACGCTTTAGAAATTTTGAAAGATAGTGGTCTTTTGGGAGCTCGCCCAGTGGAGTTTCCTATGGAGCAGAATGTTAAACTTTCTAACACTGGTGTGTTGCTTAAAGATCCGGCAAAGTATAGAAGGTTGGTTGGTCGATTGATCTATTTAACTATTACAAGGCCGGACATCACTTATCCCGTGCATGTGTTAAGTCGATTCATGCATGAACCACGACAACCGCACATGGAAGCAGCCCTCCGAATTCTGAAATACTTGAAGAGTACGCCTGGACAAGGTTTGTTTTTCTCTTCTCAAAACAACTTAAACTTAAGCGCATATTGTGATTCAGACTGGGCGGGATGTCCTACGACACGAAGGTCAACTACAGGTTATTGCGTTTTTTTGGGCTCTTCGTTGATCTCTTGGAGGTCAAAGAGACAAAAGACCGTTTCTTTATCATCAGCAGAGGCCGAATATAGAGCCATGACTGGAACTTGTTGTGAACTATCATGGCTTCGATATCTTCTGAGGGATTCAGGTTTGCTTCACCCAAAACCAGCCTTGCTACATTGTGACAACAAAGCGGCGCTCCATATAGCTGCTAATCCAGTTTTTCATGAACGAACTAGACATATAGAGATTGATTGTCACTTTATTCGAGACAAGATACAAGATGGATCAGTTGTCACAAGATACATTCCCTCTTCAAACCAGCTTGCAGATGTATTCACAAAGGCATTAGGAAAGGAGGCTTTCTCATCCATCATACGCAAGTTGGGAGTTCTCGACGTACACTCTCCAACTTGAGGGTGAGTGTTGAGAAGTCAATGATATCAAGATGCCTGATATCTTGGCTTAGAATAGGAAACAAAGTCTGTAATTGATATGTACAAAATCTTCCTTTTTTGTATAGCTAGATTGTAGGCTAGGTTAATTCTCTTCCAAGAGAATGAGTATGTATATAAAGCCTTTTGTATCTTTTTTGGATTAATTCAAGATAGTCGAATATATTTTTACAATGTCTGTAGTAAATGGTTTTAGCTTTGTTTAGTCCTAAGTTTTAGGTCTAAGTGAAGGAAAGCTTGATCAACACGGCAACATCATTGAAGCTGAGATTTCGTGGACTCTTTGAGGTATTTTCATGTGCATTCATTTAGGAAATCACTTAAATGAATCACTTTTGAGTGATTGAATCATATTAGGAATGTGAAAATCAAAATTATTTTATTCTTAAGAAAATGTTATTAGCATTACAGAAATTTAGTTGTGCACTCCAAAATTTAAATATTTTTTTTGAGAAAGAGTACGATATTCATATTAGACAAGATAGGAGGATAGGTTGCTTATTTAATGGGCCTCGATAAAAACCTTGTTGGAGATTTCAACCCGGTCGAAGGGAAAAAGAGCTTCCCGCACCGATAAAATTACATAGCTTCACTATTCTCTATCAGAAAGTCTACGATTACATCAGGGGTTTCCTTGAACCAAACTAGCTGATTATCTAAAGCAATACCCACTTGCACTAGTTTGTGAGCGGCCTTGTTTGCTTCTCTATGAATATGGATGATTCTGATGTGTGGAATGGATGGTAAATAATGTCTTGCTTCATTGACTAAGTTCCCTCACAAAGACATATCCTCGTCATCATTTAGGTGTAGCGCTGCCAGAACTAAAGTTGCGTCTCCCTCGAATTCCAGCTGCACCGTATGCAATTCATTCGCCAGTCCAATTGTTGCGCGTGTTGTTTCCATTTCTACCAACCATAGTGAAGATATCCCGCTCAGTTTCATAGCCAATGCTTCCGCAAAATGCCCCGCGTCGTCTCTGATTACCACTCCAACCCCCCTATGTTGTCCAGCTCTCTCCCAGACCCATCAAAATTGCATTTGAACCACCCCGTTGCTGGTTTCTTCCACCTATCTGCAACTCTACTAACCACCCCATTGCTGGTTTCTTCCACCTATCTGCAACTCTACTCTATCTGCCATTTTTCGTGTGATGTCCATACCATTTTTTATATTCTACCAGCCAAGCCTGAGCTTTACAATGGATATCCATTGGATGTCTCACTGTGCCTTGCCGTACAAACGCATTCCGTTCCTTCCATTTAGTCCATAGAGTAATCAAGACAATATCAAAATTATCCCTTGGCAATGATTGGGCCAAATTGATCAACCAATCCACCTGCACAACATTTTTGACCTCTTGTACTCTGAGTCCCAATGGGCTAGCAAACCATATTCTTGCCGCCATCGTACAATCCCGCAACGCGTGTTCAATTGTTTCTACTTCTCCCCCACAAAAATTACACGAAGCATCCTGTACGATTTTCCTCTTATATAAGTTGTGCTTTGTTGGCAATGCATTCATACAACTCCTCCATACACATATCTTGACTTTGCCAGGTACACATGCTCTCCACAATACTTTCCACAAGAATTTAACATCATCCCACTGACGATCCACCCGCTTCGCTTGCACATGCCTCCCCACAGGAACGCGCTAAATGATATGCACTTTTGGTGGAGAAAATTCCGTTCTTATCCGTATGCCAAATTTGGACATCGGGGGTTTAAGTGAGCTTAAAGGGATGCTAAGAATAAGCTGCACCTCTTCATCACAGAAAATGTTATATATGAGCCCCCTGTTCCATGAAGTACCATTCCCCATAATTAAGTTTCTGACCGGATATGAATGATCTAACCCCGATGGAATAGGACTAGTAACCTTGAAAAAAAAAACATTTGCGGTAATCAACTATCACCCCACACTCTTATGTTTTCTCCGTCCCCTACACGCTATATCACACCCTTTCTGAGAACCGTCCGAGCATCCGCAATGCTCCTCCAACAAGCAGATGCATTCATTTTGATAGGGGCATTCATGAAGTCCATGGTTGGATAGTACTTAGCTTTGAATAATTGTGCCATAAGTGAATTTGGCTGTTTGAGTAGTCGCCATCCTTGTTTTGCCAGTAAAGCCAAATTAAATGCATACAAATCCTTGAAACCCAGCCCTCCCTCACTTTTGGGCTTACACAATTTTTTCTAGCTAATCCAATGTATCTTCCTTCATCTCTGATTTAGTCCCCACCAAAATTGAGCTACCATTTGGTTTAACTCATTACATAACGTTTTATGTGATAACTCATATATTTCATACATTTATACCATCCATTCCTAGTCTCTTTGTGATATTTTTGAGTTAAACTAGTTGCATTTTACCTTCTTTTTTTTGTGTTACTGTGCAGCTAATCGTATTTTGGAGCTTAGTTGAGGACAAATAAGGCAAAATGGTGCTAAAAGTGGAGAATTGAATAAGGATGCTGATGTAGACAAAGAATTAAAAGTGGAACCTGAATATGGTGATGAATATGGCTCTTTATAAGACCAATAACAACAAAAAAAACGTGGGAATTAAATGTCCAATTATTGGGATGTATTGGCAATCTGTAACAGCCTCTTTACAACCTTATAAAACTGAGAGTTTCAGCCACTTTTACATAAGCTTCCCCTTGGGGACGCCCATAGCTCTCTCTCTTCTCTTTCGTTGGCCTTTCTTCCAGAAACAAAATCTTTTCTCTATTCACCATCCGCAGCCACCAAAGAAACCACGCGGTTGCGCTGTTCTTGAAGGATTTCCACATCAGAATTGCTTCAAGGGGGTTTCTTCTATGAACTTTAATTTCACTCATGTTGTTCTTGATATTTATATATTCTGTAATCATGTTGTGTAATTAAGTTCATAGCTGGGGAATTCTATGTAGCCTTGCAAAACTACTCTATGTTATTAAGTTAAAGTATTCAAACTACCAATCTGTGTTCTTGTTTCATTCACTGATTTTATAGTATAATTTGTTTGTTAATCTTAATGTTTGATCACCATTAGGACTGCTTATGAATTATTTGATCAAGGTTATAGTACACATTATGCTTAATCTTAGTGGACATGTGAATGAATGAAGAAACTGCTATGCATACATCCTCTCTTGTTCTTAATGGATTCTTACTTGCTAATCTAAGTTGAACATCACAACTAGATTGTAGATTAGGAGTACTTGATCACAACCACACATCAAATGGGTGAACATAAATGAGTAAAACAAACCCTAGTTGCAGATTGGAGAGTTGAATGCGTTTTGACTTTATTTTCATGGAATTGACTTGTAATGGTGAAATTGGTATCCGTAGTTCCATTTCCATTATTTCTGAATCGACCTATTATTTATTTTTATCTTTCTTGCATTTTTAAGTTATTTTAGTTTTCAATTGAAAAATCAAAATTCAATGTGCAATATCATTGTTTAGTTAGGGTTCACATAAAACTAGCAATTTGTAGAGGTCTAATTAGTCCCTATGGTTCGATACTCTTACTTGTGCCACTGTACTATCCTTATTTTTGCACTTGAAAGGAACACAACAAAATTTTAGCGCCGTTTCCGGGGACTAATTTCAATTTCCTATAATTGCTTGCTTTATAAACCCTATCTATTTTCCTTTTCTTAGTTTAGAATTTTAATTTAAATTTTAGGTTGTTTGATTTCAGGTGGTATAGAGAGATGTACGGCGAATGTCCGTTATGTGCAAAAACTGGCCATCCTCTTTAATTCTGCCCAAGGAGAGATGAGTTTCCTACATTTGTCTAAGAGCACTCACACCGCATGTGTTTATTTAACCAAGGGCCACTGCAACCATTGCCAATACAACCCCACTTGGAGAAACTCTCATCATGACCCTTGGAACAACATACAAGCTCGAAACCAAACATTTGCACCCCCCCCAACAGTAGACCCCATTTGACATTTCATTGGAGGACACTTTGGATCTACTTGCTCAAAGCACTTCACAATTTCAACAATCAACAAGTGGCATGATTCAAGAACACTCCATTGCACTTACCAAGTTGGAAATTCAATTGGGGCAGATTATCCAAGCATTATATGAACAACCAGGTAGTGATGGTCAAGATGTGAACGGTGAACAATCATTGGAATCTAGCTGTGCCGATATACATAGAGAAGTTCTTGAATTTGAAGCTCTTTCTCAATCTTCTAATTCGCTTGATTTTTTTTTCGAAAGTTATGTTGGATTCTCCCTGTTGTTTTACATCTTTACAGGTGCCATCTTTGGAGTCTTTTGGAGATGATTTGTTGCCTTATCAAGAGAAAAACAAATTGAAGTTGGATGATGAATCATTGTTGCCCATTCACCATAAGAAAGAAGATTCGGAGCTAGACAATGAGATTGCTGCCTTGAATGAATTTCATTCATCCATTGAAATAATTGCTCCAGCCACATCTTCAACAATTTTTGAGGATATGCTTCTTCACAAGGAGAGATAAAAACGCCATCACAATCAAGTCCTTGTGGAAATTCAATGCACCATGTTCAAAGTCCCTCGAAAGAAACCACTTATTCCAACCAAGGTTCAAAGGTACCTTGACTTCCTACCACCCTAGGCGTTCATCCATCATACCCACCATGTCTTGCCTAGACGTTAAATAAAGCGCTTGCTAGGAGGCAACCTAGTTAGGTTTGTGTTCTTTCCTTTTATTTGTGTCTTTTAGTTTTATTTTATCTCCATTCCACACACTCTGCCTATTTGCACTGCATGCATTCCATTCATTTTTAAGCATCGAGGACAATGCTTAGTTTAGGTTTGGGGGTGTGGGATTGAAAATTTTCATTTGCTTTTAGTTTTGGTTAAGTTTACTTTTGCTTACTAATGTGACTGTATATGAGGGCTATGTTTACAAACAAAACTACAGTGTTGTCATGAAAAAGTTTCGTATCTTATTTTTCTTTTACAAAGTTGTTAGTCTTGGAATTATGATGGTAAAAGTACCATGCTCAAATTCTAGAAGAAGTATAGTGGAGACTACCCTAGTGAGCTATTTTGAGCTTATTTGCTTCTTTGAGAGGATTTAAAGTGCTTCTATTCCTATCTTTTTCTTTCAGACTTACTTCAAATGATCTCATTATTTCTCTTTGAATGAATGCTAAGAATAATCCTATGTTGCAGATACCATGTGCTTGTTATCACTTATGAATGAACTCATTGAGATGATGTTAGGCTATGCATGTTTTAACCACTAAAAGGCCTAATTCCCATCCCTTTGTATGCTCCTTTCACCCTTGTTGCAGCCAAACACTTTTAGCCTAGTTCTTTCATCACCTACACCAAACTCTACCCATTTTAGCCCATTACAGCCATACCTTATACTTTGGGGAATACCAAAGTGATGAAGACAAAGATAGATTGAGCTCTAGATCAAGAATGTGGCGTGTACCAAGGTAACATGTGTTGGAATTGCAAAACAAGAAGAAAAAAAAAATAAAGTTTTAAAAAGAAAAGAAAAGAAAAGAAAAGAAAAATGAATAAAGAAGATGCAATTTCCAAATCCTTCACTATCGCATGTGTGTCCTCGATGCCAAGAACAAACAACAAAGATCAATTCAAGAGGAGAGCTTGCTAGTTTCACAACAAAGACACTTTGGTATGTCTCAATCTCTAGTATTTCCTATCCATTCTTTCGTAGCCCCTAGCCTAAGCCTTACATTACAACCTTGTGAAAGACCTAGCTGATCTTTAGGGATATATTCATGGGTGCTGGTAAGTATGTGTGTTATCCATATTCTTAGTATTTGATTCATTTCATGAGATCTATTCAGAAATTGTGCTTTTATTGCATATTTCATATGTGAGAATTTTGGTTTCCCTTTTACATAATTTCACTCACATATGTTTGATGAGAGACTAAACCTTAGGATCTAAGTGAAAATTCGAGTGACAATCTGAGAGAATTAGAGTTGAAGTGAATTCTATCTTTGGCATTTAAGTATGGTGTTTTTGAAGTCATGAGTCATGGAGCAATACTTTTACACTACATACATGATATGATTCTTTAAAGTGGCAGTGTTTTGTTTGATGGTATGACTAAGCATTCATTGGTTCTTATTAGTTTGTTTCAAGTATGCTTTAACCAATTTATTTCTCAAGTCTGTTGATGTTTGTAGGCGTCATCGCGGTAAACCCTCAGGAGACACAACTCCTCCTACTAGGGACACCTAAAGGTTTAAAGGCTTATTGCACATGCTCAGTGTAATCATTTAGCCAGCTAAAGTGGTCTAGTTAGATTTTTCTTTGTTTTGTTTGTTTTCAGTTTTAGTTTTGCTCGAGGACCAGCAAAAACCAGGTTTGGGGGTATTTGATAACTCATATATTTCATACATTTATACCATCCATTCTTAGTCTCTTTGTGATATTTTTGAGTTAAACTAGTTGCATTTTACCCTTTTTTGTGTTAGTGTGCAGGTAATCGTATTTTGGAGCTTAGTTGAGGACAAATAAGGCAAAATGGTGCTAAAAGTGGAGAATTGAATAAGGATGCTGATGTAGACAAAGAATTAAAAGTGGAAACTGATTATGGTGATGAATATGGCTCTTTATAAGACCAATAACAACAAAAAAACGTGGGAATTAAATGCCCAATTACTGGGATGTATTGGCAATCTATAATAGCCTATTTAACCTTATAAAACTGAGAGTTTCAGCCACTTTTACATAAGCTTCCCCTTGGGGACGCCCATAGCTCTCTCTCTTCTCTTTCTTTGGCCTTTCTTCCAGAAACAAAATCCTTTCTCGATTCACCATCCGCAACCACCAAAGAAACCACACAGTTGCATTGTTCTTGAAGGAATTCCACATCAGAATTGCTTCAATGGGGTTTCTTCTATGAACTTTAATTTCACTCATGTTGTTCTTGATATTTATATATTCTGTAATCATGCTGTGTAATTAAGTTCATAGTTGGGGAATTCAATGTAGCCTTGCAAAACTACTTTATGTTATTAAGTTAAAGTATTTAAACTACCAATCTGTGTTCTTGTTTCATTCACTAATTTTACAGTATAATTTGTTTGTTAATCTTAATGTTTGATCACCATTAGGACTGCTTATGAATTATTTGATCAAGGTTATAGTACACATCACGCTTAATCTTGGTGGACATGTGAATGAATGAAGAAACTGCTATGCATACATCCTGCCATGTGATTTCTTTGGTTCTTTGAAGTTTTCTTGTTCTTAATGGATTCTTACTTGCTAATCTAAGTTGAACTTCACAACTAGATTGTAGATTAGGGGTACTTGATCAAAACCACACATCAAATGGACGATCATAAATGAGTGAAACGAACCCTAGTTGCAGATTGGAAAGTTGAATGCGTTTTGACTTTATTTTCATGGAATTGACTTGTAATGGTGAAATCGGTATCCCTAGTTCCATTTCCATTATTTAGGAATCGACCTATCATTTATTTTTATCTTTCTTGCATTTTTAAGTTATTTTAGTTTTCAATTGAAAATCAAAATTCAATTTGCATTTTCATTGTTTAGTTAGGGTTCACATAAGACTAGTAATTTGTAGAGGTCTAATCAGTCCCTGTGGTTCGACACCCTTACTTGTGCCACTATACTATCCTTATTTTTGCACTTGAAAGGATCACAACAAAATTTTGGCACCATTGCCGGGGACTGATTTCAGTCCCCTATAATTGCTTGCTTTATAAACCCTATATGTTTTCCTTTTCTTAGTTTAGAATTTTAATTTACATTTTAGGTCATTTGATTTCAGGTGGTATAGAGAGATGTACGGCGAATGTCTGTTATATGCTAAAACTGGCCATCCTCTTCAATTCTGCCCAAGGAAAGATGAGTTTTCTACGTTTGTCCAAGAGCACTCACACCGCATGTGTTTCTTTAACCAAGGGTCACTGCAACCATTGCCAAATACATACAACCCCGCTTGGAGAAACTCTCATCATGACTCTTGGAACAACATACAAGCTCAAAATCAAACATTTGCACTTCCCCCACAGCATACCCCATTTGACACTTCATTTCAACAATCAACAAGTGGCATGATTCAAGAACACTCCATTGCACGTACCAAGTTGGAAATTCAATTGGGGCAGATTGTCCAAGCGTTAAATGAACAACCATGTAGTGATGGTCAAGATGTGAACGGTGAACAATCGTTGGAATCTAGCTGTGCCGATATACATAGAGAAGTTCATGAATTTAAAGCTTTTTCTCAATCTTCTAATTCATTTTTTTTTTTCGAAAGTTATGTTGGATTCTCCCTATTGTTTTACATCGTTATGTTGGATTCTCTCGCCCTACTCAATAGGTTTCCATGCCATCCATTTAATTTATAAGCAAATGTAGCCTTCTTTGCCTTCCTTACAAACGCCGATTGTCCCAAATATCGGTCATGGTATTGCACTCGTGAAACGCCCAGACAATCCGCAGTAAGTTGTCCATCAAACCCAGTGAGGTTTTTGGTAAAAACCACACAACTCTTCTCATAATTTATTGCTTGGCCCGATGCTTTTTCATAAATCTTTAGCAATGTCTTTACATTTTGTCATTCCTGGAATGAACTTTCAGTGACAATAAAGCTGTCATCGGCAAATAAAAGATGGTTCACACTTGGGGCACCCTTATAGATGGTGACCCCCTTAATTTTCCATTTTCTCTCCCACTCTGCAAACAAAACCTACAATCCTTCTGCACAAATCACAAATAACTAGGGGGCTAATGGATCTCCTTGCTATATACCTCGTCTTGGCTAGACGTAGCCCACCAGATCACCATTTAATTTAAATGAATAAGTAACTATAGTGACACACATCATAATCAAATAAATCCACTCCTTGTTGAAACCCATTCTCCACATAATTTGCTCTAAGAAATTTCATTTGATTCGATCATATGCTTTGCTAATATCAAGCTTCAATGCCATACATCCATTCCACCCTATTTTTTCTTGTGCTTATAATGTGCGATCTCCAAAGCTAGCAAGTTGTTGTCCGAAATTAAACGTCTAGGATGAAGGCACTTTGTGTAGGCGATATGATTTTTGGCAACACATACTTCTATCTATTGGTGAGGACCTTCGAGCATATCTTGTAGATAACATTGCATAAACTAATTAGTCGCAATTGGGTCATAATCGTTGGATCTTTACTCTTGGATATCAATGTCACATGAGTGTAATTAATTTTTCGGAGCATGATTCCAAAAGAAAGTAGTGCCCTTACTTCATTGTATACGTCTTGTCCCACTATAGCCCAATGTTTTTGGTAGAAACCCAGTGACATGCCATCCAGACTCGGTAATTTCGAAGAATGCATCTGAAAGAAAGCCATCTTTATCTCTTCATCCATGAATGGCATAGTAAGTGCTGCATTCAAATCCAGCCCCACTCTTGGGGTTATGGCCTCCAGAACTTCATCGAATTTCGTCGTACCCTGCGAATAAAAAATCTTTGTAAAATATTCATAATAATATTCTCCATACCGGGTTTGTCATCATGCCAATCTCCATTTTCATCAAATAGGCCATGTAACCCATTTCTTTGTTGCCTTCGATTCACCTTTTGGTGAAAATATTTAGTGTTTTGATCACCTAAACGTAACCAATTCTCTCAGTATCACTGCCTCCAAAAGGTTTCCTCTTGAGCAAGTAAAGAGTGGAGTTGCATATATAATTCTTTTCGTTGAGCAATGGTGGTATCATTGAAAGGCTATCCAAAGAGACTGTTCAACTTATCCTCAGTTGCTGCAATATCGCCAGGAAGTCTTCGATGTCCACGGTTCACCCAATTGATCAATTGAATTTGAGTGGCCTTTATTTTTTCTGCAACTTGAAACATCGGTGAGCCTTTAAATTCAGTAGCCCACCCTAATTTTACAGCCTCTGTACATCCTTCCTTTGCCGTCCAAGCTTCCTTATAACGGAAAGATTTTTTGTACTTTAATATGCACTTTGCCTCCTAATCAAGTAACAGCGGGATATGATATAAGGAGCTTGGCTTGAGATGAAAAATTGAAGCATTTGGAAATAAATTTATCCACTCCTGATTGACAAGAACTCAATCAAGTTGAACCCTTATGCCTTATCCACATGTTGTTTCCCATGTAAACTTGTTTCCTTTATACCTTAAATTAATCAATTGACACACATTCACTGCATTGTGGAAACCCCGCATTTGTCACTCACTGCACAAGTCTTCCCCTTCTTGCTCGTCGGCTTTTAGAATTTCATTAAAATCCCCCAACCAACACCACATCAAGTTTACATTTGCCTTGAGTTGTTCGAGAAAAGTCCATGACTTGTGTCTGTCCGCTTCCTTAGGATATCCATAAAAACAAGTAATCCTCCAATGTCTTGCATCCCCCAAACCACCAACCTCCAAATCGATATGGTTAGAAGAATAGGTTCGTAAGGACTTGTTAACCTCAATTTTTCACATCACACAGAGTCCTTCGAACCTTTCACTACTCGGGGTCGTAAAACCAAAATCGTATTGCAGCTATATTTTCAACCTCTCCATGTATTGAATTGAGCTTTTCGTTTCACATAGGAAAAGCACAGTGGGAACTTTAGTGAGAATAAGTCTCTTTAGAGAACGAATTTCCTAGAGGTTCCCAAGCCCTTGGCAATTCCAACTAATGTAACTCATTGTTGTCCGCGGGGCTGATACTCGTCAGCCTCCGCCATTGTTGAATTTTCTACAGCATGAAAACATGTCTGCCTCTTCGGCTCTGGTCTATCCCAACCTCCTTCATTGTCGCGAAGCCTTCTCTTCCCCAATTCCAGTCCCAAACTATGTCGTTTGACGGTCATCTTTCTTTGATTTCCTCGTGGTTTTCCACCTAGGTATTTTCTGTTATTTGTATATTTGTTTTCGTAAACGAAGGGCACAAGATTAACAAGATTTGAATCCATCAAGAGAGTCCCCACTTCCTGCCTAATTGAATTTTTTGGACCATACCCCTCAACCCGTGCGTTTGGGCACGACCCAATAGCAATAGTTTTGTACACCCTTCCCCGCGTTTCAATTCCAAAATTTCTCGACAGCTCATCCCACAAATTGTGGCTCAGCATTCACCATAAAACAAGATGCTCCAAATAGTTTAATAGCCTATTTTTTCTCCTTCACACTCTGTATAAAAAATTCCTTTTGCTAGGTGTTTTCAACTTGTTAACTATCCTGTATATCTCGAATCTCCCCATAAGGAATGACTAATAAATGATTAATTTCAATACCCTCAGATGGGGCCTCTTTATTAAGATTTGGCAAATCAATCCTTGACAAATTGTTGCCATTCATCTCCGGATTCTGCTCGAACTTGCCATTCTCAGCCACTGAACCTTCCTCGGAATCCCTCAATTGCCTGTAGTCATCTGGTCTCCGCCGTTTGTCGTCCATGTTGGCCTCCTCTATATCCTCATCCCCATGTTCAACCTCTGAGGCCTGCATAGACCACCCCCTTTCGGCTCCTAATCCAAATCTATGCCCCGGAGGTTTTCTGTAGTTTGAACTCAAAGTATCCTCTTGGAACCAACGACCATAGGGTTTGGAAAGATCATCGTCATTCTTCCGTTTGTATCTTCCACACTGCTCCTCTAAATGGTCCATCATTCCACACAAAAAGCATGTGAATGGGAGATTTTCATAACTAACAGGCACGTCTAATACTTGTCCCTCCAATTATAGTGCCAAGTTTCTTCAAAATGGTTTGGTCACATCAATACGCGTTCGAATTTGTAGTATACTTCCAAATTGTTCATCTTTCCTACTTTGGTCCGTCAAAACACCATGTTCTGAGTCATGTAACAGAGCGGTAGTCTTTTAATTTGCACCCATAACTCTTGGTACATCAGTGGGATCCGAGTAGGATGAGTGATGTCGTCAGCCTCTGCTAACAATATGAGCGCTTGTTTATTGTACAACCATGGGCCACCCATATGAATCATTGTTTTGACATGCTTTGTGTTGAAACCAAATGCAAATAAGTCTCCCTCAAGTTCCACAATAAGCACGTTTGCCTTTGGCCTCCAGAGACTTCGCATTTGTCTTTTAAAATTCTCTTTATTGATTAGCTTTTGGAAAGGTACAAGTCCCACCAAAAACACTCTGGATGATCACAACAATAACTCTTCTTGTTTGTCAATCACAATAACTTGGCTTTCTTCCTTCGTAATCGCAAATTGAGAATAGAATGGCGAAACCATGTCGTCCATCAACGCAAGTCCTGTCGCTGTACCCAGTCCACACAGCTTGTAGAATCTTTCACACCAACTTAATAGTCGGTATTGTTTCCACCAAACCATCAACTTGTGTGTAGTATCGATTCCAAATCCCTGAACCTGATAAACTGATCGCCTCTACCAGGCCCTGCAGTAAGGCTTCAATCCAAGCCAAACTAATAACAGTGCTCTCCTATGCAGAAAAAACCTAAAGAGTCTTGTATCATTTAGATCAAAATCTATTTTTCCACGTATTGTTGAATAAACCCCACATACTTAATACACACCCACATTTGCTTTTTCAATAAAAAATTATCTTAATACACCCCACATACTTCCCCATAATACCCTCACACCTCATATTCTCAATATACACCTTACATTTCCTACATGCACCCCATGTTTTCTATACACCCCACATTTCTCAAATCTTATAAAGCTTTTAATTTGGACAAGCAATGCCGACTAGAATTTTGCCAAAAGATGCCGCGTGGGATTTAAAGCATGTGTGGGTTGTTTTCAATTCCACCAGTAAAACCCATGTTGTCTGTTTTTAATATTTGGTGGTAATTTTAGGTGTTTAATTCTTCATGTAATCCTTATGATCCCTAAAAAATGAATACGAACATAGAGGCTTGAATAACGCAGCAAAAGCAAGATTAAATAATTATCGTTGTCGTCAAAATCACTAAAACAATAAAGAATATGAAGTCTTACCTTATGTGAAGCTTTCGAAACATCGATTTCGTGTTTCATTCCCTATTGTGTGTGAAGTTTTACCACATAAAAAAACTTTTCTGTGTGATATGTTCTTTGTATCTGCATATTTCTTGTTGTTATTTACTGTTACATAATAGGATTGAAACATACTTCAAACGTACCACGTCTAAGATTTTATTGGGGTTGTTTTTCTATTGGATTTGGGTTCTAAGATCCATCCACGTTTTCAGTTTTGTTACCCCAACAATAGCCATGATTTTTGTTACCCCTAACAATATCTCTTCCCAAACCAACGGGTTTTATATGACATTGCTAAAAAAGGTACATAATTATAAGAAGGGAAGTGAGATTTCACCATAAAAGTAATGGGAAATGAAAAACATGCACATTTGTTTTTGTTCTAGGCACCTATCTTTGATCATGTTTGCTGTTTTTGTTTAATTTATTGAACTGATAATTAGTAATAAAAACGGATGTGCGAGAGGTTAAGAAGGGTGTGTGAACTTAGCTCCTAAAACCAATTGATAATATAGAAAGTGACCCAACACCTTATAAGCACACGTAAGATTTGGTTAACTTCCCATGTGAGATATTTCTTCACATCTTCATGTATCTCATGTGTGACGAATTTTCGTAATACTTGAACAATACAATTTGGGTGACGAGAAACACGTGTGACCATTGTTTTTTGTTTTTTGTTTTTTTCATTCAAACAATTATTATGTTAATCTTGTAGAAATTGAAAAATGCCCTATAAAATTCTAAAGTGCACCGTCTTCTTTTTTTGTCTCCTGTCATTCTCATGCCTAAAGCTTGAATTTTTTGTGGCGACACTTCTTACTTTAATTTTGGGCTTCACCCCTAATAGGCCTGGTAAATGGGTCGTGTCGTGTCACACCCGTTAAGAAAAAAATATTTTTTTCTTAAATTTTCACATACCACACATTGCCACATAAATATTACTTCAAAACATTAAAACACATTTGTCGTTTAAGTACTAGATCTACACTCGAAAATAAGAGCCTAATAAATAAACATCCATACACTACTAGTCTATTACAAAATATTAAATGTGCAAGGATATGCAAAATGAAAGAGTTTTTGTTTTCAAGGTTGTGAAGCTTTTCTCAAAAGTTTAAACATTGCCAATGGAACTCAAAGCTTGTATGTTATTCCTTTTACAAAATCCTCAATTTTCATCTATCATCATGACATAAGATTTTATGGTATCCACTAGTGTAAATATTTTAAATTGAAGATCAAATTCATTGATTGTATTCATATAGGGTCAAGGAGTGTAGCTGTAAAAAAAATCATCAAAATCGGAGTTAAAATAACCATTCAATCATGATTTTTCATTGATAACCATCGAAAAGTTTTGTCCCGTTACTTGATCTCTGAATCTTTATTTTTTATTTTTTATTTTATTTTTTTTGCGATTTTTGGCATATGCGATCTTGAAGCATAGACAAACAAGTTTGACGGTTGGATCTTTGAAATTAGTTTCATAGAATGTGTATCCCATCAAAATGATAGATTCACTAACACTTCGAGTTTATTTATACTTTCATTATGTATAACATAAGATTTTGTGGTATCCACTAGTGTAAATATTTTAAATTGAAGATCAAATTCATTCATTGTATTTATATAAGGTCAAGGAGTGTAACTGTAAAAAATCATCAAATCGGAGTTAAAATGACCGTTATATCGTGATTTTTCGTTGATAACCGTCAAAAAGTTTTGTCCTATTACTTGATCTCTGAATGTTTATTTTTTGCAATTTTTGGCGTATGCGATCTCGAAGTATATACAAATATGTTTGACAGTTGGATCATTGAAACTAGTTTCGTAGAATGTGTATCCCTCAAAACAATAGATTCACTAACACTTAAGAGTTTATTCATATTTTCATTAAGTATAACACAAGATTTTGTGGTATCCACTAGTGTATATATTTTAAATTGAAGATCGAGTTCATTCATTTTATTCATATAGAGTCAAGGAGTGTAACTGTAAAAAATCATCAAAATCGGAGTTAAAATAACCGTTAAATCGTGATTTTTTGTTGATAACCGTCGAAAAGTTTTATCCCGTTACTTGATCTCTGAATGTTTGTTTTTTGTGATTTTTAGCTTATGTGATCTTGAAGCATATAAAAACAAGTTTGACGGTTTGATTGTTGAAATTAGTTTTTAAGAATGTGTATCCCATCAAAAGGATAGATTCACTAACACTTAAGAGTTTATTCATACTTTCTTTAAGTATAACGTAAGATTTTGTGGTATCCACTAGTGCAAACATTTTAAATTGAAAATCGAGTTCATCCATTATAATCATATAGGGTCAAGGAGTGTAGTTGTAAAAAAATCATCAAAATTGGAGTTAAAATAATCGTTAAATCGTGATTTTTCGTTGATAACCGTCGAAAAGTTTTGTCCTGTTACTTGGTATATGAATGTTTGTTTTTTACAATTTTTGGCGTATACGATCTTGAAGTATACACCAACATGTTTGATGGTTGGATCGTTGAAACTAGTTTCGTAGAATGCGTATCCCATCAAAACAATAGATTCACTAACACTTAAGAGTTTATTCATACTGTTATTAAGTATAACATAAGATTTTGTGGTATCCACTAGTGTAAATATTTTAAATTGAAGATCGAGTTCATTCATTGTATTCATATAGGGTCAAGGAGTGTAGCTGTAAAAAATCATCAAAATCGGAGTTAAAATAACTGTTAAATCGTGATTTTTCGTTGATAACCGTCGAAAAGTTTTTGCCCCGTTACTTGATCTCTGAATGTTTGTTTTTTTTCAATTTTTGGCATATGAGATCTCGAAGTATATACAAATATGTTTGACGGTTGGATCGTTGAAACTAGTTTTGTAGAATGCATATCCCATCAAAACAATAGATTCACTAACACTTAAGAGTTTATTCATACTTTCATTAAGTATAACATAAGATTTTGTAGAATCCACTAGTGTAAAAATTTTAAATTAAAGATCGAGTTCATTCATTGTATTCATATAGGGTCAAGAAGTGTAGCTGTAAAAAATCATCAAAATTGGAGTCAAAATAACCGTTAAATCGTGATTTTTTGTTGATAACCGTCTAAAAGTTTTGTCCCGTTACGTAATCTATGAATGTTTGTTTTTTGCAATTTTTTGCTGATGCGAGCTTGAAACATATACAAACAAGTTTGACGATTGGATCGTTGAAATTAGTTTCGTAGAATTCATATCCCATCAAGTTCAATGGTATATATATATATATACCTACAGTATTTGCCCATGTGATCGTGTCAGCCAAATAACATCATCAGCAGTAGCTGCTATCATCTCTTCCGTAAAAGACAAGGCATTATTCTCCAATAGTGAAAAACAAAAAGGTCACTATTCATCCAGCTTTTGTAAAAGAATCAAAGCATCTTCACTATTCATTTAACTTTTGTAAAAGAATCAAAGCATCTTCAATATTCACTCAACTTTTGGAAGAGAAAGAACGTGACTCCACAGTAAGGATTCTTCAGTCAGCCAGCTTTGCCAGCTTTCTCCTCTTGCCAGCGGAATTCCCGGATTAAATTTGCAGTCCTCAATCATTCTCCTCCTTCTATAAAAGAGGAATTCATCTTCAGAAGAAAAACACGGGTTTTTTAACTCAAGTTCTCCAGTTCAAGAATACATCTCTCTGAGATTATATTCCAAACACTTGTAATACATATATTATTCAGGATGCCTACGAGCTCCACCTTGTTTACTTGTTTCATCTGCCATTAGGAAGAGTCTAGACATACGAGGAAGGTGAATCTTTTAAGTCTTGCATATAGCATATTTGTTTTTGTGTGCATCATGAGTAGATTATTTAGATCTAATTCAATGGCCAACACTAGCTCTAGACCCAACTTAGGAACTATACCTGACATTGTCAATGAAGAACAAAAATTGGATTTTCAAACAGACGAAAGTATTGATTTTTCTGAGTGGAATATTCCAAAGGTTTCAACCCAAAATATTTACAAGAAAAAATGGTCTTTGACTTCTTTTAAATCAGAACATCACGTCAAAACAGTTGAGAAGGCTTATGCTCTTAGCAAAGAACATGAGACTTGTCAATTATTTTCTCCAGAACAAATCAAAGCGCATCGTAAAAATGGTCATAACTATCTTCATATTGGTTTAGTTCAAATTGCAGTTAAACCCTTAACACGAAAAGGTCTTAATACTTCTATCCTTTTATGTCTACGCGACGCTAGATTTACTGATTTTAACGATAGCATACTCGGAATGATCGAATCTAGTCTTTACAACGGACCTATCCATTTTGATTCTTTTCCTGATCTCACAATAAGTCTTTCAGATCCACATGTTTTAAAAGCTCTTACTCTTAATATCAAAACCTCCGGGTACCAAGTCCTGGAAGGAACACAACCTTTGGCACTTATTTTTAGAATTTATTACAAAGTCACTGGCACAAACATGAATTTTCAAGCTTTGAACAAAAGTCCTCGTGACCACACTCTTTTGATCCAAACAACCCAAGAAGGCGCAAACATAAGAGTACCAAGAACCATTAAGTGGTCAGACATCAATCTCCCTTCAGATTGGTGTTTAGTCAACGAAAGTAAACCGGTTTCCGTCCAAAACAGTCTTGTTAATCTTGACAACATTGAACAATATTTTGACGGCACTGTAAAAATCAATTTTGATAGACCAGCAAGAAAATCTTGTGAATCAATACATTCACATAAATCTTTTACTCCAAGCAGACAATCTTTTTCTGGATCCACGTCAACCGATAGACTGGGTCGAGATCAAGATTTAATCAAATCTTTAGTAAACAAAAAGTTAAAAGAGCAGGAAGCTGCACAACAAGATTTAATCAATGATTTGCTCAAATTAAAGTCTGTCGACACTTCTTCACAAGTTGCACGTCCTGTTTATCATCCTCCAAACCAAGAAGAACCCACTTCTCCAACTGCTTCTGATTTTGAAACAACATCGGTGAATCACCAATTACTTGTTTTAAACAAACCACATAAAATCCGATGGAGGAAGCTTAAAGCAGACATCGCTTCTAAGGAAAATATTCCCAGAAGAAATATTTTTAGAAAAAAGTATTGTGATGAAGAAAAGCTAGTCATATATGCCGAATGGAAAGCTTTTGTGGAACAATACCAATTTGAAATATCTTTCTTTGATTTTATTGAAAAACATTATGAAACCAAAAATAAAGTTACGGTTGTTACCAAAGAAAATTGGGTTAAGGAAGACAAAACTTTGGTTTCCTCTAGTCATCCTCCCAAAGAAACTATTTTAATTTCTACTGGTAATACCAACATTCCCGCAACCCCTTTCAAAATTCCAAAAGAGGATTCTGGTTTTAAACCTGTCATCGAGCAGAATAATTTTACAAACCAAAGTCTTCACACTATTGGAAAACAGTTAGATAAAATTGAAACAAAAATTGACAAATTATCTCAACCAAAATCTTCTCAAAAAGAAAAACCTTTAGTAAATTTTACTGATACTGCTTCAAGTTTCACTGTTTTAAAATCTATGACTACTTTACAAAAAATTGATCATATGCTCACTGAGCTCAAAAAAGAGAAAGTTGTTAATGTTTTGCAAAACAATGATGTTTCCATTGAAGAAGACAACACATCTGATCCAGATTCTTCTCAGGACACGAAAACTAGTTCTGCTATTCAAAATATTGAAAATGCTTTTCGAAACATTGATCTTCAGCCAACTTTTGATTTAAAACGCATTCGTACTCATCCTGTCAACCCTACTTCTCTTACAAAAAACTGGTATCCCAGGCCAACTCCCCCTGATCTTCAATTTGAAGAAAGAAATATCCAAAATCAATTTTCAGTCTCTGCTGACAAACTCTATGAATGGAATATAGATGGATTGTCGGAACAAGAACTTTTGAACAAACTTCAACATATGTCCATGGTTGCTAATAGCTACATTTCAAATCACAATTTTACACAAACACAAATCGTTGATCTTCTCGTCACTGGTTTCACTGGAATGCTTCATTCTTGGTGGGAGAAGCACTTAACTTCTCAGTCCAGAGATGAAATACGTTTTGCGGTCAAAAAAGATGAGGAAGGACTTCCCATCTTTGATGAAACGATAGGACAAGGAATACCCGACGGAGTAAATACTTTACTTTATACGATTATAGAACACTTTATAGGAACACCCAGCAACGTCACTACTCATATTCACGACCAACTGAGTAATTTAAGGTGTCCAACCTTAAGTGATTTCAGATGGTATAAAGATGTTTTCATATCCAGAGTTATGCTTAGAGAAGATAGTAATCAACCTTTTTGGAAAGAAAAATTTATCAATGGTTTACCAAATCTTTTTGCTCACAAAATCCGAAATGTTTTAGTTAACGAAGAAGGTGTCATACCTTATCATACCCTTACTTATGGTAGCATAGTTAATGTTATACAAAAAGAAGGATTGAAAATGTGTATTGACATGAAGATTTCAAAACAAGTTAATAAGGATAAATCTATTGCTAAATACGAACTTGGAACGTTTTGTGAACAATATGGTTTACCTCCAATAGCTCCTTCAAGTAAAAAGAAAAAAGCCCAACAAACAAGCAGGTTTTCTAAATATCAATCCAGATTTTATAAAAACAAAAGATCTTCCAACAAACCTTTTCAAACAAATAAATTTTATGAAAAACCATCTCCAAACAAAAAACCTTTTCGAAAGCCTAAAAAGGATTTTCAAAATAAAAAGGGAAAATGCTACAAATGTGACAAATTTGGTCATTATGCAAATGAATGTAGAGTTAAAAATGTTATTAACCAACTAAAAATCTCTGAAGAGGAGAAGGTTCAACTTATTCAGGCTTTAGAAATTAGAAATACCGACTCTAGTCAATCTGATAAAAATCCTGATTTTTCTGACTCTAGCAGTTCTAGCGACGTCTCCTCGCCAAACATTAAGTTTGGGTGCACGGACACTTGTTGTAATAAAATTTCAGTGCTTAATAAGCAAGAAGAACAAGAAGAACAAGAAGAGTTTTTAATGGAATTAATTAGTAAAGTCGATGACCCTGATTTAAAATCTTTTTATTTGAAAAAACTCAAAAATTTGATTTCTTCTCATGAACCTGGCACTAGTCAAATTTCTTCTCAAAAGATTTCTCTCAGCACCACTTTGGAACGGTTTAATAAACCAAAAAAGGATTTAACCATTAAGGATTTACAAAAAGAAATTAATCAAATTAAATCAGAAATTAAGTTTTTAAAAACCGAAAATACCGAAATTCGTTCGCAACTCAGTAGAGCACGCACACAAGCACTTGCAGAAGAACAGGGCGATTCTTCTTCACATTCCGATTCCGATGCCCGATCAAGCAAATCCTCTTCTTCAAAAGATCTTGTTTTAAGTCTTTTAGACAAAATTAGAATTAGAAAATGGTATTCTAAAATCAAAATAATAATTGACGATTTTTCTTTAGAAACCATCGCTTTAATTGATTCAGGCGCAGATTTAAATTGCATTCAAGAAGGGTTAATACCTACAAAGTATTATCACAAATCAACTGAGGTACTTAGCGCTGCTAATCAATCCCCAATGAATTTAAAATATGAGATCCCCAAAGCCCATGTTTGTCAACAAAATGTTTGTTTTAAAACTCCATTCGTTTTAATTAAAAATATTTCTGATCCAGTTATTTTGGGACTTCCTTTCATTGCATTAATTTATCCTTTTAAAGTTCATCACAACTGTATTTCAACAAAGGTTTTTGGCCAAAAAATTACTTTTGAATTTTGCATAGAAACAGATCTTAAAAAGTTAAAACAACTACAAAAGGATAATGTTTCAAAAACTCTCAACCAGATTACTGCAAAATCCCAACAAATTGCTTTTTTACAGGAAGAAATTCTTCACAAAAGAATTGAAGAACAGTCAACAAACAAATCTTTATTAGATTCTATTCGCCACTTTTCTGATAAGCTTACTAAAGAAATTTGTTCAGATCTTCCAAATGCTTTTTGGCATAGAAAACAGCATATTGTCAAACTCCCTTATATTAAAGATTTTGTTGAATCAAAAATCCCCACCAAGGCACGACCGATTCAAATGAACCAGGAAGTTTTAGAGTTTTGTAAAACCGAAATTAATCAACTTTTAGAAAAAGGAATTATCCGTAAAAGCAAATCTCCATGGTCTTGCCCTGCTTTTTATGTCCAGAAAAATGCAGAATTAGAACGCGGCGTTCCACGATTGGTTATTAACTACAAACCTTTGAATGATGTTTTAGAATGGATCCGATATCCAATCCCCAACAAAAGAGATTTGATAAAAAGACTTTCTCAAGCAACTGTTTTTTCCAAATTTGACATGAAATCAGGCTTTTGGCAAATTCAAATTCATGAATCTGATAAGTACAAAACTGCTTTTGTGACTCCTTTCAGACATTATGAATGGAATGTAATGCCTTTCGGCTTGAAAAACGCACCAAGTGAATTTCAAAATATCATGAATGAGATTTTTAATCAATACAGCCATTTTTCGATTGTTTATATTGATGATGTATTAATTTTCTCAAAATCAATAGATGAGCATTGGAAGCATTTGCATGCATTTGCTAGGATCATTAAGTCTAATGGGTTAGTAGTCTCGGCATCTAAGATTAAGTTATTTCAAACCAAAGTTAGATTTTTAGGATACCATATTTACAGGTCTACCATTCAACTAATTGATCGAGTCATCCAGTTTGCTGATAAATTTCCAGATCAAATTATTGATAAAACCCAGCTTCAGAGATTCCTTGGTTCTCTCAATTATGTTTCAGAATTTTATCATCATCTTCGTCAACAATGTAAACCTTTGTTTGATCGTCTCAAGGAGAATCCTCCATCATGGTCTCAAAATCATACTTCCATTGTTAAACAGATAAAAAATCATGTCAAGACTTTACCTTGCCTTGGCATTCCAACTCCCGACTCTCTCAAAATAGTCGAGACCGATGCTTCTGATATCGGTTATGGAGGTATCCTCAAACAAAAAACTTCTTCCGAATCTCCTGAACAAATTGTTCGTTTCCATTCAGGAATTTGGAATCCGGCTCAAAGTAACTATAGTACTATTAAAAAAGAGATTTTATCAATTGTATTATGCATTAGCAAATTCCAAGATGATTTATTAAATCAAAAATTTTTAGTTCGTGTTGATTGCAAATCTGCAAAACATGTTTTACAAAAGGATGTTCAAAATATTGCATCAAAACAAATTTTTGCACGCTAGCAAGCCATATTAAGTATTTTTGATTTTGAAATTGAATACATTAAAGGCAGCCAGAATTGCATACCAGATTTTCTGACCAGAGAATTTTTGCAGGGGAAGAATGGGTTCCAATCCTAATCAAAGAAGGCTTCTAGCCACTCTCACCCAAACCCCAGCACCAGTAAAGCAAAAGTCTATTCCCAACTCTTCATCGGCCCTCGCCATTACAAACAGATTCACTCCATTAAGATCCACACTAGGAAATATCCGACCAAATTACCAAACAGCTTTAGCTACTCCTTTTAATCCTTACTCTTCAGTACGCTCTCCAACACCTTCACAACCCAAAACACCTAGCTATGCTAAAACCTCTCCATATATCCAAAACTCCACTACTGAAAAGCTTTTTTGCATACCTCTTGACATTGATAAAAATCAACCTCTAGAACGCATTGCTAAACTGCTTTTGCCCCCAAATTCTCACTATCTCCCAGCAGCACCATACAAAAGCCTCAAATACTACCAAACCATTCTCTCTGAGACCGAAAGCATTGCTATTAAACCAATCTACAGTACCACTCACCAAAATAAAATTTTATACCATTCACTTCACATTGGAAAATTTCTCATTGAACAAGATTGGGGTCTCCCACTTTATCATACCAAACCCCTTCACACCCAGCATGTTCTCATACCGAACAACAATTATAATTATTATGATTACATTCAAGCTTGGACTAATATTTTTCTTCATCAGACGGAAGATTTTAGTCATTCATGGTTCGTGACCTTTGATAAAAGTTTCAGATTGAGATTCCCAGCATGGTTTCCAGATTGGTGGGCTACTCATGGCCTAAATATTTCCCTTGTCCCTGATGATCTTCGTCAAGCACTAAACAATAGTTTCAAGACTGGTTTTGACCGAAGCCGTTTTGACAGTAGGGTTTCTTTATTCTCTTTATTCATGGCCAAGTACAAAGTTCCATGGATCTTAAAATGGAATTTCCAGTTAGACAACGGAGGAATTTTCAGGGCCCGGTGGGTGAAATGGTGGGACAAATTCAACTACCAAAAGATTATTGATCTAGTTCGTGCAGATTTTCCCCAGAGTTCGTCCCCAGCAATTGCTGCATCTTCTTCGCAGGCCTTGCCAGACACTCAGCAATTCCCTGAACTCCCGAAAGCTCAAGAACCAGTTCAATCTCTATCAGACATTAGTCCATCCTCCTCCCTCAAAGGAAAGTCCAAGTCAGCCAAATCCTCTAGCTCGAAGAAAGAAAAATCTGCAAAGACTACCCAGCTTCTGGATATGGCCCAACTGCTCATGGCTGAAGCAGCAATGCTACAAAAAAGAAAAGGTTCAGATTCGGACTCTGACGCATCTGATGCCTCATCTCAACTTCCCTCCAAATGGGCAGATCAAGCAGATCTTCAAGATGCCCAGGACTCATTTGATTATTAACCTACAGTATTTGCCTATGTGATCGTGTCAGCCAAACAACATCATCAGCAGTAGCTGCTATCATCTCTTCCGTAAAAGACAAGGCATTATTCTCCAATAGTGAAAAACAAAAAGGTCACTATTCATCCAGCTTTTGTAAAAGAATCAAAGCATCTTCACTATTCATTTAACTTTTGTAAAAGAATCAAAGCATCTTCACTATTCACTCAACTTTTGGAAGAGAAAGAACGTGACTCCACAGTAAGGATTCTTCAGTCAGCCAGCTTTGCCAGCTTTCTCCTCTTGCCAGCGGAATTCCCGGATTAAATTTGCAGTCCTCAATCATTCTCCTCCTTCTATAAAAGAGGAATTCATCTTCAGAAGAAAAACACGGGTTTTTTAACTCAAGTTCTCCAGTTCAAGAATACATCTCTCTGAGATTATATTCCAAACACTTGTAATACATATATTATTCAGGATGCCTACGAGCTCCACCTTGTTTACTTGTTTCATCTGCCATTAGGCAATACCTGTTTGTAATCTGCATTGCAGTAAGTTTTCAATAAAACTTATTTTCAAGATATATTTGCATCATTACATTCAATTCATTATATGCTACTCTGTTTTTATATATATATATTTATTTATTTATTAAGTAGATTTAAATTTATTTATTTTGTACGTATAACACTTAAGAAATTGAATGATATGTATATTTAAGCCGATCCAATGGTCACCAATTTTTAATATTTAATTTAGTATATATATATATATACACACACACATATAATTATTATAGTTTTTAGGGGTATAAAATTGTTAAATTAATATATATAATTATTATAGTATTGTTTTTTTAGGGTTATAAAATTATAAAATTAATATTTTGCTTATCGTGTATTGTGTTACCCATGTGTATACCCAAACCAACCCATTATCTTAATAGGTGCTTATTGGGTTACCCGATAATGACCTGATTCATTATCGTGTCGAGCCGAACACCTGCTAATTTCGTGTTGTATCGTGTCGGGTTATCGGGTCGTGTCAGGAATTGCCAAGCCTAACCCCTAGGAGGAAGGAATTGATGTTTCACCATATAATCCAATTGGCATATGAAGCTTAACGGCTATATGTTCTCCACATAACCCATATTTGTATTGTCCACGTGCCATGTTAGAACTAAAATTGCGCACATCTGTAGACAGAGGCGGGATTTAGCTTGAATGACACATGATCTCTAATACAAGGGAGAATGGGGTTAATTGGAAGGTGAGAGTGAATCCATATTGGACTTTCTACATATCCTCAGAAAAGAGAATCAAACCAATGATGTGATGTGCAATACATCGTGAACCATCCTTGACGAATAGCCTATGGCAGGACGTTAAGGAACCGAGTTCTCCATGAACTCATCTACACATAGACGACAACGTGGTGAGAGGAGGATATGTGTATTGCAAAGCATGTCCATCGTTGAGTTTGGTGGGAGATGAGCCTCTATTAGGCTTTGAGAGAATATGAAAGAGATGTATAGTTAGTTGTGATTGATTAATTGATCGATGTCCCAGAGAAATTGCCAAGTTAGGGTCTCTATAGAGATCTCAGAGTCCTTGTAAGGAGAATGATCCCAATTAAATCAGGAGAATCTAAGAGTGAGTATACGATAAAATATCCAATCTTCCTAGGACTATGATTCCGTTGACCATTTTTTTAAAAAAAATGTGGATAAATAAGAAGATAAAAGTAAAATTCAAGGAGGAAATTAGTAAAACACTCTTTAATAATTGAGGTAGTGACATCTCTCAAATATCTCTTACGAAGCTGCTGGAAATATGTATAGTGGCAAAGAGGCTGAAATCCAATTGGATTTTGAGTGCTAATAATACAAATAATAAATTAAGCAATTGGAAATCATTGAACGCAAAAACATTTGCAAATGTCTTTGAAAATAAGCCACTTCACAGATTTATTTTTCCATAGGTGGAGAAATCTTGAAGACAAATCGCTTTGGTTCACTTTTCGTTAGTATAGTTCTCTCTGTGATGCTGAGTAGATGGAGTTTCCTATTTCTAGCACCAAAAAGACAAAGGAATTATTTCACTTTTGATGAATGAGGCAAGATTTGACATAACTATCTTTAAAAAACTCTATATAGATCAGATTGTGTGGGCATGCCACTTAAGTCTCTGCCTCATTAATTAGGTGGAGACTCCATCACCAAATATATATATTAGAAATCTGTCAATCAGATACCTTAGAATTCCTCTATATAAATGACCTAAAAAACTTCTTCTGCCTCATCCATCTACATATCAATTTAACTCGGGTAAGTATATCTTATAGAGTTTTAACATGATCTTTGTGTTAGACAATATACGTGTTATACATGAAATTGATCTGATATTAATTTTTTGAATAACAGAGGAATCTGAAAGCTGCTCAACAATGAAGTTCGTGGCTGCTGCCCTAATTTTGATGATGGTGAGCTCTTCCTTTGCCGCAGTGAAGACTTCAAATGAACATGATGGATATCGACGTGACCGACAGCTGGATGAGGATGGGAAGGAAGTAGCGTATCCGGGAAGTAGTGTGAACAACCACCATTTCATCGACAGGCCAGATTTCGACAGCAAGGGTGGCGGTGACAACAATGGTGGTCATTAAAATGAGTCATACTTCAGTTGTTCGATGGTGTGGGTACATTGTAAGTGCTGTTAAGCAAATAGGTCTTGCCAATGTTAGTTTATGCTTTGGGTTTATATAAAGTATACTATATATAAAATATACATAACTCTGAATAAGTGTGTAGTTTGGTATATATGGTTATGTAATTAAGCCATAAACCCAATAATATTCGGAATAATCAAGCTTGGTTTTTAAGTCAGCCAAAAATACTGACAGATAATGACACGTATGTATATATTGCATGTTTATTGCAAAGGATATCACGTATTGATGATATGTTTCTCTTACCGCAATTAGAAAAGAGACCTAGGATCATAAGATGGCTCCTTCAATTTCTTAATTACCATACAATATATATATATATATATATATATACATACATGCATGCAATATGATGATGGTGTATAAAGTTTAAACTGAATGATTTATTGATGTGTGAAGAGTACAATATATACAAGTTAATTATAGACTTGAAACATAAGCAATATTCCTTGTCATACAAGAATTACAATTACAAAATCAATCCCTAAAGGGAAGGAGAATCCTTACTGGATTCACCTTCACTTACATCCCCTCAAACTTGACGGTCTTAGGAAGACAAGTTTGGACCAAAGAAGAAAGACGCGAGCCTTGGAAAGACCTATGGTGAGTACATCAGCAGGTTGATCAACAGATGAGATAAACTAAACCTTTTGAGTACCCAACTGAACTCGCTCATGAACAAAATGATAATCCAACTCAATAGGCTTAGTGCGAGCATGAAAAATCGGATTAGCAGCCATATAAGTAGTGCTCAAATTAACACAAAAAAGAAGAATATATAGGACTAGGGGCCGTTTGTAGATAAGATAACTAGATGAATTCCACACAAGGATGAGCCAGAGTAAGATATTCAGATTCGGCACTGGAACGAGAAACCGTAGACTGCTTAGAAGAGCTTCAAGAAATAAGATTAGGACCAAGAAAAAATAAATACCCAGACACTGAACATCGCGTGTCAGGATAGCATGGGAGAACCCCACGTAACAGTAGGAGACCAGAGGAGGGTCGAAACTGAATCCCAAGCTCTAGGGTGCCCTTAACATGATGTAAAATACGCTGAGCAGCAATGAGATGTACTGTACAAGGATGAACCATGAACGAAATAACATAATTAACAACGAAGGCAATATCAGGGCGTGTCAAGGTTAGATACTCAAAAGAACCAACAAGTTAACGAAACTCTGTGTGATCAGTGAGTGGAGAATCGTCCAAAGTTGATGGCTCAACCAAAGAAGTACGTTGGATGCTGCTGATCAGTTATATTGGCTATTGATTTGTGCACTTTGAAACTTTATCCAAATAAAGAACAAATAAACATTTGGCAATGAGCAGAAATACCGAAACATTTTTGCTCAACTTCCATAATTCGATATGATATTCTCAACAACCGTCGCCATACGAAATTTTCTCTCCCTACAATGAGTTGTATAAAACTAATGGTATGAAAAGAATGATTAGGGATCTGTTGTCTTCAATTTGATGTCTCTTTTATGTCTATCTTTTAATTTTTTTGACGCCTATCCATCAATTTAACACCAAACGAACACTTCTAAATTTTAATAACCTATTTAAAAAAAGTAAAAATTAAAGAACATAAAAATCAGCATCGATAACCACCTACTGTAATTACACCACCCATCGTTGTCGATGCTCCTTACAGTCGAAAAAGCTTTCCGTCCTTTCATTTTCTCTCTTCAAATTCCCTTACTAGGTTGTGATCGATTCATCTCGTCAAACAGCAAACAGAGTGTGAAATTTGAAATTTGGGGATAGCTAATTGATCGATACGTGAAGATGACAAAAAACGTCGATATGGCTTCCCCGGCAAGAGAGAAAGGAAGAAAAAGATATAAAAAGAGAGGAAAAGAAGCCTTGCCCCAGTGAGGAAGAGCCTTGCGGCCAAACTGCATGGTGGGAAGATGGGGTTGGTGGTTGCGTGCTAGATTGGGGAAGGTTGCTATTAGATTTTTGCAGTGGCCTTTGCTTTTCTTTAATTTTCCGTTTTTAATCAACTTTTATGCAAAATAATGGTGTTAAATTTAAAGTTAAGTGGAGGAATACCTACAGTGGTGAAGTCAGGAATTGTAGCAAATTTAAAAGAGTGCAAGGTCCAAATGTCAACAACCAAATTCTTTTATATAGTAATGTCTTCCATAATTTATCAATACAAACAAATTGCAATTGTTGTCGGCGAGATTTCATGTCATGAAAACGTCGCATAATAGACTTATTATCAATAAAAGCAAATACATCTCTCTCAATGTAAACAAGCATGCTATCACTCAACCATTGATCTCCCATTTTGTTACGCAATGGTGTTTTCACAATGTTCATAGTAAAAAAAGCTCTCTCCACCGAAGCAGTTGCAACCAATAACACTAAAACCAACATAAGAAGCTTATACACTAATATAAAGCTTGCACACCTCCCAGTCTTCACCAACTCCTTTGCAAGATCACTAATTCCTCTTAATGATGAAAACTCACTATGCATCTTCATATCATGAATGTAATTGTCAAGTTGAATTGGAAGATTCATGAGGTCCATACGATCAAAATCTTGAGGATAAAGTTGGGATAAACGAACAATTTTTGCTTTGTCAAAAGATGCAAAATTATTCACCGGACTCCAACATGCCATATAAAGAAGCAACTTGGTGTTTACCTCATTGAAGCGATCATTCAATTCCTTTAGTTACATATCAAAAACTTGAAAATAGAGGTCCACACGATAGTAATGGAAGTTTGTGAGTCTTGGAGCTTTACGCCTTGATTTTACGAGTACGAAATGCAAATCATCCATGTTAGGAACGATAATCTCATGCTCCTCACAAAACTTTTGTACATCATCAAGCAAGTCCCCAAAGTCATCATCTCTCAAGGATTGTAGTCTTTGCTTGCATACTTCCACTAATGCCATTGCATTCACAATATCTTGATATTTCTTTTGTAATGCGTGTGATAACTCATTTATAATTCTCAATATAAGCCTCTTGAAAAAAAGGTGAAACACAAAATCAAAAGTTTGTATGTTGTGGAATAACTTACTTGCTTCACCTAAATTGTCTTGGTTGCCATCATCTTTAATCCATCCAAGCACCTGCACCACGGCTTCAAACATAACAATAATACTAACTTAGTACCATAATGTGAGTTCCATCGTGTATCACAAAGGTGCATGAGACTAATCACTTGATTTAACCCTGTACCAATTTCAAGATCACCAATATCATGAGCTTTCTTAATTTGTTCTTGTCTCTTCTATCTAAATGCACCACAACGCTTACACGATGATCCAACAGTATTGACCAGACTACTAGCATTGTTGAAGAAAATGGCAACACCCTCACTTCCCTTTGCAACAACTATAAGAGCTAGTTGAAGTTGGGGTGCAAAATAATGAACATAAAATGCTTGAGGATACTTGTTCAAAGATCTTTGTTTTAAGGCCATTTAGCTCACGTTTCATATTACTAGCTCCATCATAGTTTTGTCCTCGTAAAAACCTTTCAATTGTTTCTCCTTTTTTGTTCACATAATGCAATACCACGACCATTTCCTCTTTAGTTGAAACATGACGTGATCCATCAACCAAAAGAGAAAAAAATGCACCTTCCATACCTTTAGTGATTGCATCAATAGTTTCAATGGCACAAGTATGGACAAGATCCATTTGAATATTGGAAGAAGTATACTTAAGATTCTTGGGAGCATTCTCCAACACAACCTTCCTAACTTTCTCATTATGATTATGAAATTGCATAAGCTCCAAATAATTACCCCTATTGCTTGATTTCAACGATTTATCATGGCCACAAAAGGCAAACCTTGTCCCAACAACCATCTTGTGCACTCAAGTGAGGCACTCAATAAAGTCTGATAATTAATGCGAGTTTCATCGGTTTGCTTAATCACAAATGTTTCAACGTGCTGCTTTTGTGTCATCAAATCTCTAGCTAGCTTGTCATACAACTTTATTATATGAAGACTTCCCAACACCTCCCTCAAGGACTCGAAGATTTTCAGGTCCTTTCTTCCAATTTGTAAACCCTTTCTCAGTGAAGACATCATTTCCAGTACTACCCATTTGATTGAAACCACAATTGAAAAGATAGCAATAATGGCAAAAATCAGCATCTTTTAATATACTATACTCCAACCACTTAAACTTATCAAACCAACCGGTAATAAAACATCGACTGTTGCTAGCTTTTCTTGGCATGATTTGGTCTTTAGGTTAACAAGGATCATTTTGTAGATGGTGTTTACGAATTGCTTCGCAATAATTAGGTGGATAATCAAGCATTCGACGTCTATATCTAAGGTTTGTAGGAAGATTAGCCAATATTTCATCTAACTCAGTGACCTCACTTTGTTGTGAACTACCCAGAATATTCGAATGAGGACTTCTTGGAATATTTGAAGGAGGAGGACTACCTGAAATATTTGAAGGGGGATTTAAGCATTATTTTTTATAGTATCGTTCTGTTACGTAACTGTAAAATGGAAAGAAAAAAATTCTTAGACCCTTAATCCTAGAGTAGACTATACTTATATGACTAATAACTAATCCAACCAACAATTCAATTAATCAATACCAATAATCATACAAATTATTCAATAAACAAAAATTCAATTCAACAACTACTCATATGAATAATTGTATACATTATTTAATAATTCAATTAATTAATCAATAATCAATAATTCAAATATTACCCTAAGCAATAATTTCATAATTTCATTCATCAATAATTATAGAATTCATATCAATAGTCAATAACCAATAACCATATTAGTTTATTACCATATGATTCTATACCAATTAAATAAAAATTCGTATTAAATAATTAATTAGGGTTAGGGATTATAGATTTAGAAATTAAAAAATTTACCTAAAAATTGGGAGTGGCTTTGAAGGCTAGAAACTGGCTGCTGGCAGCAGCAAAGGGGCCAAATAGGGTTGAGTGGGTCTTCCGTTCCGTTGCTGGGAATTGGGGGGGCTTCAGAGTTCTTTGATTGGAAAATGGCAACAAGAAAGGATTTGAGAGAGACACAGGTAACAGGGGACAAGCAGTTCCCCCTATATATATATATATTTTAAACAAATACAAAACGACATCGTTTCGTTAGGATTTATTTTTTTTTTTTTTATCAAGACCAAAACGACGTTGTTTTGGCTTAGGTTAAAAAAAAAAAAAAAAAAAAAAGGGCCAAACTAGCCGAATCAACAGAACCAGATCACCAGAGTGGCCTGGGCAAGAGTTCTTAGTTCCGACAACAACAGAGGAGCTGAACTAGTGCTCCTAGGCATGTTTTCCAGCGAGGAGAGGGGCGACCGCCACTTCTCGCCCTCACATAACTTCGCCACTAAATACCTGTTATAAAACTAGAGAAGAGATGTAGAGGATACACATAATTGAGAACAACAAAACCGCAGCCGAAAAGAATTAGTAGGTACTTTTTTTCATGTTCATTCATATTTTTTTTCAAAATTGAAAAACTAAATAATATCTTAAAGCAGAAAAACGCCTTACACAATTTTCCCTGTTCCCATGTTCTCTTACAATGAAGCTTTCTCCCGAGTCCCAACCACCTCGTTCCTTCCTCTTCAGTTTCTCATACATGTATATGTATATAGTGAGCGAGTCCACTAGTCATATATCATAAATTCTTAATACATTGGTGTCAACCCTTATCCAATTTGACTCATCTTAGTAAAATACAAAATGAATATAAAACGTGAAAAATATATATTTGTATTATTTGATTTGCTAAAAATTACTTTATTTTTAATAAAATTTAATATTTATTAATTTAAATTAATTAATTAGTTTTATTTATTTTAAAATATGTATAATAATATGATTGAACGTCAAAAGTACGTACGTGTTTTGTACGTTGGAGTTTTAAAAAATACACAATTAATGAATTATTAAAACATTTACAAAACACGAAAATATTTTTTAAAAATACATAAGTACGTATATAATACGCATATTATATGCAAATTTACTAACATTTTAGTGACATGCATGCGACTTTTTGGGAAAAAAAAATTGAAAATGTGGGTAAAAATGATGAAAGGTAAAATTGGTCATTTTTAAAAGTTTAAAATTGGGCAAAAGAAAAACTGACGAGACAACTGTAGGGTACAGGTTCAAGGAGGAATTAGTAAGAAACTCTTTAATAATTGAGGTAGTGACACCTCTCACATATCTCTTAGGCTTATTTTTAGCTACGTCTCTTTGAATTCCATTTTGATCACACTTTGCTCCTTATAACTCAAAAGTCACAACTTTCTCGAAACTCAAAATTCGTTCCAGTCTGACTTGTTAACTCTCTTTTCTCCCTGAAACTTACGAGTCGCCTACTCAAACATATGTGGGACTCAACACCCAATATGACTATGCCGCATGCAATAAATTTGATTATAGATATCCAATATGCGTTAAAATTCAACAGTAAGAGAATATTAAGTTTAAAAGAAATTGAAGAGATTAAAAAAGAAAAAAGAAAATTGATTAGTCTGGCGCACCCAACATAAAAAATTAACAGATCTAAGGCAATGTAGAGTGAATTTTGAGTTTTATAGAGATGACTTTCAAGTTTCATGGGACAAAATATAATTAAAATCAAGTTAACTTTGAGCTTCAAGGAGAGTAAAGTAGCGACTTTTGAGTTAGATGAAGCAAAGTAAAATTAAAATCGAGTTCCAAGGGGCCTAGCTAAAATTAAGTCTATCTCTTACGAGAAATTTTTAGTTATGACGGGAACAGAGATGGTACACCATATATTTTTATGCAAGTGGTGGAAAATTTGAATTTTTAAGTTATTAACCTTTTAAATACTGGTTTGGTACTGAGGTGTTTTATAAAAAGTGGGTATAAAAAAAAGCTAAGCTCAAAATGGTGTTTGGTAAACACTTAAAAACAGCTTATTTTCACAGTTTTGGGTTAAAAAAAGCTGAAAACGTGAAACAGCAATAATGAGATTATTCTCATAGCACAGCAGAATTCAAAGCACAGCAATACCAAACCAGCCCTAACACACATAACTCACCATTTATATAAAGACACGTAGTATACCACCTAATGTGACGGTCACATTGAAAAATCTCTCATCCCTTATGAAGCTGCTGGAAAGATGTAAGCTGCAAAGAGGGCTGAGATCCAATTGGATTTTGAGTGCTTATAGTGCAAATAATAAATTAAGCAATTGGAAATCATTGAACGCAAATACATCACCAAATGTCATTGGAAATAAGCCACATCACAGATTTATTTTTTCATAGGTGGAGAAATCTCGAAGACAAATCGCTTGGTTAACTTCCGTTAGTATGGGTCTCTCTGCTGCTGAGCAGGTGGAGTTTTCCTATTTCTAGCACCAAAAGACAAAAGAATTATTTCACCTTTGATGAATGAGGCAAGATTTGACATAACAATTTAAAAATAAAAAAATCTTTATATAGATCAGATTGCGTGGCCATGCCACTTAGTCTTAGCTTCATTAGGTGGAGACCCCATCGCCAAATATATATATTAGGAATCTGTCAATCAGAAACCCAAGAATTCCTCTATATACATGACCTAAAAAACTTCTTCTGCCTCATCCATCTACATATCAATTTAACTGGGGTAAGTAATCTTATAGAGTTTTAACATGATCTTTGTGTTAGATAATATATGTCTTGCATGAAATAGATTTGACATAAATTTTTTTTTAGTAACTGAGGAATCTGAAGGCTGCTCAACAATGAAGTTCGTGGCTGCTGCCCTTATTTTGATGATGGTGAGCACTTCCTTTGCCGCAGTTAAGACTTCAAATGAACATGGTGGATATCGACTTGACCGACACCTGGATGAGGATGGGAAGCAAGTAGTGTATCCGGGAAGCACGGTGAACAACCACCATTACATCCCCAGGCCGGACTTCAACAGCAAGGGTGGTGGTGACAACGACAATGGCGGTCGCTAAAGTGATAGTCATACTTTAGTTGTTCATAGTGTGGGTTCGTTATAAGTGCTGTTTGTAATATATAAGCAAATAGCTCTTGCCTATATTAGTTTATGCTTTGGGTTTATGTAAAGTATGTTATATATATGATATGTAACTCTAAATAAGGCAGTGTGTAGTTTTGTATATGGTTATGTAATTAAGCCATAAAAGTAATAACATTCGCAATAATCAATCTTGGTTTTTAATCAACCAAAAATACTGACAGGTGATATTGTTCGAGGCAAAGGTGGATGGCCCCTCACACAACTCCCCAAGGGTTGATGGCACTTGGCATGTTATTTGGTCGGGCTCCTGCTGCCTGGTGTGCCACAAGAGGAGTTCACAGTTAGTTTGAAAGGTGCCTTTGTAGGGCCTTAGGTGTAGGCCTTGAGGCTCGCAATCAAAACTAACAAAATGCTTAGGCGTGCCACTATTATCTCAATATAACAGATGTAGAACAAATTTGGTTTAAGTCAATTACTCGCGCTCCAAGTTACTCAAACTTCTTTCTCATCAAAGGATTGTCGCAGATGGGTTAAGTCTGCATTAAGTTCTTTTTTTTAACCTTGTAAACAAGGACTTTTAGTTTATGATTGTGTATGTTCAAATGAAGGGAGTCCAGAGCCCTTTAAACCATTTCCTTGATTCTAGATTATTCTTAATGAAAACAGGTTTATTAATTTAACCATATCTAGGTGCAAATGAGACTCTTAAGTAGGAAATAACTAGTGAGAACCTAAATACATGCTGAAAAGTACATTTAAATGATAGATCTACTAAATTAAAGGATAAACAAAGAGACTTGGGCAAGATTTCACCTTGTCGGGCAAGGTTGAACCTCTTGCAGCCACTTCTCTTTGTGTTTACAGAGGTTGTACACTAAAAAAGGATGGATGGTAAATAGGTTTTACACAAGGGAATCGATACTACAACACTAGGGAAGGTAGCAGAGCTTGTACAGTAGACAAAAGATAGCTTTTCTAAGGAAACTATTGCTAAAAAGACTGAATCTGGGTTGATTTCAGCTTTCTGGATGCAAATCTGGTTTGAGAGAAGAGTTTGTATGTTTGTTTGCTTGATTGATTTAGTGTCCTTGCCTCAAATGCTTGATTCCCCTTTTATAGGCAATCTGGCTCGATTGCTTTTAGCTTTGCTCTTTCCCGAAAGCTTTTGAAGGGTAGTGAGTCATCAACTTTTTACTTGTCGTGCCACTAGAAAATGCTTCTTGGTTGGTAGTGCGTTGGTCTCCGTCACTTGTACTTTAAACATAGGCACATGGCTTATGCCTTGGCCGAGAAGGCTTTAACTTGTTCCAGGCTTCGTAGATGGGCTTCGGGAAAATTCATCTTGTTTTGGCGTCTTTGGGCCTCCCTTCAGTTAAGCCCAATATTGAAATATTAACCCAAATAGTGCCCCATTTAATCATTATTAAGTTTGTAATCCAAGACATTAATAATAATTAAACAGCCGCCACATGCTTTACCTCGAGACTTGCACTATTTAACCAGCCGTTTTCGAATAAACGTTTGCACTAACCCACGATTTCCAACATTAACTAACATTTTACTATATAATCCCCAGTTAATTCTTTCAGCCAAATACCTTAGCAATTCTTATTCTTTGAGTTTCCAGAATTTCCAGGACTCACTTGCCTTTGCAGCTTTCCTTTGCCTTCCACCCTCGATATTCTTTCACTCTCCCTAAAAAAAAAAAAAACTAATGGCACCCAAAACTGTTTGTCCTGCATGTGAGTCCGATGAGGGTATTGTCACTATACACCGCCTACTCAATAGCCTTCATCGCCCTTGGGCAGGCCTGAACACCTCAATTTTCTTCGAAAAGGGAGGGGTACACTCCCTTGGGCCTACTTGGACCTCTAGGGTCCCAATTGTTGTGGAAAACAACATGCCTAAGGCCAATTGGTTCACCCCCAATCGATATTCTGCCGAGGCTAGCATCTCCTCCTCCAAGTGGTTAACTCATCGCCGAAGCTTCCCATTGATGAAGGATGAGGCCTGGTCACAGCGGGTGGATGCGTTGGAACCCATCGGGAAGAAGAAGTGGATGAGCAATGGTATCAATGAGCTCATTATTCTCTTTAAGATCATGGTGATAGCCAAGCCCAAGCTCCTAACCACAACTGTTTTATTTTGGAACAATGGGACCAACACATTTGATTTTAAGATGGGTCACATGTCTCCAACCATCATTGATATAGCCCAAGCCTTTGGGCTAAGACCTTCGGGCCGGTACGTAGATGTGACCCATGATTGGTCTTCTCCCTCTTACCCGACTGCTAAAGGCTCGGGTGATGCTGACTTCATTATTCGTTTGGAGTACACTCATTTGACCTTTAAGAGCTATGAGACTTCATTCACAGGCTTTATCCCATTTGCTAAGAGTACCTTAAGCTCGCCTTTTGCTATTGCCAATAGAGATCAGGAGCATATGTACTTTCTTTTGTACTGGCTCAACAAGCATGTCTTCCCCAACAAATCCAAATGAGTGAAGCTAGAATGGATCTCACTGGTGGAGGCACTGCATTCCTTTGACGATATGGCCACGGGGCACTTCTTTCTTACCTACCTCCACCATTTTTTGTACGAGATGACCAAGGGTGAGCCTTTTGAGACTAACCTCAATGAACCAACCTGGATGGTCCAATTCTAGCTCTAGTGGTATTTCCTTGAGCTTCAGGCACCAAACTTGGTGTTCCCCGAAGGAGTGACCCCAACCCAAATCTTGGCCAAGCATCCCCCACTAATCATTCAACATTACCCTACCTCTATTTCTTCAGAGTTTGCCGGACTCAGGTAGACTTAGAATGAGGTGCTTCTGTTATGCGAAGATATCCATGGTTCTCGGACCAAAAAAAATCAAAATGGAATGTGCTGCAGAAACGACAAAAATTATGTGGTACATACCTGAGAATAAATAATTCACCAATAACACATTTTTTCAGCCAATTCTCATGAAAATTTACATATTTAAAATAAACATATCAATGTATATCATACTAAAATTGCATGAATTTAGGTGTTGCGTAGGTATATCAAAATAATAGCACAAACAGATTATGCTGCAAAATTCCAGCAACATAGTATCACATTTAAAAATTTACCATAAACCCATTTCTTGTCCAAAAAGGGATAAATTCTCTGTAAACATTCCATTATATAATATAACATGGCAAATTTTCACAAACTTTGGAGTTAGGAAAATCTATCAAAATCAAATAGGACATGTTGCAAGGTATGCAAAACTCCATCAGTTTTCCCAACTCTACCAAAATTTCAGATTTATTCATAATTTAAATAAACCCAATTTACAATCTTTAATATGCTCAAAACACTAAAATTTCTTAAATAAATTAAAGATTCATTTCATTGGATAAATAACCTTTAATATGTGTGGATGCAAATTTTCGTTATCTTTTCCTTTGACGAAAATGCGCCTGCAAAATCATAACACCTAAGATTAAGGCCAAAAACCTCACGCGCCCATGATAAATTGGGGGAGGGGGAGGGGGGCTTTGGCCGAAGAATCTTCGATGCCAAAGTTAGAATTCTGAAAAGAATGTGTTTAAAAGTTTGCGTGTAGCAAAAGCCCCCTGAATTTTGGAGATAAAGCGGGTATTTATAGGAGAAAAAGAGGAAGTGGGCTGGGAAATTTGGAAAAGTAACCATATTTTAGACCCCATATAGAATTATAGCCACCATTTTAGTTTTATGATAATTCTAACCAAAACTTGATGTAAAAGTACTAATATACCCTTAATGACAAAAAAAATCCTCATTGCTCTTAACCATGAAAAAACAACAATTAGTTGAGATCTAGTACCCAATACCCCTACTCTCGAACCCCTCTGTTTCCCACTCTTTTTTTTTTTTTTATCAACATATATATATAGATATTCAAATGTAATCAGAGAATGTGAAAATTGAAGATCACCCAGTTAACTAAACATAAAAATTAATCAGGAACTGAATCCCTAAAGCAAAATTTGAATCTAAAAATAGAGGAGCAAAAACCCTTTTTAGCTAAAACTGTGTGAGGTTTTTTGCTAAACTGGTGATTGAAAATATAAAGGCCAATAATGTGATAAATCCTGAATAATATAAAAGCCAATAATGTAATAAATCACAAAGAAAAACATTCACATCATGGGCTGAAATGGAGTCTAATTGGATTCTTGCAAGTTTGGTGATTGTGGCCTATCCCACCACAATGACTGTTGGGATTCTGTTTGTCTTGCATCTTCCAGATACAACTTGTCTGATTGGAGGTAACACAACTCTATTCTGCACCTTTTCTGGCACACTCCATTCACACTTGTTTCCAATTGGCCAAATGGGCTCCGCATACGCAACCACAATTGCATTGGCTGTGTAGAATTTGGAGCATATAGTGTACACTAATGTGTTGCGAACAAGTTTCTAAAAAATGCTAGGCATTAGTCGGCTTGCGGGCTGGCGCCTAGCGCCTAGGTGGCGGGGCGGGGTCTAGGCGGGCGCCTAGGCGGCCTAGGCAAATTTAGGTAAATTTCTTGTATATCTTGTAAATAAGTGCATATTGACACTTACCAAAAAATTATACTTATATGAAATACATGGATAAGATAATAAAAAAAATGATAAAATGCAAAAAGAGTATCCAACAAGTCCAAAATTTAAAAACACATTAAGCATATATGCCATATAACCATAGTGAGGAATATTGTAGGATGACACATGTACAACAAGTTCACAATTTTAAACCACTTAGACTTAGATAGGATTTTTTATTTTATTTTTTAATTTCATTAAAAAAAATTAGAAGGAAAAAAAAAAAAAAAAAAAAAAACCCGCCTAGCCCACCTAGGCCGTCTAGAGCCCATCTAATTTTTTTCCAACCAATTTGCAAGAAAATGCCTTGGCTCACCACCGCCCAGCGCCTAGGCACCGCCTAGGCCGTTTTTTAGAACATTGGTTGCAAATTCTACATGCAGCAGTTGCATGGACACATAGAAGTTGGTCGTGATCAAACCTTCTACACATGCATGACTTGGCATTTAGATCACAATATATGTCTACCTCATGTACTTGCAATGCATAGTGATTAATGGAAGATACCTGCATAGTTGTCAACCATGTGAAACAAAAAAAAAAATTAAAAATGTACACAATACCTTGAAGAAACACCAATGGGAGAACTTAGGGACTTAAAACTTATTAGTATACTTCAAATTATGTGCAAATTGCAAATATTCTAATTTGACAAGTGACAACCAACAACAAGAGACCATTTAATCATAATTATCATATACTTTTATCAACATGTTTATTTTTTTGAAACATTTTAACTATGTTTTTGGTTAACAAAATATGTGCACTAACCACATTGATTTGGCCGTCATCCAGCTCACTTAACCATGAAATATTACATGTTTCCTTGCCACAACTGATTAAATAAAGAGTTAAGAGATGCTTTTAGCTTTTAGATTTTAGCTCGTATCTTTTGGCTTTTAGATTTCTATTTAAAACATTAGGTGATTATCGTGATCTTGATAAGAACAAAATGTTGGTCTTATTCGAAAAATTTGGAGAACAAGTTTGGGAAGTTTTTCTTCGGCAGAGGCCTCAACCTTTGACTATGAAGAAGCACTTTTGGGAAGAAAAAAAATAAAAAATAAAAAATAAAAAACAAAGCTACTATTCTACCTAAATGATTAAATCTTTGTCAACACTGCAAGTATAGAGGGGTGTTGGTTCTTTATTTTTTTTTTTTTCTTTGTCTGTTCTTGGTATGGACTCTATTTGGATTTAGGTGTCCAGTGTGCATTAGGAATGTGAGAGTGCATAAAAATGTAAACAAATCATACATACCGACATACACAAGCCTCTATTTTGATTCTTGTGCAATTTTCCTTCTGCCCACTTTGTCAAGGTCAAATTCCATGAACTTGTTGTGTTCCGATGTTCGTTGAACCACCCTTGGAGTGTACCTGTAAGGTGATCCGCTATAGCAGTGATAGGCAACTTTCGAGCATCCTTCAGTTTTGCATTCATGGATTCGGCAATGTTGGTTGTCGTTGTATCGTTTTCCACTTAAATGTGCCCGAGCCCATCTATGATACCCAATTTCTGGAAGATATTTTCCTACTTTTCCATCTTTGATTGCCCAAATATCACTCATAACACTATTAAACTCTGACACAAGGTATGTTTTTGCCACAATGTAATATAACTTAAACATCGTTTCATCATCACCAAATTTATTCCCCATGTTGCCAGCTACATGATACATACAAGCTCCATGATATGCCTCTGGAAACACAGTTTGCACAACTTTACCAATGCTTCCATGTTGATCAGATACAAACACCAAGTATGTTACCTCTGCAAGGGCATTTCTCAATTTTGTAAGAAACCATGTCCATGAAGCGTCATTTTCTGAGTCACCCACACCAAATGCCGAAGGATATATTTGATTTTGTCCATCATGGAATACAGTGACAAATAAGGTGCCAAGATATTTACCCTTTAGAAAAGTCTCATCAACTGCTACCACAGGCCTTATAGAACCACAAAATCCCTTTACAGAGGCTCCCATTGACATGAAAAAGTATAAAAAGTGATTATTGTCATCTGTTTCTATATGTGTTACTGTCCTAGGATTTTTACTTTCTAACATGGCACAATAGGTAGGAAGTGCGGCAAAAGATTCCTTTAGCGATTCTTGGATTATGTCAAATGCATGCTCTCTTGCTCTCCAAGCTTTCTCGTAGCTCATATTAACCTCAACTTGTGCTCGCATATCCTTAATGATGTCTTTAGGTCTATATACATGTGATGCCTTCTCATACTTTGACTTTATAAATTGGCCAACAATAGAACTACTTGCTTGCCGATGATCACGCTAAACAACATCTAATGAACAACAATGATTAGCTTTAACTTTTCTTACTTCAAAAAATTCTGACACTTGTAACTTGGTTGCATGAAGTCGCCACTTGCAATTATCATCCACACATCTAATTTCCAAACGATCCTCAGTTGATCTTTCCACTTTAAACTCATAATTCTTCCTCATTACAATCATAGCTAATTGTTTTTGCAACTCTTTCTTACTCGAGTACAATTGTCCGACCATAATATCTCCATCTATATTCAAATCTGCAATATTATCATAGTCTTGTATGCTCTTACATTTGTTATGACGAGACGACAATAGATTGAAATTGGCATCGTTAGACTGCACATTATCAAAATAGGTACTGTTATGATAGTCATCAGTAAACTCAAAACTCACATCTATTGAAGTCTCACTAATCTGGGCATTGTCATGAAGAACTTGACTTGGTTGTTCATCACCCAAAATGTCATCATTCTCTTGAATTACCACTGTTGGTGATGGGGAACTACATGCAATTGGCTATTCATCTTTAGGTTCATTTAGAGGATATGTTGTAACATATAACGGAATCTTGTTTGGTTTTGCAGAAATACTTTCACATACCCAACTACTCACATTGTCATTGTCTACAATCTCCATCATATCTTGCATCCTTAAGTTGCTCATGCATTGATAATGTACTAAGATTCTAAATTCACTCGGACTAAAACAAAGACGTTTATATATACCATGTATAAGATCTTGATGAGTAACTTTCATTGACACTACCATTGCTTTCGCTTGACCATCTGTGCATTGGCTATCAACCCTCCTCCATCCGTAATGGACCACAGTCACAAATTGAGTCATATTCTGAAGGAAAAAAAAAAATTTATTAGCACATCTAACTAACCTGCAAATATATTAAAATTAGAAAAAAGTTTTAGAGAAAAATTGATTAGCACATATAACTAACCTGCTAGGGTTTTGGGTTTTGGGTTTCGATGGTGAAATGGACACCTCCTTGATATACGGCGGCAATGCCAAATCCTTAAGAAACCACGCCAAGCAAAAGCTCCCCCTCGATTCCAAAACCCACTTACAGGTCCTCTCTTCTCCTGATTTTCTTCAATTTTTAATCTCTCCCTGTTTCTCTTTTTCTTTTTTGTCAAAATCTCTCCCTGTTTTTCATTCTTGGTTGATTGTTGTTGATTGCCATGAAGGTTTTGTTTTTGTTGTGAGAAACCCTAATATTAAGGGTATATTAGTACTTTTACATTAAGTTCTGGTTAAAATTAACATAAAATTAAAATGATGGCTATAATTCTATATGGGGTCTAAAATATGGTTACTTTTCCAAATTCCCCAAGTGGGTTGGCCCTTTAGGGTTTAGGGTGGCCGGTCCTAGGTATTTTTGGTGGGAAATGTTCTAAGATATTTGTGTAAATAAATATCTTGGAGTAATTAGGTAAATATTCTAAATAAATGGAATTAGGATTACTGACTTGAAAGATGTCTTCTCTGATTATGAATGTATTTATGATAAGAATAAGAAATTATAAATACCTTTGACTTTTCCTAAGGTCATGGGTGCCTTAATTAGTCGTTGATCTTTGGCTGCTCTAGACGTAGACATGTGCCACTTGATGCCATATTTATGGAAAAACTTCACCAAGTCTTTGCCCAAAAATTACAGGCCGTTGTCGATAACGACAGATTGTTGATGCCAAATCAGCAAATGATGTTCCTCCATATGAAGCGCTCTATGTCTGATTGAGTAATGGTGGTCATGGGCTCGACTTCTACCCATTTAGTGAAGTAGTCGATAGCCACAATCATCATGCCCTTACCTTTAGTAGTGGGCGGCATGTGCCCTACTAGGTTGATTGCCCACTGCATGAATGGCCATGGGCTTGTATGTGGGTGGAGCTCGTTGGCAGACAATGCGAGTACATGCTTGAAGCATTGGCAGCTGTCGCACTTTTGAACAAATTTCTTAGTGTCTTGATGCACGATGGGCCAGTAGTAGCCGACGTTGAAGACAATTTGTGCTAAAGATCGGCCTCCTAAGTGGTTTCCACAAACTCCTTCGTGGATTGAGCTCAAAACTTTCAAGTCGTCGGGAGGCGATAGGCAGCGAAGATGTGGGCCCCAAAAAGAATCTTCGGACAAGAATGTCATTCAACATGTAGTAATGTGTCGTCTTTATTTGGAGCTTCCTAGCTTCCAATCTTTATGCATGAAGTGTCCCGTTGACTAGGTTACCGATGGTGGGATCTTGCCAGCTTAAGGATGTATTAACTTGTAACATCTCGGCTGCTAGTTCTTCTTCTATGATCAACTTTCCCAAATACTCGATCAGGATAGAGTGTCTGAACTGGTAGTCCAAGGCGGAGCCTAAGGCTACCAGGTCATCTGCCTGAGCGTTGTTTGCCAGTGGCACCTCTGTGAAGGTAATGTCATCCTTGGATGCTTTGCTGCATACTCCCCAAAAGTTTGGCTAGTGATGAGCTGAGAATTGGAATGCATTGCGAGCTTCTTAACTACCAAATCTTGTGCCATTCAGAGGTCTGCCAACAATGTCTCGTACTCTGCTTCGTTGTTTAATGCCTTAAAGCCTAGAGTGATTGCGTGCTCGAGCATCGAGCCATCTTGGGTGATGAAAACCAAGCCTACTCCAGAACCCTTGTAGTTGGATGAACTGTCGACGTGCAAATGCCAAAAGTTCTTGTCGGGAAGGGTTAATGCAGCCAAGCTATGCTTGGCTGCTTTAGAGGCACTTTTGGGCTGTGCTTTTTAGTCTTCCAAGCTGGGATTGAACTCTGTTTTGAAGTCTGCCAAGGCTTAAGTTTTTATCGTTGTACGAGGTCGGTAAACAAAGCCGTATTGACCAAGTTCCAATGCCTACTTCATTACTCATTGATAAGCATCTAGACCATGTAGGATAGATTGCAGAGGATACTGAGTCATGACAATGACCGTATAAGCCTAAAAGTATGGTCTCAGCTTCCAAGCTGCAACAATTAGCACCAAAATTAGCTTTTCAATCCTCAGGTATCTTGTTTCTGCATCGAATAGAGCTTTAGAAGTGTATAGTACTAGCAGTTGGGCCCCCAGCTCTTCTTGTATGAGGGCATAGCTTACTGCTACATCTGAGACTGCTAAGTAGATGTATAATTCCTCGACTGCTTCCAACTTGGATAGTAACGGAAAGAATGTCAAATATCTCTTTTGAAATGTTTTCTCGCACTCGTCGTCCCACTTGTCTCTTTGTGCCTTCTTGATGGCCTAGGAAAAAAGGCTTGCATCGATCGGTTGAGCGTGAGAGGAAACGATTGAGCACGACTGGGCTCAGTCGTGATTCGATTCTAACTATCTTCTTTGGTTGCTCAGGATAATGAATGATGTATTCGGCATCCTCTTCTCGCTTCCATAATTTTTCCTCAGTTGGTATATCCTTCTGAATGTCATCATCTTGATCTGCTTGTTGTGGTTGCTATTTAGTAGCCGGCTTGTTCTTCTAAATCTCAGTAACTTCTGCAGGGGTGAAGGACTTCTTCTTTGACTCTTTCAGCATTTTGCACCGTGCATCGTCAGGACGCGGCCTAGTCAGACTTAATCTCTACGACTCCTCCTCCCGAGATGCGAAATCGGATTTTCTAGTACTTGACAGAGGTTACTGTGCCCAATTTCACTAGCTAAGGTCTTTTTATAATCTTGTTATAGGGAGGCAAGTCGCTAACTATAATGAACGTCTGCTTTGAGACTACTAATGGTGTTCTCACATCGAGTGTTATGTTGCTAAAAGCAGTTGAGGTGTATCCGTTAAATCCGGTGAGTACTTCTACTCAACGTATTATCATGCTTTCCAGGACCACCTTTTGAATGACGGATAATTGAAGTAGATTTATTGTGCATCATTGTCCACTATCACTTTGTCGACTATAGCGTGCACTAGTTAAACGGACACTACTAGAGCATCGTCGTGTGGGAAGTCAACTCTCTTAGCATCCTACTCGGTGAAAACAATGATGGATCCAGGTTTGGTATCAGCCGCCTGAAATTAGGAGATTACTATAGCCTGCTGGATCTTCATTTTCTTGGAGTTGTCTGTGGCCCCCAAGTATTCGGACTAGACAAAGATGCCATTTATTCTAATGGTCTTAGCAGACAGCTGTTTGTCTGTGTCTACATTCTTCCTAGGCTATACAGCTGGCTTTTCCAGGTATCTATCACATTTACCCTCATTCACCAGTTTCTCTAGGTAGTCCTTCCAGGTCTAACAGTTATCGGTTATGTGACTAGGACCTCGATGGAACGCACAATACTTGGTGTGATGTAGCTTGGAGATATCTCATTTGGGATGTCTTGGCAGCTTAAACCAAGGCTCATTCTTAATGTTGCAGAGGATTTGGTTGATCGGGATCGAGAACTTGGTATAGTTCTTAGTAGTCTGACCTCTTCTTATCAAGGACAGATCTCTGCGCTTGGCCCCCCACCTGCTTCGGTCGTTTGACTGCTTCTTGTTCACCTTCTTCTGAGTTGTCTCAGACTCCTTTTGAAGCTGCTCAGGTGCCTTATTCATTCATCGGGCCTCATCTCAAAGCGTATGCTTCTCTACTAGAGCAAATGAATCTACCAGAGTTAAGAACAGACATACTGATACAAATCAAGAACAGATTAAATCCCGAAGGATCAAACCTGCTCTGATGCCAAGTTGAATATCAGAGGGTGCGACAACCAAGACTACAAAATAATAAGAATATTATTAAACAAACGAGAATGTCTAAACGGCTACAAAATCCCAAGAGACTACATCGTGACTAACTTATCTTCATACTAAAGTATAAACTATATTTATAAAGAGAAAAACCTAGAAACCCTAATTCAGATGGGCTAAGCCAATATACTAAACTAACAAGCAAACCCAAATAATCATAAAATACTAATATTTTCCAACACTAGGTTGTTGTCATACTCGCTAAATTCCGGGCACAACATACGTGCATCATAACTAGTGAAAATTCCCGTTTCTCATATTAAGATGTAACCATGCACACCATATGCATACCACATGCACATTACGGAAAAAAATTTCACAAATTTCTGCAATTGGACCCTTAGACAAATTTCACAAAATTGTTCCATCCTAATTTTGTAGCACGTCAAAAATTGAAATTTATTCCGCAACCCATAGACCCCAACATGAAACACAAACCCTAATTTAACTTATAAGTATTAATTCATCTTACAAACAACTCATTTATTCCATAAATTATTGATGAAGGAACTTGGAACTAAACACCCTACCTTACTATGCCTGTCGAAGTTTCAGTCGTTGAAACAAATGGAACTTTCTGTCCAAAACAGAAAATATGGTACAAAACCCAGCTCACCCTTCTCACCTTCCTCTCGCATCCCTTTGTTCGAAATTAGAGGTATGAGGTCAACCCAAAACCGAGCTCACTCTTGTCACCTCTCTTTGGACTTCCCTATCTTCAAAATCAAAGCTCTCTGAGCTGAACCCAGAAACCCAAAGCTCACAAAGCTCTCTTGACATCCCTCTCTTCCAAATGAGAAAAGTGATGCAAAGGGCTGATGATTTTTAGTATTTATATGTTGGTATTTATATCTTGACACCCCTTTTAAGTATTCATAAAAATGATTTCTCTTAGGTAGATCTAGCATTAATGTCGTGTTTTCCATATTCGTATCGTTTCATGTCATCATCGATATCTTAACAAGTCGTGTCGTGTGACACCTGTTAAAATGAACGGATAATATGACATGACCCGAATTCAACTCGTTATTATTAACGGGTAATATGACCTAACCGGTTACCCGTTAAAGAAAATATATTTTAAACCAATAAATTATCAAATGAAAAAATAGAGTTCTAAATTAGTATATATATACCACAATGTCACATAAGTATTACTTTAAAACATAAAAAACACATTTGTCTTCCAAGAAGAGCTCAACTTCGAATTTTGCCACTATGATCACATAAATTATAGATCAAAATTTAACTGTTGATTGTCGTTTACATTTACACTCCATTCTTTTCATGAAATTTTATTTTTTTCAGATTTTTTTTTTTTTTAAACATGATCTTTTAGAGGATGCAAGAAATGAACGGTTCGGATATTACATTCAAAGTTTTACCGTTAGTGAAAATATTTCTTGGATTTATAAAGTCTCTAGAAACTATATGACTCATAAATCAGTTAACCGTAAATATCGGAACGTGATATCAACGATCTGAACTGTTCATTTTTCTATATCTATTAAAACATCATGTTAATATGGAAAAAAGAAATTCGGTGTGAAGAATAAAGCGTAAATGACAATCAACGGTAAGAGCAAGTCGAAGAAAGCGTATAATCGATTTCATTTTTTTTATTATTGTTGAGACTGTTTGAACAAAGCAAAAGCAAATCGAAGAACAGAAGAGCAAGTCCACCACTAAGGGGTAGGCCAGCTCAAAGCACATAAAATGGCCCGGCACCCCCCAAAACTCCTCCAGCCCAGCCTAATAAGCTGGTACCCAGCCCAAGCTGTCTACTAGGCCGACCCAGCATGTGCTAAGCCAAGGCCTGACCTATGTGACATCACACTGGCGTCAGCAAGATGTCACAAGCCATTTGCATTTTTTTTTTCGCCCTTTGCAGCGGCATCTGCAATGGCTTTCCAAGCGTGGGAAATGTTCCTCTCCTTATCTGGCGTCATCGACAGTTGGCACAGCACAATCTTAAACTACACAAAAAGCCCAATTCTAATTCAACCTCAAAACTCTAAAAATTCAACACACAATCGCCAAATACACACAAAGATTAAAGATGCAGCTTGCCTTGGTGATGGGAGAAGTGGGCAGGGGAAAGGCAAGCGAGACCCTGGCTTCTTCGTGCTTGTAAGTCAACGCCATCACTGACGAGAAATTTGCAGAGCGGGTCTGGGACTTGCAGCTGAGACCGATGCGGATGTTGGTGGTGATGGCTTTGGACGATGCGATTGGAGAGAGGAAAGCCGGCAGTGGAGAGAAAGGCTTTGGATGGAGGCAGATGGAGCAGCAGAGAGAGGAGGACTAAGGAGTGAGATTCTTGGAGCTAATTAGTGTCGATAGTGTTGCTTTCATTTTCTCTCGAAGGCTCCAAATTTCTACGTGGACTCTTATTTTTTGGTTTTTGGGATGTGGTCGTTAAAATTGATTAAAATTCTTATCCAATTTTTATTATTTTATAGAATAAAAAAATTAAATAATATTTTAAATGAGCTGGATGCCAGCATATTTTGTAGGGATGGAGATCGTTTGTGCCAGCGCATTTTTTAGACTTTGTGCCAGCTCATTTTTTAGGGGTGGAGATGCATTTGACCAATTACTATTCATTAAGGTCTATCACTGTTCACTAAATAGATTAAATATGCTAAGTACCATCGTATTTTTTTAGGGGTGAAGTTGCTTTAAATAATAAGAGTGCGTAGGGAAATTATTTCACTTCCACTATATGTTGATTTGAGGTTGAGTCCATTAGTTTAGCACGCCCAACCAATGCGTGCAAATCCAAACTTATAACCCCATTACCCGAATAAAGTCCCCAAACTGCCCATCGAGAACTTAGGTTGCACGGACACTCAAAAATTCTATGGTGTCGGACATTCTGACACGCGGACATGCCTTGGACACAACTTGGACACGGTCAACGCTTTGAACACGATCAAGGCACTGTTCGGACATGCCTCTGCCAACTATTCTAGTCGCCGATTCGTCGTGTGCCTCTGAAACTGGTTAGCGGTGCAAAGCAGCAGAGGCATAAGCCTCATTGGAACTGTGGAAGACAATCTAAATTTTCAAGGGAATTTGGAAAAATAACCAAATTTTGAACCCCATATAGAATTATAGTCACCCTTTTAATTTTATGATAATTATAACCAAAATTTAATGTAAAAGTACTAATATACTCTTAATGTCATGTTATGCAAATTTGGGACTCCATATAGAATTATAGTCACCGTTTTAATTTTATGATAATTATAACCAAAATTTAATGTAAAAGTACTAATATACTCTTGTGAGAGTGGGACCTATTCATGTTATGGGAGCCTAGATAAGATAATCCAACATATCAAGTACGTCAATTGTGTTTTGGTGGTTGTGAGAAATCCTAATATGAAGGGTATATGAGTACTTTTACATCAAATTTAGGTTATAATTATTATAAAATTAAAATGACGGCTATGATTATATATGGTGTCTAAATTTGATTATTTTTTTAAATTTCCCAATTTTCAGCGACCCGGTTTTCTCTTTTGAAATTCAATTGTTTGTAAGTGAGACGGTGAGTTTCACTTCACTCCTACGTTTTAATCCTCTCACCTCTCCTATGTTTCAATTTTCTCTCTTTCTCATTCCTACGTATCACTAATCAACCCTTCCCAAAAACAAAAAATTAATTTAAAAAAAAATCATATAATAGCACTGTAAGGTGGAAAGGGATCCTGTCCGGATCCCTTCCTTCTAATCCATCAAATCCGTGGATTCATGCCATTGAAATTTGATCCAACGGTTACAAACAGGGACCCACTTTAAAAATTATAATAACTTCAACCGTTTGATCAAATTTCAATGGCACGGATCCACTAAATTTATGGATTAGGAGGAAGAGATTCAGAGAGGATCCCCTTCCCAGTAAGGAGTAAGACCCTCATAAAGTATATACCCATTTTTATTATGGGAAGTGTTATTAGCACTCCAAAAATCTCATTTTACACTCCTCACAAGTGTATTTTTCCTTCCTAATATAGAAAGTTTGGAGTGTAGAATGAGATTTTTTAAATGCTAATAACAATTCCCTTTATTACTATGGTTGTAGTTTAATTATTATGTATAGTGAATGAATTTGATGACCATGAATACTTTGTTATATTATGAATTTAAACTCTTGTTTTAAATCTATGAAATATTTGTTATAAATTATTGTATTTTTGTTGCCGTCCGCGTCTTTATTTTTTATCATTTACTATGTCACATCACCGTATCCGTATCCATGTCTGCAACGCATCTTTACTTTTTATCATTTACCGTGTCACGTCACCACATCCGTATCCATGTCTGCAACAAAATCGAGAACTCAGCCTGCCGTGGATAATTTACACACGTACAAACATTTAACACTTCGTTTTTATGTTTTCAATCATTTGGTCGGACGCATACAACTTTCTTAAGTTCATGTCACAACGTATTTTTCACAACCTGTCGATATTTCAAATTTCAATAGTGAAGAAACATTCTACCACATTAATATGAACAGTTCTTTAAAACCCTGTCGCTCCACCCAAATTCTATCCAGGCTCCCCTCACTAGCTCTCTGTCACAATTTAATCCTCACATCCTAAACCTAATACTCCATTGCAATCTTTAATTTTTTTTCTATCATGGCCGACCGAAATGGGGAGCCTAGCAGAGCTACACCCTGTCCTTATTTTGCGTAACCTTCGTGTCGTAAATTATCCCACATAATCACGTATCATTTGACCTCCAAGTTGCCGCCGAAGCTGATCCTCTTGTTGCTGCAGTTGTTGCTGCTGCTGGGCACTTTCCACCCCATGTCTAAGACCCAAAGTGAGGGACACAGCTCCAAGTCCCCCAGCCTCAAACCCTCCTCGCTGGTCCTGGACAAAACCCATCAATCCTCCGTCCATGCTTGATGAAACTTGGCAGTCCAATCTAGACCTCTTCATATCCTGATTTCGTTGCTCTGCATCTCCCAAGCACTTTAATTGTCTATCGGGCATCACATTCATGCTTAGTTGGTGATCATTGTTTGGCCTGCTGCTGGTGCCTTCATTTGCAGAATTTCCATCCTTATTGATAGGATCTTGGCCAGTTTCAAGGGAGCCTCCTCTGGTCTCGAGGATGTGTATTTCTTCAACCATGGGCTTCCAAACGCGCACTCGGGCGTTTATGAACCAGTTTGACACCTGAATTATGGTTCATAATTATGTCAATATCAGCACAACCCTTATGCAAATGACTTGAAATACAAGGAAGAAGTAAGCTCGCAACATGTCATCATGTACGATGACACAATTAACAGTACACGTGACCTACACGAGACTATCTACTAATTTGCTTTAATTTTCTTACAGGCTATCTATTTATTTAATTCAAATCTTGCTAATTGCTTATTCAATTTGATTATTCAAACAAAAAACCAACTTGATAAAGAACTGTAGACATGATCATTAGATATTGAGTAGGTTACCCTACCTGGTTTCGAGATAGACCCGTTTGAGTGGCTAACATGTGCTTATCTGTGTCCGTAGGATACCTAATAAAAAAAAAACAGTTATCACCCGAATACGAAAGAATGATTGAGAGAGAGAGAGAGAGCGAGAATGATTAAGAGAGAGAGAGAGATGGGTACGTACGGGTGAAGAAAATGCTCGAAGAGCCAAGTTCTGAGAATGGCTACAGAACGTTCAGGTAGGCCTCTCTGGGGTCTCCAGACGTGTTGTTGGGGTTCAGAGAAACCCACAAGGGACCCACCGCCAGACTTATTATGTTTTTGGAAACCTAGGCCCATATACTTTAGCTTGGCGAAATTTTTCTCACCTTTACTACAGCACCCAGCAGTACCAGCAGCAGTTACAGAGGATGACATATATTCCTCTCCCAATGCCTTCCTTGTGTGCTTGAGCTGGTCCTTGATGGAATTTGTAAGACACCTGAAGTGTCTTGAGACTGCGTTTAGGGCCATGCATATGTACGGCGTAGCGGAACTCAGACCGGCAACTGATTCGAAGGAAGCAACCACCATTTGCATTTGTTGATGATATTGCTTGCACCTTCTGCTAACCTTCAATTCCACAACAGAGATAACAAAAGGGAATCCAAATCAGTTGATAATGTCTTACAAGTCATTAACAGAGGAAATATATATCCACTAGAAGTTTAATTACTATTACAAATTTACATTTACCACTATACTAATCGCATTATTTACCCTATGTGTTGGGGTTCCACAAGTCATGGCTGACAATTTGATAATTCACAACTGTGTTAATAGTATTACTGATGGATGAACCATGATTCACAACGAAAAAGAAACATTCCAAATTCACCACGACAATAAAATTATGAATTTTCGGAATATATTGCACCCAATCCTTGGAATTTTCAGAGTATTGCACCAATCCTTGGCAAAGGTACGAAAAATAATAGTAATAGGATGACAGCTAACCAACTTGGAAAATTATGTCAGCAATCAGAAAGGATGTTTCTTTTAAGCAAATAATGTGGTCGTCGCCCATTCCAAGAAGACACCTTGGTTTTCAACTTTACTAGAAAGTGTCTGGACAACAAGAAGTGGTATCAACTGTTAACTGGAAATCTAGCTAATTTCCAAGGCCCTACACTTGCAGTGAAGATATTTGAGTGTGTTAACCCATTGATAATTATGATTTGAACATGGGGTTTTTTAACTTTAATCCTTGCAAAAGATTGAAAGTTAATAAAAATCTGGTGTTAGATTACATATTGATTATATTCCCTTGATGTGTCCTTAATTCAAATTAATTAATGAGTATTTTATTCAATGTCTCCCATTAAATATTTGAATTTATTAATATACACATTTTAATTTATTTTTTAACCAACAAATTTTTTTGTTAAATTTATTAATTTTATTTAAAATTCTTCATACTTGAAAGACTCAAATATTGTACCTAAATGTTAGTACCGAAATATATTATATTGAACTAGTATAACTAAATATTAGTACCGAAATGCATGCACTGATATGTATTATATTGAATTAATGTACCTAAATGTGTGTATCAAAATATATATATTAAAATATATCAAATGAATTAATCTACCTAAATGATGAAGACAAAGTATATTGGAATATATTGTATAACAAAAATTAGTTTATCTAATAAATGTTTACAACAAAATATATTACAATGAATGAAATGAAATTATAATTATAATGAAATATAATTATTACATTAAAATTAGGAAGAAAAAGAGAAATAATTCAAACATCAAAATATAATTAATAAATGAGGTGATTAATGTATCAATGGACTAAAATTAGATGATGATCTTACTCATGGTTTTAGTCTAAAAGTCATCTTTGACAACAAGGATTAGAATGAAGTTTCTTATTTGAAGATTCAAATTCAGTAAGTGATTATGTACAATCAATTTTTTTTTTTTTTTGCACATTCTTATTTATTTAGTATCTTTGGGTTGAATAAATTATATAAAAATGAAATGACGTAAATAAATAAGAGTGTGCAGTGGGAATAAAATGTTGTGTTGAAATCATTTCCCTTCAGGTATTTACATGTAACAAACCCTATTTAAGCATGTCAAATGAACATGACATATTTCCTCAGCTAAGATATCAAATATATGACTTCAACTTGCTGCTTTCAGAATGTCAACAAAGACTAGCTACAATTCAACAATTAAATCAAAACCTGACTAATTTCGACAATCAACGTTGTCAACCTCATTACTGAACATAGAGAAGCATTAATAGAGAGCAACACGGATACTTTGATAAGCACATCATAAATTGAAAATGTATATAACCAAAAGGAAACAACAAACTCAAGCAACATAAAATGGTCATACTGTTCATCAGTCCACAATCTCTTCCCTCGCAAGCCTTGAGTAGGGGAAGAGAAATGGTATCACAAAATCTACGGCTATTCTTGTATTGAAAATGGCGATAGAACTCAAGCCAGGTAGGAGATTTAAATCCAAGTATGTGTTATACTTCACCATGCATACAAGTTTGATCACCAGTTAACTCGTTAATATGACATTAATGTTCATCAATCACATTGGGTTACAATCCAACAGTTGATACTCAAATGCCGATAAAGTTATACTTCTATTGTTGGGAGAAATGTCATTTGGACCCTGATCTAACGGTTTGTGAGTAAGAACTGTCATGCTCATAGCCATCGGCATGTAAGAAAGATCGCACGACTGTGAGTGTGCGTCCGCACTGGCCATCTAAGGAACATAATTATCATTTTCTGATGACTAAACCCTACTGGGTCAAGACTCGCGTTGTTATTTATGGGGTTAATCAAGAGTCCAGGACCTGCATTTCTAAATATGTGGTATGATATTCTTCACCGCCCGAAGAGGGTGCCGAGAATAAGTTGCCTAATCCCATAATTATGGCACAAAGATGACATTGTCTTGATGAAATTTAACAGTCATCAGGGACTATTAAAAACTTGTAAGTGGTTTAATGGGGGGTCAAGATCCATCAAATCAATATGACTTTTGTAAAACTCTAATCAGTCGTAATCGTGGACCCATGATAGCCATTATTCATGCACCACGCAAACCATGCTAGATCTAGCTGCACTAGGCATGAAAGCTTGTTAATCAATGAAGTACTCTTAACCTCTAAAAAGTCAATTATCAAGGAAACAAAGTCTATAAAAATTGCTTTTTTATATATATAAACTATCTCATTTTAAAACGTCCAAGAGAAGGTTGCACATCATAACTTATATCATAAGACTTCCTTTCCCTATAAAACAACAATAGAAAATAAAAAATCTTATTCTTTAACGGAAATATTATTAGCACTCCAAATTATCGTTGTGCATTTCAAGTATGTACAAATATATGGAAAAAAAAACACTTGAAAAGAGTGCAAAATGACTATTAAAACCCTCATGCACATAATGGTTTAACTAAATCCATTTAAAAAATACATAGCATGCATGAGGTTCTTCCAATGCAATCATAACCAATTAAGTATTACCTCCTCATTTTACCGCATTGTTATCAAGATCCAATGTTGGATACTACTCTATCGCAAAGACATAAAAAAAAAAAATGAAAAATCGACATAGTAACTAATAATTAAAAAGGAGACATAAAACATCACTAACCTCCTCCTGCATATATAGGAGCTTTGCTTTCTTTTGTTGGTACTCCGGCCAAAAGGACTCAGAAGATATGCTTGCAGCTCCACCATCACTGCTAATTTCGGTTGAACCGTAAAACGTAGAGGAAGATGCACCGGAGTTGTTCCTCTTAGCCACTACTTCAGTTTCGGTTGCATTACCAGCTTCAATGGAAATTGAAACTGAGGCTGAAGCACTCACATCTCCAGACATCCTCTCAGATGCCTCACATGTTTTCAGTATCTTTGAATCACTAACCCTACAGAATTCATCCAGTAGCTGTTGAGCCGGTTTCAAGAACTTCGAACTCTTCAGAATCGTTGCATATCCAGTGAAAGGACCCAGAGGACCAGTGCTTCGATAGGCGCTAGTACTAGAATTCCCCACAATGTCTTGATGTGATTTTCCACAAGCTTTGCTAATAATAGATGGCTTTGTTATGGAACACAAGTATCCGCCAGAAGATTTCCCCATTTTCGAATTTTGAAGATCCTTAAGTGCATGATGATGATCATCATCATCATCAGTGCTCGCATGTAAATCTTGAGACCCAATTAATTGAGCCACAGGCAGTTTATTAGATGGTGGATTTGATGAGAGTGATAGAGACAGCCCTTGTTGGTTGGAATCGCTACTCATACCGGTCCTCATTTCTTCATCAACACTGTTTGCAGTACTAAATTCTAGTCCCCCGCCACCACCACTACTCCAATTATGGCGATTCTCGATAGGCTGCCGATCCATCCAAGAATTACTGGCATTATTGAAGCGCAATGTGTTTGATTGATTCCCGTAGCTTGGAACGCGAACAAATTCATTTTCCATGATTCTTTGGTGCACAATTGAAGCCATTTCTAGCTGATCCTGCTGTGTCCCTTGAGAAGCTGAAGTGACAACATCTTGGAGAGTGTTAACGTATTTTAGCGAAGGGGACGAAAAGTGCATTGCTCCTCCTCCGAAGTGCTTTTGGGCAACATGATGACTAGAAATTTGATCAGCAGATGAGTTGGCCAAACTAGACTGAACTACATCCTGATATCCACTTGTGTAATTATTCACCCAATCTAAGCTTTGAGGTGGATTAAGAGTACTTCTCCAGTTACCAAAATTCTGACTCTCACCGGCGGGTTGAGCTGCACCTAGATCTTGATCATGACATGCCATTGTGATTCTGTGAGCTGACAACGGAGCATTTGCATTGATTGAAAAATCGAGCATTTCAGAAGAAAACATAGTTGGATCATAGAGCAAATTCGCATTCCTCACATTTCGAACTTGCACGATATGTGGGTTTAGTCCTGGATGGAGTGGCAATTTCCCAGAATTGTTTGCTAAATTGTCGAGATGGTGAGGTGGGCTTGAAGTTTGATGAACTCTCAACTTATCCCGCCGACTTTGTTGTGCTACATGTGATTCATGCCTAAAGCCACTCATCTCCATCCACTAAAGTTCACCAAGATCACTACTTTTTTCCCCTTAATTATTAAAAAGAATTCCAACTCGAAAAATTGCTCCAATATATTGGCTTCCTCAAAAAAAATGCAAGCACACATGCATGTCTTCTAGCCACATCAATCAAGCTGAAAACAACATTTCCAAGCAATGTCATAAATCCAAGAAAATTATGCATGACTTCCCGAAGAAAATAGTAAATAAAAAAGAGAAAACAATAAAAGATAGATAAAAGTTTACCTTGAGTACTTGTCAGGAACTCGCTTTGAACTTGTGGAGACTTTCCCACAAACAGTTGTTTGGCTGTTGAGCTTTGAACGCTGTCGGCAGCCAGACCTTGAAGCACAAACCTGCATACAATTAACCACCACTCATTCAAAAGTCGAGAAAGATGGAGATAAAAGCCTGCAATTCAAAAACACACGTAAAATAAAATTTTACTCAACAAATCAACAATACAACGTCTCCTCTTATGAAACCCTAATTCCATAACTCTTTAAGAAAACTAACTTTTACCATTTCATCACTTCAACAAAAAGAAAAACATAACTTAGATCCAGCAATCCTAATGGAGTTTTTAGAGCCAACCCAACTCACAAACTTATCCATTTAAGTGTTGAGTGCGCTATAATTGACACAAAAACAGTTGCTTCCTTAATTGTATATTACTAATTAATCATATGATGGTAATTATTCACTTGATACAGACAAGTGCAAATAATTCATGAGTGAAAAACAAAGAAAGAGAATAAAAGCTATAAGATTTTCTTCATGACAGTACTAGATGAAAGAAGAAGAACTGCACTAAGCAAATTTAACACTTTTTATAAACAGAAAAGAAAAGGTCGAACCAAAGTTCGTTAATTAATTAAACGAGCTATAATACCTGTGGAAATTTTTGCTCCTCAGATCTTTTCAGACCAACCCAGTAGAACTCGGATCCGGTTCTTTTCTCCGGTGGAGTTTTGAAGTTTATGGAGGTGAGAGCACAATTATTGTGGAGGCAAAAAGAGTTGGCGTTATAAAGCTTTAGACGTTTTGAGCACGCTCTTGTTTGTACACAGAGAGAGAGAGAGAGAGAGAGAGAGAGGCAGTACTACTTAGGTAATTGTACTAATTCTAAGCGGAAGCAGCCGTTGGATTTAGCGGCGAAAGGATCGGACGGCGAGAGAATTTGTGTCCGTGAATGGTTTCACCAATATTGTGTTTGGGAAGGAAGGGTCCCATGAACCGAAATTTCACCCTCCTTTTCTAGTGGAGTTGGATAGATTGGAAAAAAAAAAAAAAAAAAAAAGAAAGGCAACACGTGGTGGTCCTAGGAAACACTCTATATTACAGAAATACCATTTAAAATGTGTTTGTAAGTCTTTTCAGTCTCTAAAATGATAAATTGTTGTGGTAAAATCATTAACTGTTATTTTTTTTTTTAAAATTTTACCTAGTTATAGATTTTGCTTAAACAGTTCTTGGCTGTAGTGCTAACCTATGTATTATCGTGTACCAATAAAAAAAAACTTGTGTACTATCTACTTTTAGCAATTTCTATTTGCTCACTATTTATGATCGTATTGTCAAATCATAGATTTAATGTTGTCATGAAACTTGTAAAATGTAAACTGTTTGTGAACAGATTTTCTAGTGTATATAATAGGTTGCTTTTGTTAAACTTTCAAGATAAAATATAAACGTAACAAATAAGGCAAAGAAACAGAGGCTTGCAAAAGCAGCACAACCAAATTATTCGTATTTCGGTCACTGCGTGCGCCCGGCCGCCGGGGAGGGGGGGGCTCACTGTAGATGTTGTAGATGATACGATTATATTACCAAGACATATCATCTTGATCAAAGTAATTAAATTATCCTTGATAGAAAATTCGGAATATGGTTTTTATGGTAAAAAAAAAAAAATAAGTATTAAACTTTTGTTGTGAAAATTGTTACAAATTTAAAGTTAAAATTTCCATCGAATTGCCGTCAAAAGGCTGCAAGTGAGTCTCTTGTAAAATGGTAAAATAGTCAATGTATGTTAACTCATTTCCCCTCTTTCACATAGGTGCACACACAACTCTCTTTTGCCTCTATCAATCGCTAAGCCACATCTCATCTCTCACTCACTTGCAAGCCTGTAGAATGATTTTGGCTGCAAAACTTTGTCTTTCTCTACTTTGTTTTCTTCATGTTTATGTTTCTTTGAACTTCTTTTCGGGTAGGAGAAATCTAAGTTCAAACCCTAAACATAATTTGTATTAACAGCAAGCTCAGTATCTCAAAAGTAAAAAGAAAGCAAAGAAAATCTTCACATAAAATTGTAGAGAGAAAGAAGAATGAGCTGCTATGAGTGTATTGATTGAGAATTACATAGAGATTGCTATATATACTGCAACCTTCGCTTCATAGCTAAGTAATAGAAAACTAACTAACTTTTCTTATCATTTTAGTTGTCTAACCACAATCCTAACAACCTTGGCTAATGTGTATGCCATCTGTCAAAACCCTATCTTGTTGATGTGTACATACATCTGTCAACATCCCCCCTCAATCTCAGCTGGGTTTCCAAGCTTGAGATTGAATGAATGCTTGAGGAATGAAGGACTGTGTAGACCTTTAGTTAGTATGTATGCAGTTTGATCTTCAGTAGGTAGATATTGAACTTGTAAATCCCCCTTTTGAACTTCTCTCCTATACGAAATGATAATATGTGTCTAAATGTTTGATCCTCGAGTGAAAAACTGGATTGGCATTTAATGCAATTGCAAACTTATTGTCACAGTATATCACCGGAGGAAAAGTTAAGACAACAGCCATATCTCGAAGAACATTTCTAATCCACGCAACTTCAGTTGCAGTATGTGCTAATGCTTCTGTAGAATTCCTTGATACAAAATCTTGCTTCTTTGACTGCCATGAAACTAGATTATTACAAATGTATACAATATAGCCTGTCATAGATTGCCTTGTGTTCAAATCTACAGCCCAATCAGAATCACTAAAGGTTGTGATCTCTACTGCAGTGTCGGCTGAAAATGTGATACCAGTTTGTATAGTTCCTTTTAAGAATCGCAAGATCCTTTTTACTGCCCGAAAATGTATCTCTGTGGGACAAGCCATGAACTGACACACAGAATTCATGACATATGCAATATCTGTTCTAGTAAAGGTCAAATACTGCAATGAGCCAACAATACTATGATACAAACTTGGATCGAGCAATATGGTACCTTCAGTGACTAGCAATTGATCATGAGACTTGCACGGTGTACATGCTGGTTTGCAGGACTTAATACCAGCTTTATGCAATAAGTCTTTTATATACTTAGATTGGTTGACATATATATCACCATTCTTCTTGTAGTTAACTTGCAAACCAAGAAAATAAGTCAACTTTCCCATATCTTTAAGCTCAAACACCTCAGATAACTCTGTGATTACACTTTGTACCTTGCACGCGTTTGATCCAGTTAAGATAATGTCATCTACATACAAAAGTAGAATGACTACATCACCATTATCTTGCTTAACAAATAAACTAGAATCTAAAGCAGATGCTTTGAAACCCATTGCAGGTAAGTAACTTGTGAACTTGGAGTTTTAGGCCCTCGGGGCTTGTTTAAGACCATACAATGACTTGATTAACTTGCAAACATACGAAGGATTAGCCATATCCACAAATCACTGAGGTTGTTTCATGTAAATTTCTTCTTGAAGATCACCATGCAGATATGCATTCTTAATATCTAACTACCTTAACTCTCATTGATTAATTGCAGCCAATGCTAATAATATTCTCATTGTAGTATGTCTAACTACAAGACTAAATGTTTCTAAGTAATCAACTCCTTGTTTCTGTGACAAACCTTGTGCAACCAATCGAGCTTTATACCGAGAGATTGAGCCATCAAGATTCTTTTTGAGTTTGTAAACCCATTTGCTGCCAATAATTGACCTGTCATCAGGTGGTGGAACAAGTTCCCAAGTTCCTTGAGCTCTAAGATAATTATATTCTTCTTGCATTGCATTCTTCCATTGTGGCATGGATGCAGCTTTTCGAAAAGTTGTTGGTTCTGCAGAATCAACAGAACTACCTACAAATGAAAAACCTCCACCAAAAAACTCATCTTGAGTTAATTGCAAAGATTACAGCTCAGGTAAGGCAACAAGATATCCCTTATAACTCATTTGTGGTAACACACCACTCTTCAATCTAGTAATCATTGGATGGCTTGAAGCAGCTTTGGAATTACCCACATCGGATAAAATGGAAGTTGAAATAGGAAGTATTACCTCAAGTTGAGTGTCATGATGGACATGCAACATTTGTGACATACCAGAAGGAATGGAAGTGAGGGGAGAAAGCTCCAGTTGTGAAGGATTACCCTGTGACAGTGAACTAGACCTGAAACTTGTCTCTGGAGAAGAATTTGATGTCTGTGAGTATAAGCCATGTGAAACTGCTACCTATTGTAATGAAGTATCCTATGTAGGAGAACTAGTAGCATGACTACTTCTAGATATTGAAACAGACATATTGTCTTGATAGCCACTATTATCTTCCTTTTAATTTATGTGAGGCATACTAGGAACACTAGGTATAGGCATTTAGACCACAATGGGTCTTTGAACCATAGATTGAGCCTGATATGATCTATCTGCACTTGCAGTTGAATGTACCTTATAGGGAAACATCAATTCATCATGTAGTACATGTATAGACACCAACAGTTTTCTGGTTGTCATGTTGTAACAAATTACTCCCTTATATCACATAGCATAACCCAAGAAAAGACATTGCACTGACCTTGCTTCCAGTTTGTTTGAATTATATGGCCTAAGGAAAGGATAAATAGTTGTGCCAAACACTTTTAGATGTTGTATTTTTGGTACTTTACCAAATAAGACTTTATATGGGGATTTCATCTCTAACACCCTGCAAGGCATTCTATTTATCATAAATGCTGCATAAGCACATGTATGAAACCATAATGTTGGAGGTAAATTTGCCTCAGCCATTAAAGTCAATGCTGTCTCCACTAGGTGCCTATGATTCCTCTTAGAAATATCATTATGTTGAGGAGTATAAGGACATGAAATCATATGATTTATGCCCTTTGATTCTAGAAATTTAGTAAACCCTTTGCTCACACATTCTCCTCCTTCATCAGTTTGTAAGCACTTAATTGAAGTATTAAACTGATTAGACACAAAAGCATGAAATTTCACAAACACAGACATTGCTTCATACTTATTAATCAAAGGAAAGATCCACACAAATCTGGAATACTCATAAATGAAACTGATATAATGTATGTATCTTTTTATTGAAATTTTTGGAAAAGGCCCCCATACATCTGAATGCACTTTTTCAAACATACAACTAACTCTACTTTGCCTTATAGGAAATAACTGTCTACACATTTTATTTGTAATACATGAAGAACACACTAACTGAGATACATCTATACTAACTAGTACTTTTGCATATCCCAACATAATTGCCAATATCTCTTCAGAAGGGTGCCCTAACCTCTTATGCCACATTGCAGTTTTAACAACCTTCCAAAGAAATCCAACATTAAAGTCTTTATGCACTTCATTGACTGAACTTGATCTTGTAAACGTTGTCACTGGTATGGTGAAGAGTTCCCCATCACTCCTTCCTTGGTATAGTATCACTTTGGTTGTCTTGTCCTGTATATAAAACATAAGATCATCACATATAAATCAGCAGCCATTGTCATGACATAAATTTTTCACTGATAATAAGTTCACAATAATATTTGGAACATGAAAGACATTTTTCAAATATAGAAAATGAGCTGGAGTGATTAGAGTAGTTGAACAAATATGTTTCACATCCAAACCTTGACCATTGCCAATGATTACCTTTTCATCTCTATTGTAAGCTATGACTTGATTCAAATTGTTGACATTTGCTATCATATGGTGTGTAGCTCCAGTTTCTAACACCCATGTATCTACAGCAGAAAAGCCTTATGAAAGGTGATTATTCCTTGTTGGAGAGAAGCTTTGGGTTCCCTGAGCAGTCATGGCAGTGATTGTTGGTGGTGGGGGTGGTGCTCCTTGATAGGCATAGTTATTCTTGTGATAGCAATCCAGGGCAACATGGCATTTCTTACCACATATCTGACACACTAATATCTAGTATGGATTAGGATTGGAACCATTGATACTCTGAAAATGACAATTAGGTGTTGTATGGCTTATCTGAGAACAGATTTGACATTTAGGTGTAATAAATGATCTGAAGTTAATACTATTATTCCAATTCTGCCAAGTGAAAACCATTTTTAAAACCACCACTAGAGAACTGATCATTATAACTAGACTGTGATCCCTTGCCTTGACTAGAAGAAAAACCACCATTATTCCCTCTGAATTTGTTACCAAAATATGGTCTTAAAGCATTGTTTCCATATGCATTTCTATTGGAATTAGATGCACCACGACTGTTCTAAGAATTGAATGATTTGTGATTACAGCCAGTAAATCCATAACCTTCTTGATAACCATTTGCTCCCATGTTTGAACTTTCTCCCATATAAGTATCATTGCCTTGATATAAACCATTTCCAAAAACCTCCTTGATAACCATTTGCTCCCATATTTGAACTTTCATCGTGATAAGTCCCATTAGTACCACTGCTATAATTAACAGACCTATCACCATTCATGTATTACTGTCTTGATCATATCAAACTTCTGTTGCAAGCCAGTTAGTGCAGCAATAACCAAATCATTGTCTGAGACATTTTCTCCTACAGAAATCAACTTATCCCTTATAGCTTTCAATCTTAAAAGAAATTTGTCAAATGAATCACCTCCTTTTTGTGCAGTATGCAACTCAGTTTTGAACTGATTAATCCGTGAGACAGACACAAAAGCAAAGCGATCTTAACATTTCATGCTTCTTGTGATGTCTTACACCCAATAACATGCTCCATGGCATCATTAGATAACGTAGCAATTAACAAGCCAAGTAAAGCCATATCTTTTTTCACCCAATTCTTGTATGCAGCAGTAATCTCCTTAGTAACTCTAGTTTCAGAGTGTATGACAAATTTAGGTGGACATGGATTATCACTAGTAAAGAAATCAAACAAATCATATCCATGCAAAACTGATTGAAATTGAAAACTCCATTTAGCAAAATTGTCATCTTCAATTTCACAGTCAACATTCCTAAAAGACCCTCAATTTTCACAAATTCCATTGTAATCTCAGACATTTTGATCGCTAACCAGACAGAGACTTGTACAATCACAGAAATCAAGATTACTCAGCAAGACCCCTCTAAGTTGATAACCAAGAATCAAAATTTCTTTGGCAATCCGCCTTTAACACACAAGATTCAAGCAAGAAACAACACCCTCTTTGGCAATCGACCTTCAAAGAAGAGAGATGACAAGAAGCATAAACTATGGCAATCGGCCTTCAATCAAGATTTCATACTCCGGCAATTGGCCTTTAATAAAATAATAAGCAAGAACATATCGACAAGTAAAGATTATCAACCATGTAACACTTCACAATTTCTAACACATAATGGCAATCTGCTTTAGAATTCATCAAACAAAAAGAAATGCTCATTGACGCAAATCACCAAATGGCTAGAATGCACAGACTTTTGCTTTGTTGAAACACCATAATTTGAACTCCAAGAGATTCACCAAGAACAGTAAATCATGCACACAAACCGAGCAACTTCAAATCATGTGGCGAAAGAGCGAAAAATCACCAAGGAAAAAGAAAGCAAAGAAAACCTTCACAGAAAAATGTAGAGAGAGAGAAGAGAGAGGAGAATGAACTGCTATAAGTGTATTGATTGAGAATTACAAAGAGATTGCTATATATACTGCAACCTTCGCTTCATAGCTAAGTAACAGAAAACTAACTAACTTTTCTTATCCTTTTAGCTGTCTAACCACAATCCTAACAACCTTGGTTGATGTGTACGCCATCTGTCAAAACCCTATCTTGCTGATGTGTACATACATCTGTCAACAATTTGGTGGCTAGCATCAAGCATGGAAATATGAATTCCAACACCCATAAGCCGATTTCATCGTTTCAGATTAATTTAACTTTGCATGTGAGGCTCAAGTGCAGCTTTTTGACAGTGACTAGACGGAAATTTTAATTTGAGGCTTAATTTCTAGGGAGTTTTAACACTCCCGGTACTATTTATTTTTAACGAAAAACCATATTTATACTTTTCCCTGGTACTATTCACTATACCTTTTAAAAAGGGCTTTTCATTAAAAGGGAAGTTTTTTTGGATTTTTCGTTAGTTTTCCTTAATTTCTAATTGTCTTCACAACAAGGGTTTAGTTTCTAATTTTTTTCACCGCAAGGGCTATATTTCGAATGTCTTATCAACACGAAAATCATTTATCTGGTTTAGCCTATCATTTTCTTCTCTCTATCAAATGATATTTTAATTTAGAACAAATTAGGGTAGAATCATATTAAAAATGGAACAAAAAATAACTCGACAAGCACAAATTAATCTAGAAGCAAACTCTATGATGCAGATTTGGGTTGGTTTCAATTCATGAGCTACCGTTTAAAGAGAATAGCATCACGAGTTAAACCTCCTCATATGTTGTGACAATTCGCTTTTTAGGTATAATGCTAATTTCGAAGTTTCAAGTTTTGAGGATATTTTTGTATTGGATGGTGTCATAACACACTTATTTTTATTTTTCATACACTCTTGTTAATTTTGGCCACTAATCTTATTTAATTCATCCAATCTAAAATAGCGTCACAAGTGCAACCTCCTCATATGTGTGGCAATTGACTTTTTAGGCATAATGCTAAATTTGAAGTTTCAAGTTTTGAGGATATTTTCATAATTTTGTTATTTTTGTATTGGATAGTGCTATCACCTCTATTTTTTACCTTCTACACACCCTTGTTAATTTGGTCATTTATCTTCTTTAATTCACTTTATCCAACGGTCGAAAATTGAAAGGGATGTGTACGAAATAAAAATAGTTGTGTAGATAACATTACCTTTGTATTTTGCTTCTAATGAATTTTTTTTGCAAGCCTAGGATTGTGGTAGATTGTAAAACCAACTTTATGTGGTGTTAGGCCGTTATCTTTCAGAGTATTTAACCATAAACTTTAAGGATGGTACTATTTCCACACCATTTTTTACTTCTCATACAATTCTGTTAATTTTGGTCATTGACGACTGGAAATTGATAAGAGTGTGTGGCATAAAAAAAAATTGTGTGGCTAGCACCACCCAACTTTAAAACCTTTCTCATGCTTTCTAGTGAATTTTAGTTTATTAATTTTTAAGGTTTTCGTTTTATTCCTTCTTCTTGTCACGCTAGTATATTAGAGCAGAGATTACTATGTTCCAGTAGAAAATGACCATGAAAAATACAAACCTCTCGCTAACGTTGATTGTGGGAGAACAGCCATATGTTACACATCAAAGTCATTCAACGACAAACGTGGAGAAGGTTTTATCGATTAGTTTGTAGTTCTGGAGTAATTCTTCGAAGATATAATAACAATTCGAGAAAGGACAATAGCCAACATAACTGATTACCGTTCATAGGGGAGTGCCCTTTTTTGTGTGGATCCATTGTATAGTGTCGAGTATCATTTCTTCAAGTAAACATTTCGTCTGATGCCCATATACACGTTAAACATGTTCGCAATACCAAAAACACAGAATTTGGTTGTCCACCATGACTCATTACCTCTAATTTCGATTTTTGAACTCAACTCGTTTGCTTTAGTTTAGAAAATTTGTAACCTTACAATTAAAAATTATAAGTATCCGTCTACTAATAGTTTCAATTTAACTTTCTTTTTATTTTTGTATAGAGGAAAAGAGAGGTAAACAAGAGTTGACAAGGATGGTGAAAAAGATGTTGAACAAATGTGTAAGAAAAGGTCCACAGAAGGAAGAAAAAAACCAAGAAAAATGATTCTTACGCCGTTTTCTCTAATAAATGCAAACTCGTGTATATTTATGCTATTTGAATTGTATAAAACTAAGTAAAATCGATGGACAATTTTAAACATGAATTTATAGAAGAAGAAAAATAGCATGCAAAAATAAGACTTTCCAAAACCAAAGACTATTTTTAATTATTTTCCCTTTATGCTTTTTTTATTCATTTTTTTTAATTTTTTCTCACCACCCTTATTTATTCATCATTTCTCCTATACATTATTTCATATTTATCAAGCACGGAATATGAAAATGAAATTGTAAATCAAACCCTAAAATTAAGGTACACAAAAGGAACAAAAAAAAAAAAAAAATGATTCTTACGCCGTTTTCTCTAATAAATGCAAACTCGTGTATATTTATGCTATTTGAATTGTATAAAACTAAGTAAAATCGATGGACAATTTTAAACATGAATATATGGAAGAAGAAAAATAGCATGCAAAAATAAATCTTTCCGAAAACCAAAGACTATTTAAAATTATTTTTCCCTTATGCTTATTTTTAAGAAAAGCTAATAAAAAAAAAAGCTTGAAAACATTGAATTTTAATGATAAGAACAAAATAAAGGATAAAGTGAATAGTATCAGGATTGACTTTTTGGTGTAAAAATGTGGTTTTTCATTAAATTGAACAATACCAAAAGTTTTTCATTAAAATTTCCATTTTTTTATTCTTTTTTTTTTCTCACCACCCTTATTTATTCATCATTTCTCCTATACATTGTTTCATATTTATCAAGCACGGAATATGAAAATGAAAATGAAATTGTAAATCAAACCCTAAAATTAAATATAATTCATAAGCCTTCTAAGGTCATCTCCAACCGATCCGGCTAGAGGGTTATAAGGTTAAAAATAGCCCGAAATGAAACGAAAACCGTCTCCAACCGAATGTTAGGCCAAATGGCTCGTGGGCCTCATCGGGCCAAAAACACCAAATCAGGCCAACCAACTAGCCCAAAAATTCAAATCTAACGGCTACTGGCATTAGCATGACGCCATCTACCAACTATTAGCTAACGGTAGTAACTGTTGGATTTGATTTTTTTTTTTTTTGGGATAAAATTAAAAAAATAAAAGTAATAATTTTTTTTTAAGTTGTTGTAGTCTTTTGTGACAGCCCGTCCCGAGAATATCTAAAACGTACGTGTGAAAAGACAGTTTTGCCCCTAGTTTGTTTTCGTTGCGTTATTGGTTGTTTTTGTGTGTGTTGGCATGTTTTAGGCCTCACACATACTCCCACACTCCCCACCTGTCCCTGTCCCTTTCCCTGTGAGTTCCCCGAGCCCCATTCCTTCCCTTTTTCTTCGAAAACGTACGGACACACACAAACACCCACAGATCGAAGGAACTAAACCCATATTCGAACTCGTGGAGCTTGTAGGAACCCAACCGTATCATTTTCAGGTAAGAATATCAACGTTTTCACGTCGTTTTGACGTTGTCTGATTTGGATACTATTCATGCAAACGTAATTTCTCACGTTTTAGGGGAAATGAAGCTTGTAGGTAGCTTGGTGAGGTCCCAAGGAGTCTCGGAGTAGTTCGTTTGAAGGAATTGAACGTCGGGATCACCGTGTTCGAAGTTGGCCAGAATTTGATTGTGTGGACAGGTGAGATCTTGTGGTTTTTAACCCTTAAAAGTGGTATATTTGTGTTCTCCTAGGTCTAAGCTTCAATTTGGTAGTAATTTTATGAAATTTGGACGAAAAACGAACGAGATATCGAAGTTTGAAGTTTTTCCAGTTTTCCGACGCCGGCGACGTCGCCGGAGTCTCGCCGGGGAAGAAGACGGAATATTCCGTCAAGTTTGACGGAATATTTCTGACGCCGTTGACAGAATCTGTCAAAACTGACGGAATATTCCTAACGGCGTCAGTTGACGCCGTCAGCGTGCCAGGCACGTGCCTGCGCGTGGTCGGCGCGTGGGGGCGCGTGCGGTGGTGGAAAAATTTTCTAAAAATTTGGGTGTGATCCTGAGGTTGTGTAGAGCACGTTGGTATATTCAATTGTCCAATTTGAGCAATGTATGAGAAGTTATTACGAAAAGAAGGTTATGTGCTTTAAAATTAACGTTTTTATAGTATTTTCGCATATAGGTGAGACATATCCCGAGGACGAGTGTGGTCACTCGAGGCAGGGGGGCTACGACCCTTCCACATATTAGTGAGTGGGCTTTTGGTTTTCCGTATATACCTATATACTTATAATTCCCAGAAATTTATATAAATGTTTATTAGTATATGCCATTCCTTTTATATTGTTGGTTATTATGCATGATTAGTCGCATATATGTTTATTTATATATTCTTTTATATGTTCATGTATATATATATTGGTGCTGTGGATGCACAGGTAAGTGCCAGGTAAGCCTTATTTAGTAATTGCATTCAATAGTGATTAGAGATGCCTAGAGAGCTCATAACCTGCACCCCCGGTGTTAGTGCTCCCGCCCAGAGTAGGGCACAGTCCTTCACGTGTTGTTCACCTCCCGCACCATACGCTCAGCTTGGATCCAAGTTAGGTGCACAGTCTTATCGTATAGACCACTTTAGGTGGTTCCGACTCGTAGGTGACCCGCGATTATTCGCACAGCCTTCACGTGATCGTAGCACTAGAGCGTTTATATGTATTACACCCAGGCCTGTCGTACAGACCACTTTAGGTGGTTCCGGCTCGTGGGCAGGTTTAGTTATTGAGATTGAGATCTGAGCTCTAGATTCAGCCGTACAGGTCACTTTAGGTGACTCCGGCTGCCAGTTATATGTTATTGATGTGATTCACACCTGAGCACTTGCATTTCATCGTGAGATTTGGTATGGCATATTCTTGAGCATGATTGGCATATCTATATATACGTACATATGTTTATTTTCTGGGAAGTATACAGGTTTTACGGCGAGGGGTTAGAATCTTGCTTTTGAAATGGTTTTTGAAAAGCTTTGTTTTTGCCCACTCACGCTTTTGTTTTGCGCCCCTCCAGGTTCTAGCTATTCAGTTGGTTTGGTGGTTTCCCAGAGGGCTTTCCCGGCATTTCTGACAGACGATCACCAGCGTATGTCCACCTTCGGGTGCACTGTTGTAACGCTATTTTAGTTTGGACTGCTTTAGGCTTTCTGCTCTGAATTTGTGTCTCACTTGCGCTAGCACTTTTTACTTCTAACTTATGTATGCTAGTTTTTAATTATTCGTACTTTTACTTTATTATTTTATTAGCTTCCGCACTGTGCACATGGCTACGTCACTTCCACGTGATGGCCAGCACGCCCGGACCTCGGTCGGGATGTGTCACTTTAATATTTAAGTTGTAGTTTTTAAATTTAAGTAGTCGTTTTTAAATTTAAGTTATTGTATTATTTAAATTGAAATAGTAAATTATGTTTGGCCTATGGGCCTTTGGCCCCTCGGTTAGAGATAGTTTTTTGTCAGATGAATATGTTTGGCCTATGGTCCTTTGGCCTCCTTGGTTGGAGATGATATGAAATATAGCTTGACACTGTTCATTAAAATATAATTTCTTAGAAAACTATAGAGCTAAAGAGAGCTTTTGACCCTTTTTTTAATTAGAGATGACCTAAATAAGACCATTTTAGGGTGGTGATCACTAAATTAGAGGATGAAATATAAGCTCAATTTAACATCCGCGCACGGTTTGATATTTCCAAATTTCCCTAAACACACTTTGCAACGAAATTATCTAAATGTCAAACCCAAACCCTAAAGCTGAGCTTCTGTAGTATTTTGAGTATTCATCTCTTACTCAATGGGCCTGCTAATTCATGTAGGGTGACTGGACCCATACACCTTACGTGTAAGCCACCGATTTGGAGGGCATAGAGCACCCTGTACAGGGCAACTGGAAATTACGTCAACTGCGGATTCAACCTCTTCTGGGCCCCGATCAGGCTGATCTGATGGCCACGATAGGGAAGGTTAAATGGATTTTCGACCGTCAGATATCTTTTGCTTGGCGACAATGCTTTGTTACCGAGTACCGATACGAAAGACTTAACTCACTCACTCAGCTTTCATACGGAAAAGCCTGTTCCAATCTCTCTCCTCCCTCTCCCTCTTAACTATCAGTTAACATACACCTCGTTTATTGTCACAGCAATTCCTCTCATTTTTATGTCAGACGTTTAGAAAGTAATTTTTGAATGATTAAGAGTGTTTTTAATAGAATATTTTGAAAATTAACATGTAGATTCTGAAAAAGTATTTAAATTATTTTTTAGAAACAACATATAAATGATGTTTTTGTAGAAAGCATTTCAAATACTTTTAGAATCGAAGACATTTTATTAAAACATTTTCAATTATTTTAAAAACATTTATGAACGACTCATAAATTCAAGGGAAATGATTTCATTATTACTGCCACATCATGATTTAATAAATTCTACTTATTGCAATAACCGAAGTATTATTTCAATGCACTATTGTGCAGATTTAATCTTCACCGATTTTATTCATTTTAGCAACTAATTATTTAATTCATTGTCACCATTACTCTATTCAAAATAAAATATTATATGTAAAGTCTCATTATATTAATTTAATACATATCATATTGTGTAGAAGAAAAACTTATGTAGGGCTTGGCTTGCCACTGGATTTCGTTGAGTGACACTACAATCCACTCAAAACTCACCACGTGGCAAGTCTTAAATATATTCTTTTATATAAAATATCATTCTTTTATATTTAAAATTTTTATAATTATTTTTTTAACTAATTAATATATTTTATATATATATATATATATATTAATGTTATGTTTCCTTTTTTATTTCTTTCCCCCTATATTTTTTCTTCCCAAATCCACCCCACACCCCCCCGGGCAACTTTGTTTTGCCGTAGATTTTAGGTTTCAGCACTCTCACCCCTTTCTTTCTTTCCCAGTTTCGTTTCTTTCTTTCTTTAAAAAAAAAAAAAAAGTTCTACACCCACTCCAATTTTATCATGGAAAGCAACTAAGAATTTGTAAGTTTTTTTTCTTTCTTTATACAATAGTTGCTTTGATCATGTGACATGAATAACCCACATATATAGATGTAGTAGGGTTATTTTCTTTTATTTTAATTGGGGGTTTTTGGGTTCGGGTGAGGTTTTTTGGATTTTTTATATTTATAATATGAATTAGGGTATCTTCTATGTTTGCTACCTTCTTTATTATGAGTCTTTAATTAATATATTAGTCTAATCTTTGATTTTTTTTTTTTTTCAATTGATAGGTTGCTGCTAAGGTAATGGAGTTTGAAGAAAATCTGAAAATCGGAAGGGTGGTGCATTCAGACGCTGAAGCTTACAGATACTTGGTTGCTTTCCATGATAAACTTGGAGTGGGTGCATAACTTTATTTTATTTTATTTTATTTTATTTAAAGAAAGAAATAAATAAAACTGGGAAAGAAAGAAAGGGGAGGGAGTCCTATGACCTACGGCAAAACAAAGTGTGGTGGGAGGGGGGGTTTGGGAAGAAAAAAAATAAGGGGAAAGAAATAAAAAAGAAAACATAACATTAATATATATAATATATTAATTAGTTAAAAAAACAATTATAAAAATTTTAAATATAAAAGAATATATTTAAGACTTGCCACGTGACAGGGATTTGGGAAGAAAAAAAATAGGGGAAAAGAAATAAAAAAAAGAAACATAACATTAATATATAATATATTAATTAGTTAAAAAAATTAATTATAAAAATTTTAAATATAAAAAAATGATAAAAGAATATATTTAAGATTTACCACGTGACAAATTTTAAATGGATTGTAGTGCCATTCAGCGAAGTTTAGTAGCAAGCCAAATCTCATACAAGTTTTTCTCTATTGTGTAGACTTTTTCACATAATGTTACTTAACACTAAATTCGTTTCGTGTAAACTTGTTTCCAATGCAGAAAGAGAATTGGAAATGTCGAGAGAGAATCCTTGTGGGCAAAGACAAAAGGCAGTGTAGTACGTGGGGCTAGGTGATAAAGATGTTCCTCGGTGGGAGCGAAAGACATGAGAGGCGTTTGATTAAGATCGGACGGTTGAGAAGGAGGTTTAACAGAGTGATATGATGATGTTGTTGGTTTTGGTGCTGGGGATTACTGGGGACAGTCCAATCAAAAGCAATGGGGTTTCAGGTTAGGGTATAGCTGGATGACCCACGTGGTCGTAGGGGGAGTAGCGAACAGAAGAATATCAGAATCAGATGGCAGGCAGAGTTCAGCTCAGCCACAGCCAGTGAGGAATTCAAGAGATTTATTTAGATCATTTCTTTGGACTTCACGAGGTTCACGTATCACAGGAAAACTAGTTTAATAATAAAAATAGAGTTATCTTCCTTTTTATTTTCATCTCTTTCTCTTCACTTCTCTTATAAATTGCTTTTTATCTTCTTTTAGTTATTAAAAAATTAATACAAAATATTAACGTGACTCAACTGTAACCATTCAAATAAAAGAAGAGAAAAATAAAACTAAGAGGGTAAAGAATCATAGTTCTGATAATAATATTGTTCTTATTTTGGTTTTCGGGCCTCAAGTTTTTAATAATCGAGTTTAACAGTGCAGTTTAGGTAGTCGGATTCGATAAGCTTTCAATACACTTTAATTTGCTCATAAAAAAAGGTTCAAACCACGAAAATGTACGGGTAAACCCATTTAAACCCTTTTTAAAAACACACACTTACCGGTGGGCATAAAAACCGCAAAATCAGAAAATCGAATCAAATCGTAATATAAAAAACCTGTAAAAAACCGCTTTAACCAAAAAAGTCAAAACCAGAACAAAAACTGAACCGAACCGTTTCAAACGGTTTTGGTTCCAATTTGGAAATATTAAGAACCGAAAGAACCGGACCAAACCACTTTTAATATAAATTATTGTTTTATTATTATTTTTATATAAATAAGATATTTTTCCAAGAAGACCATTTGCATAAGCCCAATATTTTTCTTCACTTCTCTCTCCCTCCTTTGTTGTTTTATCACTTTACTCCCCCTACATTATTTTTCTCCATTCTTTTCCAGTATATTATGTATTATGTACATTTTAGTTTTAGTTTATGATCTACACTTTGGTTTTGATATGAGCCTTTCTATCTTTTGATTTATATTTATATGCATACTTTTAATCTTCCGGTCACAAATCTTGTAGATCTAGTAGTGGAAACTCAAATTTACTTAAATTTGTGGTTGAAATATGTGTTTGGTATTAGAAGTAGAAAATTAGAAAAAAAAACATATATATAATTTTGGTTAGAACCGTAAACCGACATGAACCGAACCAGAACTGTCATGAACCAAATTGTACGGTTTTAGTAATAAATTTAAGCGGAATCGCACCGAATCGAATCGTTGAAATTTTTCGATTCTAGTTCCATTTTGAGGGTGGAACCTGGCCGAACTGGATCGTGCCCACCCCTACACACACCAATCATTCTTTCCGAACTACAAGTCGATCGTCACTGTCCTTCACTAGAAGCTGAAGTTTTTTTTGTGTGTAAGATTATGAGTATGAATCATGGAAAGAACCAACTATAGTGTTTAAGATTAATGTTAAAAAGTCTTAACCAAACGCTATAACTTATTCAATTTGCTTGTGGAATAAGTATATTGAGGTTCTGAGCAATCCTTGTGGGATTGAAATTCAGTGTTGGAACTTGTTTAGGACTAACGTTTTAGTATTAGTTGTGAAGTTCGAATCCTAAGCCAATTCTGATAGGGAATGGTTAGAGGAATACTATATGAGTCTTAAACCACTGCTCTTGCAGTCTCTCGGTTCACTGTGTTTCGAAGTCCTATTGTTTGGAGAATCATTGTGTTTTGTTAAAGAGGGTCATAAGTTCATGAAGCTGCAATGGCATTATCATCTGGATTAGGGGTGGGTTCCGTTTCACTTGGTTCGATTTTTTTGACAAAATCGAAACCTAAATGAAACTTCAATTTGGTTCAATTCGATTTTATTGCGGTTTGTTTTTGTTCGGTTAGGTTTCGGTTTCGGTTTTTAATTTTATTTTATAAAACTTGATCTTTTTTTAATATGGAATTTAGAAAGGAGACTTGTATTGGTATAATAAGAAAATGGGGAAAATGGTAAGGTAGTTGTACATATACAAGATCATATAAACCAATCTTTTTATATCAACAATCTCAATTACAAAGCAAAATGATTACCATATCCATTCCAAAAACAAACAAATATAGTTCTTCCAAGTTTTAAAGGCTTCCAAAATTTTCTTCTATAACCAATGGAATATCCTCCCAATTGAACTAAGTATGCTCCTTGAAAAATCCCTAGGAGTTTCAAACTTGGCAACAAAGTTTCACAAAAGAAACATCATGTGCATACAATCATAAAGTGTAAAGGGATTCGATTTGGTTTGGTTCGGTTTGGTTCTCCTTTTTCAGTTTGGCCTTTTTTTGGTTTTCGGTTCGATGTTCGGTCCCATTTTTTTCAATTTTTTGTTATTTTGAACCCACCCCTGATCTGCATCCAATTATGTAGGTAAGGGTTTACGAGTTTTCGTTCTTCCTGTTGGTTGTTTGAATGAGTTGTGATTTAATTGGTTGTATCTATATGTGACAGCCTGTCCCGAATTTTTTTATCGATGATGTGAAAAGATGATTTTACCCTTGGACGTTAGTTGGTGTTGTGGGTGATTTGTTTTTGGTTGGTGACTCAGCTAGACCACACACACTTACACCCTATCTTTCACTCCTGTGTACTCCCTGTCTCTTCCCTCTCTCGGATTTCTTTCATTCCTTTACAAACCGTACGGACAACCCTTGAACCAACTGTTTCAGACATGGATTGAAATCATTGTTGGTATTTTTGGACTCCTAGCAAGACCAAGAACTCATCCTTACCATTTTTAGGACGTGAAACCTTCAGGAACCCGAGAACCAATGATCTCCGATTTTGAGGTACTGTTAATGCACTTGTGATCATGGAGGTTTCATCGAGTTTTGAGGTTACAATGAACCTTAGAACGTCTTCACGAAGCTCGGGGAAGAAATTTGAAGTGTTTTGGACGTTGGGAAGCTCGAGTTCACTGAGTTGCAGGTTTGGTCGGAATATCGTGGGTTTTTCAGGCGACTTACCGTTGGTTTTAGGGCTTGAAAGTGGTAAGGTTTTATTCTACTCTTAGTAAGCTTCATTTTGGTACAAATTTCATGGATTTTGGTTGAGAAATGAAGATATGAAGTTTTGAAGTTTTTCTAGAAACTAGCAAAAACTTGAGTTGTTGACGGTGGCGACTGGCGAGACTCACCGGAGAAGGAAATGAATATTCCGTCAGAGTTGACGGAATATTCTAAAAGCGTCAGGTAACAACCGTTAACTTTTGTTAAGGTTTTAACGGAATATTCCTTAATGTCGTTAAGGTTCTGTTATGCGTGCCAGGCACGTGGCCAGGTGGGAGCGCGTCTGGCCGTGCCTTGGTCGGCGCGTGGGTAGTCAGAAAATTATTTTAAAAATATGGGGATGTTCATGAGGTTGAGTAGATCACGTTGGTATATTCAAACACCCCATTTGAGCATTGTATGAGAAGTTATTACCTAGTTTTGGTTATGTGCTTTAAATTGACGTTTTTATAGTTGTTTCGCATATAGGTGAGACCTATTCTGAGGACGAGCGCAGTCACTCAAGGCTCGGGGGCTACAACCCTTCCACATACCAGTGAATGGTCTTTTGGTTTTCCTTATATACTTATATACTTGGTATTTTTCCAAGAAAATGAATTTAAATGATTTTATGAAATGAAATGCCATGCCAAATATGCTTATGCTTTAAATGTGCATTATTGATTATGTATATGGTTGTTGACGCTGCGGGCGCTCATGTAAGTTCCATGTGAGTTTATGTGTTGATAATGATGAGTTGCATTATGATGATTATGTTGAGAGGCATTGAGAGCTCATAAACCTGCACCCCGGTGTTAGTGCTCCCAAGAATTAGGGCATAGTCCTTCACGTGATGTTCACCTCCCACATCACACGCTCATCTTGGATCTAAGTTAGGTGCACAATTTTGTTGTACAGACCACTATAGGTGGTTTCGACTCGTAGGTGACCCGCGATTATTCGCACAATCTTCACGTGATCGTAGCACTTGAGATTTACACCTAGTCCTGTCATATAGACCACTTTAGGTGGTTCCGACTCGTGTGCAGGTATAGTTGTTAAGATGTGGATTGAGCTCTAGATTCAGCTGTACAGGTCACGTTAGGTGACTCCGGCTGACATATCATTTGCATTGATTTATATCACCTAGCTTACATATATTTTTATGCTGAGATATTTGACATGGCATATTGGTGAATTTTGCTATTCTGAGCATGTTTGTGGTTATATATTGATATATATTATATTTTCTGGGAAATTATACAGGTTTTACGGCGAGGGGTTAGAACTTTTGAAAAATGAAATGATTTTGAAAAACTTTGTTTTTGCCTACTCACACTTTCTGTTTTGCGCCCTTCCAGGTTTTAAGTAGAAGCGCTTTGGTGGCTTACGAGGACTTGATGGTGGTTCTGACAGAACAACACAAATGTAGGATCACCTTTGGGTGTTATATAAGTAGTATTCGTCCTATTGGACTGCACTTAGGCTACTTATGCTCTGATTGTGTTTATCACACTTAATCTTGCACTTGTTTTTTTTCAAACTAGTACTGCTAGTCGGCTGGTTTTTTAGTTATTCGCTTTTCTATTATTATTTATGTTTCCGGACTGTGCACATGGCTGCGTCACCCTCACGTGACGGCCAGTACGTCTTGATTTCGATCAGGGTGTGTCATATATCCTTCGATTAATTAGGTACACGCTTGTTCTTACATTTTGTGCATATCCGAAACTGGTGACGGCCTCTAAGCACATTAATTAATAGTTCAAAACTCCAAAAGTACTTTTTGGGGCAAAATCGAGTTAATTCTACGGTCTAGTGACATTCCTCTTCACTTGTAAGTAAAAAGTTTTAGGTTCAAATTTTGTAGATGGCAAATTCGATACCAAATTAGGCTGCCCATTGTGTGGCTTAGCCGAACTTGCCCTCCCTTTAATGTAAAATATATCGTTGTACTAAAAAAAAATCAGGTTAATCCTTGAATTCAATAGACGTTTGTTCAAATGAGGTTATTTCGATATCAAATTTTAGGTTTGTAAACACGAAAAATTCCTGAAACAAGAAACAAGAATACGTGTACAAAATAATATTTTTTGTATTAATGATTTTGGGGTTACGATCTCTCTTTGTAATTTGATCCTCTGATTCTATCTTCGTAGGGTGTAGGTTTATGGATGAGTTGTTGATCCAAAGGGTCGTCGGGGCTTGATCTAAGGATGAACAGTTGATGAATGGATCTTCAAGGGGCGTTGGGCTTGATCTTGAAGAATGGGTGTATGGGTTTGTTGAGGTTGTTGATCCAAAGGGCCGTTGGGGCTTGATCTTAGGATGAACGGATGATGAATGATGAACACTTTCTTCAAGGGGCCGTCGGGGCTTGATCTTGAGTTGGTGGAAGTTCTTCAAGGGCCGTTGGGGTTTGATCTTGAAGGAGGATTTGACGAAGAACGAAGAGTGCTTTCTTGATCCTTCAGGATTTTCTTGAGAGCTTTAGAACTTTAAGGCTTCAAGATTTTGGTGTGTGTCTATTCCTCTTGATGGAGAAGCCTATTTATAGGCTTTGAGAGTGAATCACCACCATTCATTTTTTTGGTGAAGTGAGTGGATGTTGTAGGTGAAGTAAATAGAGTTGGTAGGTGAAGTAAGTGTGTGAGGTTGGTGAAGTAAGTGGAAGTTGTAGGTGAAATGAGTGTGTGATGTAGGTGAAATAAGTGGAAGTTGTAGGTGAAATGAGTGTGTGATGTAGGTGAAATAAATAAATGTTGTAATTTTAATACATTGGTTAACATTTATTTCATTGAAATTTCGATGTCTACAAGGTTACTTTTCATGCATTTTCTTTTATCGGATTTCGCTAACTACCAAGTTGTGTCATTTAATGTCAAATAATAACATTTTTACAAATACATCATGTGATGCAAGAAATAGGGAGAAAAAAATGTGATTAATTGGTTTCATAATAGAATCGATCAGCATAAGGGCAAGATTCTAAAAAGATGCTAGGCATTAATCGGCGGCGAACTGGGAATTAGCGCCTAGGAGGCTAGGCAGGGTTTAGGCGAATTTAAGTAAATTTATTATAATAAATAAGTGCCTATTAATTTATACTTAAAAAACACACATAATTACTAGGGATACAGACATTGCAAAATAAAATAACATATAAATTATAATATATTAGAATATATTGAAAACATGGGAACAAGCATATAGTGAGTGTTTATCCAAATATGTAACAAATCTCTTACATTTTATAGAAAAATAAAATTCAAAATGAAAATTATTGATTTTCTATCTAAATCAGAGTCGAGACCTAGATGGGTTTAAGCGGGCTAGGTGGACGTCTAAGCAGGTTTAGGTGTACTTTCTTAATTTTCAAATGCTTAAAAACTAATCAGGACGGTAATCAGCTGCTTAAAGCCTAGGAAAACTAGTCGAGAATTTTTAGAATAGTGCATAAAGGTAATAGATACAAACAAAGTAAGTTTTTCTCCATTTTTATTCAGAATTATATTGTAAGATGGAAATGTTGTGAATACCCAACACAACCACCTTGACCTAGCTAGAACTTTTTGAATTCTTTTACTGCTTTTTTATTTGAGAATTTTAACGAAAAATTTTCAGTATTTTTCATTTTAAGGAAAAATCATATTTTTACACTTAAAAATCAATCATGATACTATTCACTTTACCCTTTATTTTATCTTTATTGTTAAAATTCAAAATTTTAAAATTCTTTCTATTAGTTTTTCTTTTTTATTTCCATTAGAAACGCATATTCGTCAAGAACATGCCAACATAGGACGCTGTCTGGTTGGAGACAGTTCGTAAAACGTATGATTTCATACACTTTACAGGAGAAATTATTCTGTTATAATTTCTCTGTGTCAATATTGTTATGTCGATTTCTCATTGTCTGTAGGGTGATTTCATACACTTGACTGGATATGTGATTTCATACACTATCAAACGGAAAATATTCGAACATTTAGTAGGAAATTAGGAAATGTGAAATATGAAAAACATAACAGAAGGAACAATGTCTGACTGACTATAGCTGGCGTTTGATTAATGACTTCCCTGTATCACGTCAATACTGAAACCCTACCATTTTCTGTTTTTTTTTTGAAAGCTACAGAAACCCTACTTGCATGCTGCATATCGGTCTATGTACTTCTTCCTTCTTTTTTTTGACTAAATTACATTTTAAATCCTCAAAAATCGATTTCAATTTTTTATAATATTTTTAAAATATTTTACTTTTATACTTAATTTATTATTTTATTTCAATATAATAGATTCGTTACATTTTTTATTTATCGATCTGTTAAGAGCTAACGTGACTGTTACATTTATGCCATTTGACAAAAAAATAATTTTTTATTCATTTAAAATATTATAATAATTTACCCTATTTATTAAAAAAAAAAAAAAAAAAAAACCTATCTTCTTCCCGAGTCCTTCCCTTACCCTGCAAACCCTAACACCCCATCCCCCTACCTCCACCTCCCCCGCAACCCCTAAACAACCCGCCTTCCCTTCTCTCTCCACGGCCAACGCCCCCGCAACCCCCCCACGCCATCGGTAACTAGTCGGCAACCCATATTCCCCGACCTTCGTCCCCTCCCTCTCCTCCCTCCACCATGCTTCTGGAAAACTCCGGCCCTTTCGCGCTGGCATTGGGCTTACCCTCCGGAAACAGAGCCTGAACTAACAGCCCGCACGCCCACCGCTTATCGATAATCCCGAATTTCTTGGCTTTAGAATCCAAAAAATCTTCCAATGCATCAAGCACCAATCTTGGCGGGTCCACCGCCTCCGAAATCGCTTGTAGAATCTCCGCCCTGAGCGATATCGATTCCTTCCGCTTCGACACGATGAACTTCACCAAACCCTAGGAGTCCATTTTCCTGCAAAACGATTTCAGGGTCTCCGGCAAATCCAAATCCCCGGAAACATTCTTCTCCACCTCGGCCAAGGCTGCGGCTTTCTGCTCCTCGATTCGAGCGGCGGCGGAGGCCTCGCGCTCCGGGATGGAGGCGTAGCGGTGGTCGAGGGATTGTAAGGTTTCGTGGGAACGGGATTCCAGGGATTTTCGATTCGAGGGAATGGGATTTCTCGGAAATGGATTTCTGGAGGGAGGTGAAGATGGTGGAGGAGAGGGAGGTGGGTTGGGGGAAGATGGGTTCTGGGTTGGGTTTGTTTGTTTGTTTTTGTTTTTGTTATTTTTTTTTGTTATTTTTAAATTTAATAAATAAGGTAAATTATTATAATATTTTAAATGAATAAAAAATTATTTTTTTGTCACATTGCACAAATTTAACAGCCGCGTACAAATGTGGCAGTCATGTTATCTTTTAACATATCAATTAATGAAAAATATAATGAAGGTATTATATTGAAATAAAATAGTAGGTAAGGTATGAAAGTGAAATGTTTTAAAAATATTGTAAATAATTGAAATTGATCGTAAATTTGAGAGGATAGAATGTAAGTTACCATTTTTTTTTTTAAGAGGAAATTGTAACTATATTTTTTTCACTTTAACTGAATTAGAATAATAGTTTCTCAATTAACCGATTGTGACAATTAGTCCTTAACTTGTCGTATTGTATGGCTATAGTATTTTTTGTTAACTTCGTTAAAACTTCTATCAAAACGAGTTAATGTCACGCATGAAAAGAGGAAAATATGAAAAACCAAATAAGAAAATTGTGATAATGGTCTTTCAGCGTTAACTCAATTAGAGAAATGGTATCACTTAACTTTAACCTAATTTTAGTAATGATTCTTTTACAATGATCCATCGGAAATTCTGATGAAATTGACGAAAAGAATCATAGTTGTATATTTTAAGAAGTTAAAAAACTCATAATCACAAATTTTTAATTAAAAAATTATTACTCTAATTAAATTAAAATTAAAAGACCGATGATGCAATTTTCTTTTTTGAAATAGTGTGGCATTACTTCAGTCTCCGTATTCCAAAAGATCATTGAGTATCCTCTGGTTATGAATGAGTTCATCTTTTCATAGCTTTGCCTTTGGATGTAACGTGTAATCATGTTTGAGGTTTAGCCAATCACAGGACATGCAGTTTACAGCCCACCGTCCCCTCCACTTAAAACTTGTTTCCCACTGGAAGAGTGAAGACTTGCGTGGTGTAGTGCATCTCCAACAATCACTGGCTACTTTTATTTTTTCAAATACAGGTTTTTCTTGGAAAAAGATTTTCTGTTTAAAAGATTTCTATACCCTATTTTGTTTTTAAGAAAAATTAATAAAAATGGTTTCAAAATTTTGTATTTTAACTAAAAATTATCTACGGAGGGTATTGTCTTTCCACTTATTATCTTTTCTCTCTCTGTGAAAAGTCCTAAGAGAAAACCTTGCTCAGCCGCCGGCCCTAGCCTTCGGCTTTAGGGTCGATGGCAGCCCTAAAAATCTCTCATGCTTCCTTCTACTTTTCTTTCTTCTCTTCCATTCCTTTTCTTTTTCTATGCTTTTATCTGAGCTTTGTCTCATCTATATGAGCATTGGTCTCAGCTTTGTACCCTCTCCTCCCTCCATCACACCCTTTTCTCCTACCTCCTTCCTGCTGCCCTTCATCTTTCCCAACTCCGAACTGCGATTTAGATCTACGAGTGTTGGGCTCTATCTTGACACTAGACCCAACCCGCACATCCCACTGTCGAATTCCGTTCCCATTACTAAGACCTGGTTTGGTACTGAGGTGATTCTGAAAAAAGCTGCTATAAAAAAAAGCTGGGAGCTGTTTTTGTGTTTGGTAAACACTCAGCTTCAGCTTTTTTTCACAGTTTTGGATGAAAAAAAGCCAAAAACAAGAAGCTGCAAAACCTAGCTTTGAAAAACCAGCTTTTTTTCACATCTGTTTTACATAAAAGTTTACCAAACACTCTAATACTGCTTTTTTTTTTCAAAAGCACTTTTACAAAAAAGTTTACCAAACACTCTGCTGCTTTATTTCACAGCTGCTTATTCTCACAGCACAGCAGAAGCAGCTTTTTTTCAAAGCACAGCAATACCAAACCAGCCCTAATACTCATCATGTGTTTTGTACAATAGTCCTTCATGAATGCATTCCTAAGTACCAATTTTATACATAAGTAAAATCAAATATGTGAAATCAAAATTGTGAAATTTTAAAATTTGATAATAGTTTGTTTCTAAATTATAAATAGGCTTGTTCCGTTAAAAAGGATTGTCCAATGCTCTAGCTAATAACATTTGATATCGAGTTTATTACTTATAAGAGTTGAACTTGAGATATCTAACTAAAAAAATAAAGAGAATTACACATCGTAATCAAGTAAAAAGAAAAAAGAGTTGGAATTTTCAATGTACAACACCTATCCCACATCATCCAATGCCAAAATTTGAGTCTCGCCTAAATATATAAAAAAAAATCTTGTTAATCAATTAACCAAGGGATTTAAACCATGTGCATGAATGTGATCTTCTAATTTTCAACAAAAATATTTTCTTTTACTTTTAGCCCTTTTTTTTTTTTTTTTTTTTTGGTAGAATGATACTTTTTACAATTAAAAGATGGAATGAATAAATTGATATCGAACTTAGTATTTACGAAATTCAAATCAAAGCAAGTGAAGAGAAACTAGACTATAAAACTATTTAACAATTTAGGTCCATTAACTGTAAAATCTTTGTTGACGGCAGAAGTTATGAAACTTAGAAGATCATTTCTAATGTGATGCTAATTTTTTTTTTTAACGGTTTATAACTCATTTCTTTCCGAAGTATATATGAACAACCAAAAGCACGGAGAAAGATGAAGCTCTACTATAAAATCAATGGGCAATTCGGAGAGTAGCCTAACTCATTTATAAGCCCGTGCAATGTTATTTTTTCCGTTATGGGAATTTATATATCACATTCTCACACCCCCACTTATGTGTGACAAATTTTTAAGTCTAAGACGTGGTCAACACAAACTAAGTGATATATAGCTCGTGTGGCCGTTGCGTTTAACACATGGTGTCAACATGTTATAATATCATGAAGTTGATGTTCTACCCAATGTTTAAAATATCCACAAAATTGTCAATATTTTGTCGAAAAATTCCTAAAAATCAAGGATCGATACGGAGAGGGGTGAGATGGGGTGAGATGCAAACACCACACTATATTAGCGATATATAAATCAATGAATATCGATGAATTTTACCATTTCACTACATAGATTTTGAGAAAATTTTCTCTAATTTGACTAAATCAGAATGAGTTAATATACCCACCCTATTGCAAATTTCCATAATTTTCGTCGAAGGCAATCCATTGATCATAAATTTGCATATCAATATTTTCAATTATATTGATATTTTAAACACTGGTTCTACTATATAACCAATTGACAATATGAGGAGTGACCTAACTCCTTATAAGCCTTTTTTTTTCAGGTTTTGTTTTTCTCTGATGTGGGACTTTGCCTTTCATATTTTCATAAAGCGGACTTTATAGTGTATGAAAGCAAATATTTTTCCGTGTCACATGCAGGGACGTCTTTGAGATTTCGGGGGCCCTATGCAAGCTTTACAAAAGGGTCATTCCTTAAGATAGTTTATCAAAAAAAGTAGACAATGTGTTGATACTATAAAACATTAACTTGAATCAAAATAAACTTTAGGACTCGCTGATTGTATGTTTACAAATGTCATTAAATAATATAAGTAAAAAGAGCTACAAACATATATTCATTAAATAATGAAAAACAGTTTAGTCTTAAACAATCAAACAAGAAAAAAAAAACTTCAAAAGCTCTAACTTTTAAGTTTCACTTGAATATATAGGATTATTATATAATAAAATTGGAAGAAAAAAAAAATTTAGGATGTTGTTGTTTTTTTTTTTTTTGAACAAATTTTAGGATGTTGTTATTAGCATTCCAAATATCTCATTGTGCACTCCAAATTATTGTATTTAGAAAGAAAAAAAGTTTACACTTATAAGAAGTGTGCCATATGATTTTACAGTTCTAACATAAGTATTTTTTTATATTTATAATATATAGCATTATTACATATAAATGTTAGATGCCAAATTTTTTTGAGAGCTCCTCCAAATTTGAGACCCTATAGGATCACATTTTTCGCTCTCCTAAAAACCGTTCCTGGTCACTGGATAAGAGAAATACTAATGAGGTATAACAAGCACGTAATTCTTCATTATAATTCATAAGATGAATAGACATTTCTATGGATGCAAGTTGATTGGAGATTACCAGCAACTTTCGTTCCCAATTTCGAACATTTACAATAAAGTTAGATGCCAATAAAAATGTATCTAGATTTTCTAAAAAGTTGGAATTTTTAAACCAATTTTTAGTTGAAATTTTCCGAACTTATTCCAACCAAATTTCCAATATATTCTGAATGGTAATAATTATATTTGTAACCAAAGTACAGAGATACATTACCCAGAAAAAAAACACATACATAAAATTGCTGCATTTCTATAAAAGTTCGAAACGTTCCAAAAACTTGTAAAATGTACACAAATCTTATTTATGTTTCCAGAATTCCGAGACAAGACCATATCAAAGTGTCAAAAAAATTCAAATATTTTTATACTGGAGAAAAAGTTTCATTTGGAAATTTTCTAATTCAGTTTGAGAGCTTGTCCTTAACTCGATCCATCTGAAAATCAACCATAGACATTTCATAACAATTTTTGCTTGTGTGAAAAAAAAAAAAAATACACCAACCATGTGAATGAGATACCAAGTCCTGTACGAATTTACTCTAATTGAGATATTCCGTCACTATATTCTCAAGGCAACAAATTGGCAGAAAACAATATTCATGTCACACACCAAAACATATAACAAGTAGCATGCTAGGTGGTAGCCCTAATTAAAAAGTTTTAGGTACGATGGGATATCATTCATGATCACGAGCCACGAAACTTAATGCCTAAGTAGCAAGAAGAAGATGAAAATTCATAAATGAAAGGATGAATGATTCCCATGTCACATTGACCATTCATGAGCTTGATAATATATGAAAGCATCGAGAGAGATCGAGAGACGGTGGGCCATCTCTGAAGAAAATATATGTTCCTATTCTTTTATGGGTGTGACAAGCAAAAGAGAGAAGACAAAATGATAAGAAACGCAATGCAAAAGCCAAGAAAAAAAAAATCACATCAAAACACATCATAAGTGTCTTTAAAGGGAAAAAGGGTACTATTGAATGAGTTTGACAGGGACCATAGCCCATACGGCATGTGAAATTGTACCAAAAAAACATAAAATCATGGAAAGAAACAAAAGAAAAATAATTAAAGAGAAACCAAAGCCCCATTGGGTATGTGTGTGGTGTGATTGTTGTACAACCGAAAAGGATGAACCGTTTTGCTAAAATGAGTAAATGCAGGATGAAAAATAGATGTGTGCGGTGGCCCTTTGTTCCAACTTTTAACTCTTGAATTTACCATGGTGACAAAGAGGCCCGCTTAAAAGTGTTATTCTATAAAGTATTTTTACTCGCTAATACTTTTTGTTTGTAACATTTTTTATTAGCGTTTTTATAAGAAAGTTGTTTGTTATTTCGCAACCAACTAATTATTTTGCATTGTATAGAAACAATTTTAATATTAAATAGAGTGTTTGACTGGCAAATAAAAAAGCACTTTCATTAATAATAAATTAAGTACTATTGTTTCTCAAGAAATTTTGCATTAGTTTTTTTTCGTATATAATTAGCATACAACTTGAATAAATTGTTGATGGAAATTAAATAAACAAATTAATGATCATTAATAAAATGATACTTATTTATGTGAAAATATACATAATTGACCATTTGTTTCTTAAAAATAAAAAGACACATTATAGTTGTGTGACAATCAAATGTGAAATAAGTATTAACTAGACATAAGAGCATTTTCAATAGAGTCCTTAAATAGGGATAATCACTGTAAAAAATGAGCATAAAACAAATATAGTAACAAATTGAATCTTCAAAAGATCGGAAACTAAGTCCCTCAATTATAAAGACTCACTGAATATTTAGTATATGCATCTACATATAGGAACTGTATATGGACTCAAATGTTAGAGCCTAATGACAACTTGGGTGGAAAAATTGGCCCACCAATTTGAAGGCTGCTGTTCAGCAAATTGGCCTACTTGCCAAGGACGCCCGGTTGTTTTGGACTCGCAAGACAACCGCATTAATTTGAAGCTGTTGTGCAGCAAGAATGCTACTAGACAGCGCATAATGTGTTCTCCTTTTTATTATGTGTTCCCTCTGTGTTTTTTTTTTTTTTTTTTTTTTCAAATGAATGGTCAGAGTTTATTTTGGTTTTCAAATTTTTTCTACAGTTGAGGATCAACGGTTCAGGAACAATAAAACATGGCCGGTGCTGCTGCTCTCATTTTGGCATTGAAATGAATGGTCAAGATTCATTCTTGCTATGGTTTTGTGAAGAAAAAAATTGGTATCAAGATATGAAATTTTTTGGTCGAAATGGTCACAAAAATATTTTACGAGAATGTAATGTGAAATTAATTAGAAAAAAAAAATTTAACACAAACAAAATATTGCATCTAATCAAATTATCGCATAAAATCGTAAAAACCTTAAATTTAGGGATTCTACTATAAGGACTCACCAATTGGAGGTAATATTCCTATAGGGACACGAAGATTCTCTATAAGTCTGTAAATGAGCTTTTATATGTGGTGGTTGGAGTCCCTAAATAGGGACACCCATTGGAGATGCTCTAAAAAAATTAGCAATTCTTACTTGTTGAACATCTATCTCTTGCCTATGAATAGAACTTTCATCAATAATCTATTCATGTCCAGGTGGAAGTAGCTCATCATCATCATAAGGTTGGAAATCTTGATCGTCATGGAATGATTCCAAATAAAATTGTGTAAAGCCATTGAAGGAACCACAGTTTGTACCTGTTTTTCAAAAGCGAAGCTATGCGTGTGATGAATCATTGTCCATCTATTTTTCCAAACACCAAAAGTTCTTTCAAATTGTGCATCTTAGGGATGAATGCCTCAGATAAATATCTATTTTTTTCCTTCTTGGATGACTTCCATGTCGAAATTCAAGAAGATGATATTGTTCAACCCTATAAGATCCAATATATCCTTTCATACGTGGATATCTAGCATCAACTAGATAATATTTACCTACACACATAATTGAAAAGAAAAATATAAGGATTTTTGTTAAGATAATAAAGAAATAAATTCTTATAGGACTAAAGTTGATTACCAACCAAAAGGGGATAAGGAAATTTAAAGTTTGGTCTTCTCAATGCCTCCATGAATATATGTGAATCATGAGCAACACCCTCCCATCCCACCCATACAAATGTAAAGCTCATATTAAAATCCCATAACGATAATATTTTGAGTTGTGTTGCCTTTTCTACCAATGTATGGTAATTGCATTTCTCTAGGCACCACAATTGGTACATGTGTTCCGTTGATTGTCTTTATTCAACTTTTAAAATATGGCCAATATCGATCTTCATCCTTAATTATATTTGAAACTCTCTTGAAATTCTGTTCATGTGGTCATATGATATCGGTAGCCATACGATAAATAACATCTAATGGTATCCCAAACCACCTGGACATAGTCTCAACAAAGAGTTAAACCCCAAAGCAGAGCATCATTGCTCTATAAAAAGATCACCTTCCAAAACTAAACATATCACCACATAATTTCTATACATAATGTGTAAATATTAAGATAAGGCATAGAGGCATACATTCTAAGAAAACTGAAGATGGAGAGAGATTTAGAGAAGATAGAGACCAAGAGACTTACTGCTCCAGTCTCTAGCACGATACAGAAAACCTCTGGTTTTTTTTATTTTTTATTTTTTATTTTTTTTTATGTGACAGCGTCAAAATCTAGAAAAAAAAAAATTGGTAAAGGCCATTATGATATTTTCTTAAAGTATAAAATGTATTTTAGACTTTTGAAATTGAAAAATATGGGTAGTTTAGGAATTGAAAAAGTTTCATTAGAGGGAGCCAAGCGCTTCCTGTGTTTTCTCCCGGCAGCACTTTTTAGGAGGATGCACCTCCTAGGTGCTTCTTCAAATCTTACTCCAAGTGTTTCTACTTTTAACTTAAAACACTTCGAAAATTTTGCCAAACCATCATTTTTCACATGTAAGCGCTTTTAACTATTTAAAAGCACCTCTCAAACAAGGCCCCGTAATTCAAGTGCTTGGTTGTGGGGTACTATAAAAAGTGAGGTTGGGTGAAATTAAAGTTGGCCATAAGTGTTCCTAACAGTGTGAGTTTGCTTGTCATTTTTTTTTACAAACAATAGGATAATTTACATTAAATTCATCCAAATTACGAAAAGGGAGAGAAAGGGATTGTTAAACCTGGGATGTAGTGAGTTGATTCTTTAAAGCTAGGGCAATCCACCACTTGGAAGTTTATTAGTTATGATTCTTTTTAGTTAGGGAGCATCTCCACCCATCACCAATTGCAAGGGTGAAATTGCCTTCTTGCCCAAAGGAAGTTGCTCCACTGGTGAAAAATGGGAAGGGCAATTGTCTGAAAGCCAGGTGTTTTGGTAGCTGCCTTGCCAATTATTACAGGGGCTTGCGCCCGTTTGATGAAGCAACGGACAGGGGGGTCCACCCCACGTGAAGGAGATAGAACCAAACGACTCAAACGTGATGCAATAACAGCAGTTGGATTTACCAACGGTCTAATGTTGGGTTTAATTCGAGGTAGTTTAGTAGTTGTGACAAATCTAGATTGAGCCCTTGCTTCTTTTTGGTGTCTCAAAATTATAAACATAAAGTTGTCCGTCGTTGCTAAACAGAAAAAGGAGAGAGAGTGCTTCTATCGTCACATCCTTAGCAAGCAATCGTTGGATTCCCAACAGTAAAAAAATATAAAAAAAATTAGGTGTTGCACCATGTGGCGCATTGTGGTGTGTCAGATTCTAAAAATTTGAACGGCTAGGATTAATTCAACTCCAAAAAAAAATTCAAAAAATCTAAAAAACCACCTTTTTAAAAAAAAAAAAAAACTTACAATGTTCATACTTAAAAAAAAATCTTACAAAGTTCAATATACTTGCAAATTAAACATTATTTTTGTTGTTGTAAACAAACGATATTATCTTCTAAAGAGGTGGGGGTGTATGCTAAGCCTCACAATAAGCTAGTACAATGTGGTTCAATTTCATATTTGATAAGAATCGAACTTAAGACCTTTCAATTACAAGTGAAGAAGAATACGACTAAACTGTATTACTAAGTGACAATTAAACATTTAAAATTAAACAAAAATCTACGGCGATAATGTCATGTAGGAATAAGATGAAGAAAATATTGTAAAAATTAAAATATAGATTTGTGAATAGTAATTGCTCTTGCCCTTGCCTTCCTTTTTTCAAACGTGTAGACTTGCACAAAGGGAGTTGAAGTGAATAATACGGACAATTTTGCTGTCCTTAGCTTCCAATTGTCATTGCTCTCCACCAACGGATGAAAATGCTCTTAAGGCTAGTTTTGAGATTTTAATGCCTAAACTGGAGCGACAACGGAAAAGCCTCTTAACTATTCATGCCTAATTACAGATGCAGACAAAAAAAATTTTGAGTATTTTGTTTTCACTTTTGGGGGAATGGAATTATATCTTGATTATTTTGTTTTGACTCTTATAGCAGTCAATGCAATAAAAAAATCTTGATTATTTTGATGGATAATGCTTAGAAGACTAAATTTATAGACCAAATTTTGTAAACTAACCGAGCCCATAGAGTTGGCCGGACCCGATTCTTCAAAAGTAGATGGACAATCATACTTCAGACAGTTTGAAGCTCCTGGGAAATGGCCTTGCCTTGGCTTCCTTTAGTTGGGAATAGCAGAATGGAAGTGCAAAGGAAGTTCCGCTGGACCTTGAGATCACCTAGAAGACGGATTCCAACTCTGCAAAGGAGGTTCCTGTCTGGAAGATGGACTCCAACTCTGAATCGAGGGTTTAGCGGATTGTACTTCTTATCTAAGTTTTGCTCATGATTCGTATTTGGACATGCAACTAGCACAATCAGAGTTTATTTTAGGGCCAAGAAAACTTCAATTCAAGATAGCTTTAGGACTAAGAAAGCATCGTAATGTTATTAAACGCCCCATCCGGTTACTATTTAAATGAGGCCGAAAAAGTAAACTTCAGTACCGGTTAATTTTAAATAAAACTAATGAAAATGGCTTGAAAACTTTGAGTTTTAAAGAAAAGATAAAATAAAGGGTAAAGTGAATAGTATCTGGATTGATTTTTTAGTGTAAAAATGTGATTTTTCCTTTAAGTGAACAGTACCGGGAACTTTTCGTTAAAATTCCCTTAATTTTAATCAATTCCCAATCCGGAAAGGAAAAAGGATTCCTAGACAAATAAGGAAATCTAGTCCGCCACGTCCTACACGATTTGGGTTTTCCTAATTTAACCCTAATTCAACTCACCATGAATGCCTGACCCAAAAAAAAAAAAAAACTCAGAATCTCTATATATTCCTCCACCCTACACGATTTTAATCAATTCCCAATCCGGAAAGGAAAAGGATTTCTAGACAAATAAGGAAATCTGGTCCGCCACGTCCTACACGATTTGGGTTTTCCTAATTTAACCCTATTTCAACTCACCATGAATGCCTGACCCAAAAAATAAAATAAAAAACTCACTCAGAATCTCTATATATTCCTCCACCCTCGTAAGTTCACACCTCAAATTGTCAAGTTCTCTTACATGCCTCGACAACATGAAACTCATCGAGAAATTGAGGCTTAGGCTTTTCAACGGGGCTTTCGACTCCACAAAATGCGACAAAACAACAGTGTTGGCGGTGGATAGGATACGCAAGTTAAGGAAGAGGAAAGAGGAGGACATTGCGAAGATGAGGAACAAAATTTATGCTCTCTTGCAGTGTGGTCAAGACCCAATTAATAAAACTTGCACTGCTCGTATTTTGATCGAAGATCTGATAAGAGAAGAAAACATTTTGGAGGCGTACGTGTTGATCAAGGGTTTTTGTAACTTAGTTAGGGGTAGGCTCTCAGTCATTCAAGTGCAGAGGGAATGCCCTGAAAATTTAAAACAAGCGATTAGTAGTTTAATTTTTGCAGCTAAAAAATGCTTCCACGACATTCCAGAATTATTGACACTTGAGAAAATTTTTAAGAAGAAGTATGGAAGTGATTTTGTGCTTGCGGCTACTCAAACCAACTGTGTTGCTCCCGTGATGGTTGAGAAGCTCTCAAATAGAAACTCTACAGACGAAGAAATAGAGAAGATTATTCAGCAAATAACCAAGCCATGCAATATAAATGGAGAACAAGCAGCGTGGAACTGTCATCCCACATCACCATACTTATATGATGGAGTTGCGTACAATGCTTTTATCAATTATAAGTGAAGAAATTGTAGTATATCCAATTTGGAGTAGTTTACTCTTTGAAAAAGAAATTTGCGGCTTACTATAATGTAGCTAGGAATCATGTATGACAGGAGTGCTTATTACCATATATTTTTTTTAGAGTAATGTTATTTTTATCATCTAAATATATCACAATTTCATATCAACTTATATAGAAATTGAAGTGGATTAACACATCAATTTAAAAAAGATCTTGTACCAGCAGAGGTCAATAATCACATTAACTAAAAGAATGATCTTTTTCTTTTTTTCTTTTATTTTATTTTTTTCTTTCTAAAAAAGGGGACAATTGGTGGCAAGCCACGGTTATCCACCCCTTTCGAGGGACAGGAAGACTCACAAATCATTTTAGCCTGCCTTTTTTTTTTTTTGTTTTGTTAAAGAAATTGATGAAAGCCTAATGCTCAAGTTTTCTAGGCTCATAGTTGCCTCCTCCTTCCTCTCATCTCTCCATCGTCATTTTGCTTTTCTGATGACTAATGGTACCCCTCCACCTCTGCCGATGACTGATTAAACCTCCACAATCACAAGTGAGAGGCTCAGGGTAAGAAGACAGTTCATCCCAAAGATCTTTGAGTTTGGTGTAGTATGTGAAGATTGACTGCTGTCCCTGGCAACATTAGACAATTTCTTGTTGAATTTGATAAATCCTTGAATTATTGCCTTGTAAGAATCAATCCTCAAGATCCTTTTGTTCGCCCCTAATATTTGCCATGGGCCTCGTGGGCATTTTGGAAATTTACTCGAACAATAAATTGGTGGGTGCGAGCCTGCCACTACTAGATGCCTCTAGTAGACGGGATTTGAATGATTGAGATTGTGCCTGAGTACGACTTCTAACCAAGAGGTTGTGCCATTGAGTGGGAGTGGCTCAAATCAAGGTTCTTTCTTTGCCTTAAAGATAAGGACTTCACTTATGTGGAGAAATGTAACAATATGTAAATGGCAGGTTTGCCAGAAGTGTAAATGACAAAGGAAAGTAAACGACTGGTATTGTAGATTGCTTGTAAATTAAATGACTGGAAATGAGTTGTACAGAAATGTAATTATTTAAAGTACAAAACATTATAAGTACAAAGGGATGCCAAATACAAGGTTCAAGCTTGTTCCCAAGGGATCGGGCAAGTTGCTTTAGTCTTGTGGCAATTTCTAGTGGTTTGGGGAATGACTTTGAAGGTTGTAAATAAAAATACAAAGGAGATCAATACTACCGAGTGAGCAACATAGCTAAAAACAAGGAAAGTAAAGGGTGCTTGGCTAAAAGTAAATGTTTACAAGGAAATTGAGGAGCTGATTTAAGTAGAGTTGCTTGATTGATTGGTTGAGTGTCCATAATCCTTTTGCCTCTGCTTCTTTATATAGAGAACTAAGAGAGACCCACTTGCTGAGAACATTGAACATGTGGAGAGAACTCCGCTGCCAGCTTGCATATGAAATAATATTAAAAAAGGCCAACTCACATTTCCACCACATGTCTATTAAAATAATATTAAAAAAGGCCAACTCACATTTCCACCACATGTCTATTAATTATACTTGCAATAGATTAATATTTAAAAGAAGCAAGTTGGCTTCTTTCCTCCACATGTCCATCTCCTAAGTCTACCAACATTCTTACTCATAATAAAGCCATAGCTTCAAACCATGTGGAGAAACATTCTCACATGCAACTTTTTGTATATTTGCACACTAGTCCCCCAAATTGTGCATATTTTAGGTGCAAACACCTTCCACACGGCAGTTGCAATTTGCAGTAGAGTTTACTGCCAACAATAGTACTGTGCATGGATCGCAAGGTCCACAAGAGTACCATGTCGTTGCATCTCTGCCAAATGGGAAATTTTGCATCAGACATGGATCCTCTCCGGATTCATTGGTCTTAATCCACTAAGTCACATCATCTAAATCATTGAAATTTGATCCAACGGCTAAAGTTATTATAACTTTTAGAGTGGACCCCTGTTTGTAGCCGTTGGATTAAATTTCAATGACCCGGATGATTTGACTTGGTGAAATAGGACCAATGAATCCGAAGAGGATCCATGTCCTTTTGCATCGGTGGTTGCAGGAGCTTTAATTGATAGACCCATCAATAGACTCGAGCTTATTCTTTGCACTCTGAGGAATGCGCATAGAATGGCACCATTGTCCGTAGTTTTGTCATTCGAGGAGTTTTGAAACTAGAACAAGATTCGATGAATCCGAGTGATGTAAGGTGAGAGGATCGGATGTGTTTAGCACCGCCTCTATTAGCTGTGTCTGTCGTCAAGGTTGGTTGTGTTTGTAGCGGAAAATGAATGGGTGTCGAGAGTCACCAGGATCGTGCTGATCTGATGCCATATAAATTGATGTGTGAATATGTTTGTACTGGATATTTGTAACTGTACAGAGACAATCCTTTCCTCCAATCACTGCAAGACGGATCATGATTATATGATCCTACAATCACTCCATATCATATCATGATCAGATCGCTCACTAGTTTGCTTCCTTTAACAGACACAACTATTGTATCTTCATGCACAACCTTTATAGTTAACCACTTTCACATCTACATAAAAGGCGAACCTCATTTAGGCATTCAACTTATTTATCAATTTCATTTATAGCATTAACAAGTCCTTAGTATATTTAGACTAAGGGAGTGAAACATTGTGTTTCAGTAAGGCCTTATGATTTGACTGCTACTCATACCAGAAGAGAATGTTTAGAGGGAGAGGGAGAGGGAGAAAGAGAGAGAGATGTTGAAGAAAAGAAGAAACACTGACTTGTATGATATCAGTTGAGAATTACAACGCACCTCACTTTTTCTATATCAACTAGAGAGCACATTAGACTTGATAGCTAACTCTTGCTATAAGAAACTAACTTTTCCTCTAACAACCTGTTATTCATCTTAACTTATCATCCCAGGATTCTGATACATGGCACCTCACAGAATGATGACAATTGTCGCCTAATACCCCTCAATCTCAGCAAAGAATTTCAGCCTGAGATTTTAATCAATATATTCCTTCACCCTACACGATTTTAATCAATTCCCAATCCAGAAAGGAAAAGGATTCCTAGACAAATAAGGAAATCTAGTTCGCCACATCCTACGCGATTTGGGTTTTCCTAATTTAACTCTAGTTCAACTCACCATGAATGCCTAACCCAAAAAAAAAAAAAAAAAAAACTCACTCAGAATCTCTATATATTCCTCCACCCTACACAATTTTAATCAATTCCCATTCCGGAAAGGAAAAGGATTCCTAGACAAATAAGGAAATCTGGTCTGCCACGTCCTACACGAATTGGGTTTTCCTAATTTAATCCTAATTCAACTCACCATGAATGCCTGACCCAAAAAAAAAAAAAAAACTCACTCAGAATCTCTATATATTCCTCCACCCTCGTAAGTTCACACCTCAAATTGTTAAGTTCTCTTACGTGCCTCGACAACATGAAGCTCATCGAGAAATTGAGGCTTATGCTTTTCAACGGGGCTTTTGACTCCACAAAATGCGACAAAACAACAGTGTTTGTGGTGGATAGGATACGCAAGTTAAGGAAGAGGAAAGAGGAGGACACTGCGAAGATGAGGAATAAAATTTGTGCTCTCTTGCAGTGTGGTCAAGACCCAATTAATAAAACTTGCACTGCTCGTATTTTGATCGAAGATTTGATAAGAGAAGAAAACATTTTGGAGGCCTACGTGTTGATCAAGGGTTTTTGTAACTTAGTTAGGGGTAGGCTCTCAGTCATTCAAGTGCAGAGGGAATGCCCTGAAAATTTAAAACAAGCGATTAGTAGTTTAATTTTTGCAGCTAAAAAATGCTTCCACGACATTCCAGAATTATTGACACTTGAGAAAATTTTTAAGAAGAAGTATGGAAGTGATTTTGTGCTTGCGGCTACTCAAACCAACTGTGTTGCTCCTGTTATGGTTGAGAAGCTCTCAAATAGAAACTCTACAGACCAAGAAATAGAGAAGATTATTCAGCAAATAACCAAGCCATGCAATATAAATGGAGAACAAGTAGCGTGGAACTGTCATCCCACATCACCATACTTATATGATGGAGTTGCGTACAATGCTTTTATCAATTATAAATGAAGAAATTGTAGTACATCCAATTTGGAGTAGTTTACTCTTTGAAAAAGAAATTGGCGGTTTACTATAATGTAGCTAGGAATCATGTATGATAGGAGTGCTTATTACCATGTATATATATTTTTTTTAGAGTAATGTTATTTATACCATCTAAATATATCACAATTTCATATCAACTTATACAGAAATTGAAGTGGACTAACACATCAATTTAAAAAAGATCTTGTACCAGCAGAGGTGAATAATCACATTAATTAAAAGAATGATCTTTTATTATTATTATTATTATTATTATTATTATTATTATTATTTTTTAAAAAAGGGGAAAATTGATGGCAAGCTACGGTTATCCACTCCTTTCGGGGGATGGGAAGACTTACAGAGGCATTTCAGCCTTTTTTTTTTTTTTTTTTTTTTTTTTTAAAAAAGAAATTGATGAAAGCCTAATGTTCAAGTTTTCTAGGCTCACAGTTGCCTCCTCCATCCTCTCATCTCTCTATCGTCATTTTTCTTTTCTTACGACTAATGGTACCCCTCCACCTCTGCTGACGACTGATCAAACCTCCATAATCACAAGTGAGAGGCTCAGGGTAAGAAGACAGTTCATCCCAAAGATCTTTGAGTTTGGTGTATGTGAAGATTGACTGCTGTCCCTGGCAACATTAGCCAATTTCTTGTTGAATCTGATAAATCCTTGAATTATTGCCTTGTAAGAATCAATCCTCAAGATCCTTTTGTTCGCCCCTAATATTCGCCATGGGCCTTGCGGGCATTTCGGAAATTTACTCAAACAATAAATTAGTGGGTGCAAGTCTGCCACTACTAGATGCCGCTAGTAAACGGGATTTGAATAATTGAGATTGTGCCTAAGTACGACTTCTAACCAAGAGGTTGTGCCATTGAGTGAGAGTGTCTCAAATCAAGGTTCTTTCTTTGCCTTAAAGATAAGGACTTCACTTATGTTGAGAAATGTAACAATATCTATATTGCAGGTTTGTTGGAAGTGTAAATGACAAAATAAAGTAAATGACTAGTATTGTAGATTGCTTGCAAATTAAATGAATGGAAATTAGTTGTATAAAAATGTAATTATTTAAAGTACAAAACATTATAAGTACAAAGGGATGCCAAATACAAGGTTCGAGCTTGTTCCCAAGGGATCAGGCAAGTTGCTCTAGTCTTGTGGCAATTTCTAGTGGTTTGGGGAATGGCTTTGAAGGTTGTAAATAAAAATACAAAGTAGATCAATACTACCGAGTGAGCAGCAGAGCTAAAAACAAGGAAAGTAAAGGGTGCTTGGCTAAAAGTAAATGTTTACAAGGAAATTGAAGAGCTGATTTAAGTATAGTTGCTTGATTGATTGGTTGAGTGTCCATAATCCTTTTGCCTCTGCTTATTTATATAGAGAACCAAGAGAGACTCACTTGCTGAGAACATTGAACTTGTGGAGAGAACTCCACTGCCAGCTTGCATATGAAATAATATTAAAAGAGGCCAACTCACATTTCCACCACATGTCGATTAATTCTACTTGTAATAGATTAATATTTAAAAGAATCAAGTTGGCTTCTTTCCTCCACATGTCCATCTCCTAAGTCTACCAACATCTTTACTCACAATAAAGCCATGGCTTCAAACCATGTGGAGAAACATTCTCACATGCAACTTTTGATATATTTGCACACTAGTTCCCCAAAATGTCATATTTTGGCTTTTAGACCCAATTAAGTAAAATTGTGCATATTTTAGGTGCAAATACCTTCCACACGGCAGTCGCAATTTGCAGTAGAGTATACTGCCAACAATAGTACCGTGCACTGATTGCAAGGTCCACAAGAGTACCATGTCGTTGCATCTCTACCAAATGGGAAATTTTGCATCAGACATGGATCCTCTCCAGATCCATTGGTCTTAATCCACCAAGTCACATCATCCAAGCCATTGAAATTTGATCCAACGGCTAAAGTTATTATAACTTTTAGAGTAGGCCCCTGTTTGTAGCCATTGGATTAAATTTCAATGACCCGGATGATTTGACTTGGTGAATTAGGACCAATAGATCCGAAGAGGATCCATGTCCTTTTGCATCGGTGGTTGCGGGAGCTTTAATTGGTAGACCCATCAATAGACTCGAGCTTATTCTTTGCACTCTGAGGAATGCGCATAGAATGGCACCATTGTCCGTAGTTTTGTCATTCGAGGAGTTTTGAAACTAGAACAAGATTCGATGAATCCGAGTGATGTAAGGTGAGAGGATCGGATGTGTTTAGCACCGCCTCTGTTAGCTGTGTCTGTACTAAAGGTTGGTTGTGTTTGTAGCGGAAAATGAATGGGTGTCGAGAGTCACCAGGATCGTGCTGATCTGATGCCATATAAATTGATGTGTGAATATGTTTGTACTGGATATTTGTAACTGTACAGAGACAATCCTTTCCTCCAATCACTGCAAGACGGATCATGATTATATTATCCTACAATCACTCCATATCATATCATGATCAAATCGCTCACTAGTTTGCTTCCTTTAACAGACGCAACTATTGTATCTTCATGCACAACCTTTATAGTTAACCACTTTCACATCTACATAAAGGCGAGACACGCCATTTCTTCTTGAATTTCCAAGAATTGGGTATCGCCATTATTGTATTAACTTTTGCAATCCAATTTGCATTACTATAAGCTAACTCCAAATTAATAACTAAAATATGAAAGGCCACAATTTATATATTTCCTTGTAGATAACATAGAATCCTTTTAACCAGATAAAAATGAGCATCGATTGGAGTAGACATGAACTATAACAAGCATAGTTCACAGCATATAGGCTATATCATGTCTAGTGAAAGTTTACCGCAAAGCTCCTACCAAACTCCTATACAAAGTGCAGGACAAAACTTACAACGTCATTCCAGCCTTTTGAAGCACATCTTTGCATACTTAGATTGAGAAATAAAAGGATCCCATTACCCTCGTAGGTGACTTGTAATCCCTACAAATTATATAAATTAATTAACCATTAAAATAAATATTATACATATATTCTTTTAAGGGTTTTTATCACAAATGGTCCCTAAAATTTATCCTCACCATTAATATGATCCCTGAAATTAAAAATCAATCAATGTAGTCCTTGAAAATATGTATCACAAATCAAAGTGGTCATTTCGTCACAATTCTATTAAAATTTCTGTTAAGTGCTGATATGACACATAAATGGGTCTCACAAGATTTATGGGTTTTTATCACAAATGGTCCTTAAAATTGTCCCACACCATCAAGATGGTCCCTAAAATTGACCGACACCATCAAAATGGTTCCTGAAATTGACCCACACCATCAAGATGATTCCTGAAATTAACTCACATCTGGTCCCTGAAATTGAAAATCAATCAATGTAGTCCTTGAAAATAAGTGTCGCAAATCAATATGATCCTTCCACCACAATTCTATAAAAAAATTTTGTTATGTGCTAATGTGGGATTAATAATAAATTAAAAAAGTTGTCTAAATACCCTTTTGCACAATTTTTTTTTCTTCTTATAGTAGGGCGTACTCCGAAGAGAGCTCCCTTCCATAAATTCTCAAATGTACAAGGTTTAACCAAGGCCAAAGAGGGGGTGTGGAAATAGTTTTCAACCAACAATGGATGCACTTCGGTTATAACATCATTATCTTAAGGCAGAGCTCGTTGTTCTTTGCATTACTAGACCACTAGGGAAGCGTTCAACAAGCTCTCTAAGATTAAGGTTGAAAGGATGTTGATCGCCTAAATGTTAACGGTGATGTCCCGGAAGTCATTGCCAATGGGCCAAGTTGTCACCAAAGGTGATCTCGATCCAGGTTCAATTCGATGAAGGGTGTTGAAGTGTGTGAAGATAAGTGTAACGAGATTTTTTCAGAGAATAGAGAGTGAATGAGGTATAGAAATGTGGATTGAGATCGGAGGTGATTGCAGGACTGAGTTTTTGGGTTGACAATTTTTTTTATCAACTATTAAATTATTAAGCCTATTTGTAATTTTTTTTTATTTAATTAGACTTGTGTGACCCATTTATGTGTCACATCAACACTAACAGAATTTTTGACATAATTGTGACGGAAGGACTACATTGATTTGAGACACTTACTTGAGCGACTACATTGATCAATTTTCAATTTCAGGGACCATTTTGATGTCATGGGTCAATTTTTTTAACAAAATTGTGACATAATGACCAAATTTTTTGTGAAATTATATTTTTTTTGTTGTTTTTTTAAGTATAGTTGTTGACGAATTATTATTAAGTACAATATATTACGTATATATTTGCTGTGGCTACGTTTGAATTGACAAAAATCATTAATTGGTACATTTATTTGCAATTTTGGTATATTTGATTTGATACATATTGTTAATATTGGTACATTATTTTTATTTTGGTACGTTTTATTTTGTACACATTGTGTATTGGTACGTTTATACCATTCTCAATCCTATTTTCTCTTAACAGACTAAAAGAAAAACTCATTTCGGTACATTTGATTTTGGGGGATTTAAAAATATTTTAAACTATTTTGAAAAGAAAATATCTTCAATCGTAGATAATTATTGCTAAATTGTAGCATTATTGTGAAATAAATTGAATCTAACCAAAGTTTTTTTTTACAATTATCTCTAACGGAGGAGAGTGTAATCAAAATGCTAGATTATAGGAAATTTGTTACAATATAATGTGCATATAGCACCAAAATTATGATAAAAAAAGTTTAATCAAATCACTAAAAGGCATAGATGTTTGATCTAAAAAATTCAAAATTGAAGCGTTTATATCAAAAGATCCCTAATTTTAAATTATTAAAATGGGGATATGAGACGAGGACGGACATGAGGATGGCATTCGCATTCCCCCACCAACAGTAGGGCAAGCTCAGCCGGGAATAACGAGAATCGGGAATAAATTGTCATCAAAGATCGGGCTTCAACATATAGTAATTGCATACAAGATTTAGAAGGAGTGAAGACCAAGACTTTGACCTTATTTCTTTTTTAACAACGATATATTTACACTAAAAGTATCAGAATAAATTGTTATCGAACTTACTATGAACTTGGAATTTTTGCTTCTTATTTTTGTTACAAAACTTTGGAAAACTAAACCGCATAGAACAAGACTTGAAGGGTGAAGACCAAGACTTCCAAGTCTTGTTGGTGAAGACCTATTTACTCCTGTAGGCCCTTTCCGCTGGTTTCCATTCCCACCGACCCCCCTGCTACCACGTCAATATATGTTGAAAAAGAAACAAAACTGAAGTCTTAACCAAAGGATAAGTTCATTTAACTATAAAACAGCATGCAATCTCTCTTTCTCTACTCAAACATCACTACGTACGATTTGTAACTTCCCAAATGGCAAATTTAGTGTTTATGTTGGTTTCTCTTTTCCTCATATTAATCAGTATCATCTGCCTCCCTCAACCATCAATGGCCATCTCCTCCTGCAACGGCCCATGCCAAACCTATAACGACTGCGCTGGTCAGTTCTGCATCACCAACGGCGACTGTAAAGACGATCCTGATGTTGGGACCCCGCACATGCAGCAGAGAAGGTGCTCGTCGTCCACAAGAGCCAAACTTATTCTCAATTATTTCGACGAAGGAGGAGATGTTTATACCCATATTTGGTACATTCTACATAGCTTGATCATCATCTTTAATTGAGGTCAACCATGGCAACCAAGGGGGAAAATGATTACAGATGTGCAAATTAAAGACTAGATTGCCATTAATTGGGCGGAATGAATTTAAAAATATGTAACTGTTGAAAGAAATGAGTCAAGGTTGAGGAGGAAATTAAGAATTGGATGCTTTAACCTAGTATAAAAAGGACTCTTTAGGTCGTTGTTAGAAGTCCCCGACAAAACCATTCAACTTATCTTTTTAGTTTCTTTGCACCGTGTCCTTTTATCTTACTTTTCTATTCAAAATGTAGCAATTTCTTACAAATTAGTTTCAATTCTTGCAAATTATTTTTTTTCGCACAAAGTAATTTTCAATTTCTTGCAAGAGGAGTATTGTAACTAAAATAAGAGTACTGTAATTTAATTACTTATCAATTCGATCAATTCGATTAGTTCATTTGGGTTGGTGCAATTCAATGTGATTCACCTTCTCATACATTTCATCGTACCATATCAATCACCAAACTCGGTTCCACCCGCCCATCCACTCATCATGTTTGCACGAACAACACTCATCTCAACGTCCATTTAACGCACATTTAAAAGTCCTTGCAACCAAGGTAGAAAAAATATTTGACCGAGACGCGTTCCTTTCCTAGGTCCCCGGTCACACTGAAAAAAGTCTAATCACATCACAACCAAAATCAGAAAGACCAAGAGATCTCGAAACCCACAGACCGATCGCCGCGTCGCCGGGATGGATTTTGAGACCAACAGGAGATGGCGGTGGCCAATCAATGTGCGACAAGCAGTACTATGCAAACAGTGAGCTAATGGTGGATGGAGGTGTGGGATGGATACACAAATAACGGCAAGTAATTGGAGGAGCGTAACTCTAACTTGCATAAGAACCGACTTCATTACCGTTGTGATTCTTCTTAATCCCTCTCAGCATTATTGAAGATCCAATTGCAATTTTTTTTCATAACCAATGAGTTTAGGTTGCCTTGGATATCAATTTTTTTTTTATCTCTTAGGTTTTGCATTTTGTGGTTTATATATGAGCAAAGTAATTGGAGGAAAGAAGAAATGAGGAAGGTTGGTGGGATGCATGGCGAGAATAAAGAATAATGAATCAAACCAAAAATCTTAAAATTGAAAACAACTTCAAATAATTTTTAGTGGGATAGGATCAAGGAACTAAACTATTAAAATTGAAAATAGCTCCAAATGTTATTGTCAACTCCCGATAACCTCTCCACACTTCCCATGATCAAGTTCTACTCAAATTCAATTACTTGATAACTGAAGTCACATTACAATGATGACTAGTCGAATGATGACTTACTATCATCAGAGAGAGTCACTTATCGAGCATAGTTATTTGGTCAAGGGGAGTCTCAACAGTATGTTATAATGGACATAAAAGTGCATTGTACTCCTTTCCACTCGACCAAGTTTTTATCCCACTGAGTTTTTCTTACCAACGTTTTAGTGAGGCAACATTATATTGTCTTTTAAAATTGTGCTCGATTTTTCTCCTTCGCTTTTGATTTTGTCCCATTGGGTTTTCTAAGTAAGAATTTATCGAGGTAAATTGATATACATCCAAAAAGGAGTGTTGTAAATATCGTTTACTATGTGGTTGTCCATATTCTAAGACAATATGTAATATGTTAATAGTTTAGTTCCTCTTTGATGTAAATAGTGAAAACTCTACACACACACACACACACACACACACACACATACAGGGATTCTAATGAATAGAATAAGACAATCGGATTTATTTTCCCCATCTTTATATTGTCTTTCTATTCTCTCGTATTCTCTCTTGTTTCATAGTTTATTTCCAACAGTATGAGTGTTGTTGATCTAAATAAGTGAGGGTCATTAGTTTGATTTGGAACATTCTAGTGTTGTTCTAGTTCATAGTATTGGTGCATGTAATTCCTCCATTTCACCCCAAGGTTGATGCATTAACACGTTGGTCACATGTCTATTTATTGTCCACACACAATGCTGCCTAAGTGTTCAACATCTTGATTAAGTCAATTCGACTAGATAATGCTGGAGAGTTTATGTTGCAGTCTCTCGACGATTATTGCATGTTTGTTGGGATTGAAGTTGAACATCTAGTACCCATGTTCACTCCCAAAACGGCTAGGCATAAGCGTTCCTTAAACGCCATCAAGCGAAAGTTCAAACCTTAGTGATGTGGACCAAGTTGCTGGTATCTTCCTGGGGCTATTGTATCCAGCCATGTTGGTTTGCTTGAGGCCTACTGCTAACCAATCCTATGAACCATTACAGTTGGTTACTAAGTATGAGTTTGACATCTCGCACTTACGTGTGTCTACGTGCGTAATTTACATGCCAATAGGGCCACCACTACTTACTCAAATGGGTTCTCATAAAAGAATGAGAATCTATGTTGGTTATGATTTGTTAGTGTTTGTGTGTTTTTTATATGTATTTCAATGGAGGACCTGTGCTGAGAACTAGAAAATGGTTGAGAGGAAGATGATGGAATATGTTTTGTTAATTTCTCACAATATGCATGCATACATTTTGTTACCGTTATACATGGAAGGAAGGGTGATCCTTCACTCTCTAACACACAATACAATCTCAACCATTCATTGGTATCATCCTATGAGATACTGCCACTTGTCTTATTCTATTACTTAAGCTAGATACATCATTGAGCAGCCATGTGGACTATGATCCAATGGCTCACATTCAAACTGAAATATAAAGCATGTAAATTGATCTCTGCCGCCAATCTTCAGCTGAAGGGTTACACTCCAACATGATTCACCATCAATTATTCGTTATTTAAAGTCATTGATATACGATCTTTTTACCGTACGTTTTGTAGTTTATCACTTTGATGAGATAGTCTTCCCGTCATCAAGGAAAGATAATAACGTTAACGTTGATAAGCTCATATTTATATATATTTTATATCAAATTCACTTGTCTTTTCTTAGTTAGTTCCTTATATTTTTGAGTTATTTACTTTGTTTTTGTGTTTTGTAGGATTTGTCAAGTAAAGAAAAGAAAAATAACACAAGTGGAATTTTAAGTAATAAATTCGTCAAAACTGCCTGTGCAGGTCAGCTGACTTTGGAAGCAAGTTGCGGACATCTCAGAATGAATTAGAGAACGAGCCTTATATTCTTGGAAAGCTACGGATGTCTTTTTTTTTTTGAGCATTTCGCGGATTGTTAATATCATTTTTCTAGAAGAAGTTATGGCCGTTTTAACACTAAAAGGTTCCCAAGAGGCTGAGCAGTTTGTAACTGACAAGAAAGCATTGATAGCAATAAATCCAATAATTCTAGCAGCCAAAACTGATGCAATCAAGAACAAACCAGCTGACAGGAAATGGAATTAAAGATGAGGATTAAGAGGGAGTAATTGGCATAAAGGCTACCCAAGGAGTTACAATTGTTTTACATTTCCTCTCACTTATTGTCATCACTAAATGGCTATTAGTGGGTGAGTTAAGGAGAAGAAAATGAGGCAGCAAGAATTGGTTTAAAAGTAGCATTGGGGAAGGAAGTAAGGAGGAGGAGAGCCTTAGTCGATTTCTTTCGGTTCTATTTTCTCAAACTCATGTCTATCTTTTGTTTTAACTTAAGGATTGTGTAACTAAATTTTTAGTAGTTAGGGGCTGTTTGAAGCCCCGAATATGATTACAAGTTTGTTATGACATTTCGTTTGAATTACTTTTATGAATGGATGAAAATTGGTTCACTACTTGTCTCATTGATAAATTCTTTATATGTTTTCTACGGATGCATACTTAGTAAGCATATCTAGGATTCTAATGCTATGAATATGTATGTGCCTGCTCTTGTCGAATGAGGACCTACATATGTTCTAGGGTAGTACTTGTTAATTGCGATTAACATATGAATCAATTTCTAGGATAAGTGAGACAAAGCTAGTACTTACGATGCCTTGTGATGACTCAAACTCTTTTCGTTCTTAATGATTTCTACTTGTTAAATCTATGAACACACCATTCTACATTGCATGTTAGGAACTAAGTTAAGTTGAAAACGTCATTCTCTTAACATACTACATAAGAAAGAGTAATAGGTTGAGTTCTAACATTAAGCCAACTTGAGCATCTTCATCCGAAAATAGAAGGAATTTGAATGAAACATAACATGTTTGCATGATTATTTGGTGGTAGATAGAAATTCCCCTAACTCGTTTTTTTTAATTTGTGAACTACTTAAAATCTGTTTCTATTCTGTTTTTGTTCGATTTAATTTAAATAGCAAATCAACTCCAAAAATTCCAAAAATTTGTATGAGTGTAGCTCTGTGTGTCTAGTATTTGCATATAAAATTTCGTAGACTTTAGATAACTGTAAGTCGGTCTAACAATTATTTTTCGGTGGCTGGTTAGTAGGAACAACAGCCCAGTTTTTGTGACATTTTAAGTAATTAGATAAAACAATCTTCTGTAGGAAAGACCCTTATTTTCATATGCTACAATTGACAAATCTTATTGTTAATAAGGAAAATTAATAGGACATTTGTATGCTACATTGTGGTGTGCTTTTAATCTTATCAAACGTTCCTAAAAAAATGATTGTCGTGGATTAACCTCACTATATCCCATTTAGATCCCTACACTGCCCATTCTGAAACTGAAGTTCGTTGTAATAGATGATTTCTGCTACCTTATCAATTTGGTAGTTTTCGAAAAACTGAATATGTAGCTAATGAACATGGTAATTGCGTATCTTTATGGAATCTTGCATGGGACTCAACTGAGCCACACCTACACTTAATATTTTCACACTCCTACTTCTATGAAGACTCGGTTGAACCAACCTTGTCTTGGGCTATAAACCTGCTGGCTTGAGGGATATTTACTAGGCTAAGGATTGTGGCCTTTTCAACTTGGGTCAACACATTCTTAACCTAAGTTGTTATTTCAAGCCAAACACAAATACAAAATCGAGCCTTTTCAACTCGGGCCTTGTTATCCAAAATGGTCCCTGAGATTTGCATAACTCCTTATTTTGGTTCCTGAGATTTGAAATCGATAGAATTGGTCCCTGAGTTTGTCCACCATCAATCATTTTAATCCTTCTGTGAAAAATTTTCATTAAATAAGGATAAAATGACAAAATATTCTTCATTTTTGTTAAATCATTTTGGTCTATTGTTTATTAAATTGAGGGTAATTTTGTCATTTTAATCTTTATTTAACATAACTATTTACAGAATGACCACAATGATTGATAGTGGACAATCTCAGGGACCACTTGTATTGATTTCAAATCTCAGGGATCAAAATAAGGAGTTATGCAAATCTCATGAACCATTTTAACTAAAAACCTTCTTCTTTTTTCTTTCTTTCTTTCTTTCTTTTTTCTTTTTTTTTTTTTAATGAGAATGCATTTTTTTTAAATGCAAAATCAAATAGCAAAAAAAAAACGGGAGCTGTACTTGCAAACTGCTAATTGTTTATGTCGTTTTAATTTTACTAGCCTTCATGCACACGCGTGCAGAAAGCATTTTTTGAATCACGGCATGCTATGCGCGACTTACACGTTTTAATGCCTAGACTGGAGCGACAACAAAAAAGCCTCTTAACTATTTATGCCTAATTACAGATGCACACAAAAAAATCTTTGAGTGTTGCAGTCCTATTGGAATAGGAATGTGATTGTGTAAATCCTAGTAGATATGGGAATGTATCTTATATTTTTATTAGGAGTAGATTACCTATTAAATGTTATAATCCTAAGGGGTAAAGAATTAACCTTCCTTACTACTATAAATAAAGGCACAATGGGGTGGAATAACACACACCCACAAATACACATCTCTTTCTTTCTCTCTACTATTGCCGCACCTTTCTCTCTCTCTCTCTCTCTATGGCCTCCATAATTGTTCAGTAAATTATGCCTACAACACATTATCAGCACGCTCTTGACGCTGCGCTAAAGAGAGTTTATTCTTCAATAAGGGGAGTATTACGTTTTAATCATTCAACCATGAAGCATGAAAACATTCCCCATGATGCATGAACCCCCCCCCCCCCATGTTTATATTTTCCTTCCGATATATATATATATATATATATATATATATATATTGTATATGTTCATATACTTGTCAATATATATATATATATATATATATATATATATTTGTTTCATGCATCACACAATTAAATTGTTATGTGGAATATGTGAGTCAAAGTATAAAATTAAATTAGAAGCAATTCTAGGGTTTCTTAAACCCTACATATGTCGAAAAAAACTTGGGAATGGTATGGCACCACCCCTTGCGGCACAAACTAGGTAGCATTTATCTAGGCTTTGCTGCTCCCACATGGACCTTGACTGTAGCTTTGTTGCGAGCATATACACACCTTAGGCCTTTGGCCTAGTTCGGTTGTCTCAGGCCCGTAGTCCCCAATCATCAAGGAAGCCTGCAGCTTTCCTTTTTGAACCTCCCTCTGCTCTTGGCCCTTGCCAGCAAGCTATCATGCTTGCTGGGTTACTGTCCCGCATGCACTAAGGCTTATAACTTGCTTCGGTATCAGCCCATATACATGGGTTTGGTCCTTGCACGATGCCAGCCCACTATGGTTGGGCTCCCGTGCATTAACAGGCTAGTAAATCTACTGGGCTTTATCCCGTGCCATCCCCGAGGCCCAACCTTGAAACCCAGCTGCGGCTGGGGTTTCTCCCTCACCCCATAACCTGAAGTTCATACCCGAGGTCCTTTTTTGGGCCATGCCTTTTACTCAAGGTAGCCAACCCGAGCCCAATTATCTTTTGGGCAATTTTTTTGACCCACATGCTATTATTTTAGCATTCTAAATAGTATTAACCCTTATGTTAATATTATTTAGCTTCTACAATCGACCCTGTTTTGTCCCGATCTATTAAATTAATTAAAAGTGACCTGCAGTCCATTAATCTGATAATGAATCCAAAATTATTAACCTGAATATCACTTTTGGAAATTAATGATTCAATAATTTATTTTTATACTTTGAACCGTAGACATACTTTCATAGTAACGAAGCTCTCACACTTGAGTTCTCGAAGAACCTCAAATCCACTACACTTAGTTGTATATTGCATTCTGTGTTTATTGTAGGAACCTCTCTTTTATGAACTAAATGTTCATAAACTAAATTGAACCTGTAGTTTCAAATTTAGTGCCTTTGAAACCCGAACTTTTCATAAAATAATACACCCATGAAAACCCGAATTTTTCATGAAAACCATGTCTTAGAACCTGAATGTTCTAACTTTGATGCTTATGGATGATTTATTCCCATAGCACCAATCACAATCTTGTTCCATCCAATTCAATGGATTGTCAAACTGTCACAAGTTCGATTTTCCTGATTTGGATGTTTCTATTAGAAACCACTTTATGTGGGTAAAAGACGTGAATCTCCACTTGGCTATCAAGAAGTTGAAAAACCATTGTAGCCAACAATGGCAAGGAAGAGCTAATACGCCTCCGCCATGATCTTCATTTGAAGACTTGTGCCCGAAGCACTAAAAATGGAAATACCTCATGAACGAGGATTCTATGGCTCTTTGGCTCGCTTATATGGACTATTTAATCATGAAAGACATTGCCTGAAGCACATCATGATTACGTCTATGAATGAGTACAATTTTGAAGTTTATAAATCCGATCGAATTTTAACTAGAGAATACTTTTCTCGTCCATCATATTTCTTACTCGCCACTGAAGCAACAGTGTAGAAAGATGAAGTTTACCAAATTCTAGGATCTGATTACTACCACAAATGTGAGAGAAAGGTATGAACCCAGTTCGGCTGGAGTCTACCGAATGGCTCGACCCAGTTCGATCAAAGCCTAACTGAATAGTGATGCACTACTTTGATATGGATACATCGAATGGCATACTTTCACCATCCAATTTGGAGTTTGTTTTCACAACATATGATAGAATCAAGGCCTGCCAAGGGGTGGCATCATGGCCGAAGCATGATCCTTGGCACCTAAGACCTAAAACTTTAAGAACAAGGGATAGTTTTCCCAAACCTTAAACCTACAGAATCTACTTCCGTCTTGATGAAATAGATCATTGGTTATGCACCTGTTCGTGCCCCTACCAATGTTGTTAAGGAGTACCATTCTAGTAGTCAATATGTGAGACTAATTTTGCTCCACCAAACATCATTGGAAAAGTAGAATTTTGACATGGATGGCCTTGTTGGCTGAATCCACCCTAGTAACTTTGGTTTACTTTGTGAACATTTTTCCATGTTCTTGGATTCAAGTTTGGTGTATGTTTTACTTATGGATAATCTTATTGATATTGTCCACGAATATAAGTTAATTGAATCATGTTTCTTAATACATGTGACCAATTCAATTAAACGCGTGATTAGGTAGGAATGTGGGAAAGTTAGTTGTCTGGATGAATGCGTATTATGCACACTAACTTTACACCTAAATCACATCTCTAACAACGACTTCAGGTCTATCCAACCTAATTAAGAGCATTAGCACACTCCTCATTGTATGAATGGTATTGTATCACCATTTAAGGGACCTTAAATTCTCCTTGATGTTGAGTTTTTAAGGATATTCGAGATGACAATGATCATAAATGAAACCACTAAAGAAAATAGAGTAAAATATCTATGCACCACCTCCAAAAATGAGCCTGAAGCTTTGATTTGGGGCTAATGGGTTGTCTTCCAACTGGGAATACACCACATGGGCCGGCCTAGAGCCTGGTGATTGAGCAGTTTTCTTGCTTTGGCACGACCTTTTAAGACACTAAGGTTGAACAATGATGCTACAACGCATCTCCTTATCTGAAGTAAGGATATTGTGCCTACAAGCACCCTTTGCCAAGCATGCTCATTAAGGAAATTGATTTTCTATATCATTCCTCGCAAAGATATGACACGACTCTCTTTTCACAGTGGATTCAAGGGAATATATATGGACTAATCCAACCAAAATGCGGACCATATAAATACTTATGGTTTTGGTTGATGAATCAACAAACTGGTCACATGTTTGTCCACACACATTACTGCTAAACCTCCTGGCCGATTAAGGTTTCACCACCCTACTTATCCCTTAAGGTTCGGGAGACTAGATAATGCCGGAGAGTTTATATTGACGGTTTTCGATAAAGCATTGCATGTATTTTGGGTTTATAATTGAACATTGAATTCCCATGTTCACCCTAAATAGCCTTGCCTAGCAATCATAAGCGTAAATTTAAATGATCGCTTGAATTTTGGTAAAAGTACCAAGTTTTTAGTTTCTGCCTAGGGCTATACAATCCTCGTACGCAGTTATGTTGGACCCCCTTAAGGCCTATTGCCACCCAACCTATACAACATTACAGTTGGTTACTGGGTACGAACCTGACAATTTTTGTATCTAAGTGATTATTTGATCAATTAGAGATATGAATTATGCCCTTGCGTGTTAATCTATGAAGTCTTATTCCGAATTACTAGAATTACAGTTTATGTCGTTAACATGAATCTCACTAAGACTCCGGAAGAGCTTGAGAAAACTACCTTGCACCTGAAGATGGAATTTGAGATGAAGGATCTTAGGAAAACTCGTTTATGCCTTGACCTGAAGTTCAAGCGTTGTTCTGATGGTACCTTGGTTTACCAATCGAACGACACCCTGAATGTGTTACTTTTGAGTATACCTTTGATCGTCCATATGTTATATGCAAATGAAACCCTTGAAAAGGTTATGGAATTTGAAATTCCATATCTAAAGTTCAACTTTGTGCTTCGTTGTACTTAGCTCATTGTATTTAGATAGGACATCTCATTCGATGTTGATCTTGGTAAAGATGCAGCACCGCGCCTATGCGCAACCACTGAATTGGTATTAAAGACATACCCTGAAGGTACTACGAGGGCAAATCTCAACACATCTCGAGCGGATCCAACCCCCTGATCCTCGAAATGATGCTTGTCTTGTTGTTATGGTGACGCAGGTTACTTATCAAACCCACGCAAGGCAAAATCCCCAAATGGTTATGTTTTTACTGATAGGGATATCGCAATATCTTGGAGGTCCACAATATGACCTTAGTTGCGAAATCTTTGAATCATTCCAAGACTTACCTCACTTCACTACGCCACAAGTGAGATGCGGTTAGGAGTTCTTGTTGAGCATATTCGAAGTACTTGCTATGTTTTCATCCATCCTTGAGTCCCGACGACGATCCATGAAGATTATGCCGCATGTATCCACCCGACTAAGACATGATACATCAACAAAGTCAACGGCAAGACATATTGCGTCTACATCTACATCAGGAGAGCATCAGGAGATTGAAGTCATGCAAGCCGATCCCAGACAACCTTGCTGACCTCTACACGACATCACTGCCAAAGTTAACCTTCCAGAAGCTTGTCCAAGAAATTGGTATGCCTAATTATCATATGCAATGCTTGTAGTTCTCATTTGGAAGTTATGTCAAACTCAGGGAGAGTATCCAGAAGTATACTCACTTGATCTTAATGTACTCTTTTTCCCTATGATTAGGAGCATTTTTCCTGCTGGGTTTTTTCTACCTAACTAGGTTTTAACGAGGCACCCATCCAGGCTGATCATACCCTTGAGAGCTCTTCTACTTGCATCCAAAAGACGTATAGTTTTGACTTAATGCAACTTCTCACTTTCCTCTTTAGTCTATGAGTTTTTCTCCCACCTTGGGTTTTACCATAGCAAAGGTTTTGTGCATTTTACTTTTTATGCATTATTTCATTGATTTGAGACTCGCATTCGCTCATTGGGCCGACGACTTCATCAATTGTACTTGCTTCATCACTGAAGACCTGATGCACCATTTACTTAAGTATTTACACACTCAAGGGTGAGTGTTGAAGTCCTATTGGAATAAGAATGTGATTGTGTAAATCCTAGTAGATATGGGAATGTATCTTATATTCCTATTAGGAGTAGATTACCTATGAAATGTTGTAATCCTAAAGGGTAAGGAATTAACCTTCCCTACTACTATAAATAAAGGCACAATGGGGTGGAATAACACACACCCACAATTACACATCTCTCTCTCTTTCGCTCTATTATTGCTGCACATTTCTCTCTCTATGGCTTCCATAATTGTTCAGTAAATTATAGCTACAACATTGAGTATTATGTTTTCACTTTTTCGGGAATGGAATTAAATCTTGATTATTTTATTTTGACTCTTATAGCAGTCAATGCAATAAAAAAAATCTAGATTATTTTGATGGGTAATACTAGGGAGACTAAATTTATAGACCAAATTTTGTAAACTAACTGAGACCATAGAGTTGGCCAGACCCGATTCTTCAAAAATAGATGGACAATCATACTCCAAACACTTTAAAGCTCTTGGGAAATGGCCTTGCCTTGGCTTCCTTTAGTTGGGAATAGCAGAATAACAACAACAGCTGAAGTGCAAAGGAAGTTCCACTGGACCCTGCAATCATCTAGAAGATGGATTCCAACTCTGCAAAGGAGACTCCTGTCTGGAAGATGGACTCCAACTTTGAATCGAGGGTTTAGCGGATTGTGTTTTTATCTAAATTTTGCTCATGATTCATATTTGGACATGCAACTAGCACAATCGGAGCTTATTTTAGGGCCAAGAAAACTTAAATTCAAGATAGCTTTAGGACCAAGAAAGCATCATAGTGTTAAACGCCCTATCCGGTTACTATTTAAATGAGGCCGAAAAAGTAAACTTCAGTACCGGTTATTTTAAAGAAAACTAATGAAAATGGATTGAAAACTTTGAGTTTTAACGAAAAGATAAAATAAAGGGTAAAGTGAATAGTACTAGGATTGACTTTTTAGTGTAAAAATATGAATTTTCGTTTAAGTGAACAGTATCGGGAGCTTTTCGTTAAAATTCCCTTAATTTTAATCAATTCCCAATCCGGAAAGGAAAAAGGATTCCTAGACAAAGAAGGAAATCTGGTCCGCCACGTCCTACACGATTTGGGTTTTCCTAATTTAACCCTAATTCAACTCACCATGAATGCCTGACCCAAAAAAAAAAAAAAAAAAAAAAAAAAGAAACTAACCCAAAATCTCTATATATTCCTCCACCCTACACGATTTTAATCAATTCCCAATCTGAAAAGGAAAAGGATTCCTAGACAAATAAGGAAATCTGGTCCGCCACGTCCTACACGATTTGGGTTTTCCTAATTTAACCCTATTTTAACTCACCATGAATGTCTGACCCAAAAAAAAAAAAAAAAAAAAACTCGCTCAGAATCTCCATATATTCCTCCACCCTCGTAAGTTCACACCTCAAATTGTCAAGTTCTCTTACGTGCCTCGACAACATGAAGCTCATCGAGAAATTGAGGCTTAGGCTTTTCAACAAGGCTTTCAACTCCACAAAATGCGACAAAACAACAGTGTTGGTGGTGGATAGGATACGCAAGTTAAGGAAGAGGAAAGAGGAGGACATTGTGAAGATGAGGAACAAAATTTGTGCTCTCTTGCAGTGTGGTCAAGACCCAATAAATAAAACTTGCATTGCTCGTATTTTGATCGAAGATCTGATAAGAGAAGAAAACATTTTGGAGGCGTACGTGTTGATCAAGGGTTTTTGTAACTTAGTTAGGGGTAGGCTCTTGGTCATTCAAGTGCAGAGGGAATGCCTCGAAAATTTAAAACAAGCGATTAGTAGTTTAATTTTTGCAGCTAAAAAATGCTTCCACGAGATTCCAGAATTATTGACACTTGAGAAAATTTTTAAGAAGTATGGAAGTGATTTTGTGCTTGCGGCTACTCAACCCAACTATGTTACTCCCGTCATAGTTGAGAAGCTCTCAAATAGAAACTCTACAGACGAAGAAATAGAGAAGATTATTCAGCAAATAACCAAGCCATGCAATATAAATGGAGAACAAGTAGCGTGGAACTGTCATCCCACATCACCATACTTATATGATGGAGTTGCGTACAATGCTTTTATCAATTATAAATGAAGAAATTGTAGTACATCCAATTTGGAGTAGTTTACTCTTTGAAAAAGAAATTGGCGGTTTACTATAATGTAGCTAGGAATCATGTATGATAGGAGTGCTTATTACCATGTATATATATTTTTTTTAGAGTAATGTTATTTATACCATCTAAATATATCACAATTTCATATCAACTTATACAGAAATTGAAGTGGACTAACACATCAATTTAAAAAAGATCTTGTACCAGCAGAGGTGAATAATCACATTAATTAAAAGAATGATCTTTTATTATTATTATTATTATTATTTTTTAAAAAAGGGGAAAATTGATGGCAAGCTACGGTTATCCACTCCTTTCGGGGGATGGGAAGACTTACAGAGGCATTTCAGCCTTTTTTTTTTTTTTTTTTTTTTTTTAAAAAGAAATTGATGAAAGCCTAATGTTCAAGTTTTCTAGGCTCACAGTTGCCTCCTCCATCCTCTCATCTCTCTATCGTCATTTTTCTTTTCTTACGACTAATGGTACCCCTCCACCTCTGCTGACGACTGATCAAACCTCCATAATCACAAGTGAGAGGCTCAGGGTAAGAAGACAGTTCATCCCAAAGATCTTTGAGTTTGGTGTATGTGAAGATTGACTGCTGTCCCTGGCAACATTAGCCAATTTCTTGTTGAATCTGATAAATCCTTGAATTATTGCCTTGTAAGAATCAATCCTCAAGATCCTTTTGTTCGCCCCTAATATTCGCCATGGGCCTTGCGGGCATTTCAGAAATTTACTCAAACAATAAATTAGTGGGTGCAAGTCTGCCACTACTAGATGCCGCTAGTAAACGGGATTTGAATAATTGAGATTGTGCCTAAGTACGACTTCTAACCAAGAGGTTGTGCCATTGAGTGAGAGTGGCTCAAATCAAGGTTCTTTCTTTGCCTTAAAGATAAGGACTTCACTTATGTTGAGAAATGTAACAATATCTATATTGCAGGTTTGTTGGAAGTGTAAATGACAAAATAAAGTAAATGACTAGTATTGTAGATTGCTTGCAAATTAAATGAATGGAAATTAGTTGTATAAAAATGTAATTATTTAAAGTACAAAACATTATAAGTACAAAGGGATGCCAAATACAAGGTTCGAGCTTGTTCCCAAGGGATCGGGCAAGTTGCTCTAGTCTTGTGGCAATTTCTAGTGGTTTGGGGAATGGCTTTGAAGGTTGTAAATAAAAATACAAAGTAGATCAATACTACCGAGTGAGCAGCAGAGCTAAAAACAAGGAAAGTAAAGGGTGCTTGGCTAAAAGTAAATGTTTACAAGGAAATTGAAGAGCTGATTTAAGTATAGTTGCTTGATTGATTGGTTGAGTGTCCATAATCCTTTTGCCTCTGCTTATTTATATAGAGAACCAAGAGAGACTCACTTGCTGAGAACATTGAACTTGTGGAGAGAACTCCACTGCCAGCTTGCATATGAAATAATATTAAAAGAGGCCAACTCACATTTCCACCACATGTCGATTAATTCTACTTGCAATAGATTAATATTTAAAAGAATCAAGTTGGCTTCTTTCCTCCACATGTCCATCTCCTAAGTCTATCAACATCTTTACTCACAATAAAGCCATGGCTTCAAACCATGTGGAGAAACATTCTCACATGCAACTTTTGGTATATTTGCACACTAGTTCCCCAAAATGTCATATTTTGGCTTTTAGACCCAATTAAGTAAAATTGTGCATATTTTAGGTGCAAATACCTTCCACACGGCAGTCGCAATTTGCAGTAGAGTATACTGCCAACAATAGTACCGTGCACTGATTGCAAGGTCCACAAGAGTACCATGTCGTTGCATCTCTACCAAATGGGAAATTTTGCATCAGACATGGATCCTCTCCAGATCCATTGGTCTTAATCCACCAAGTCACATCATCCAAGCCATTGAAATTTGATCCAAAGGCTAAAGTTATTATAACTTTTAGAGTAGGCCCCTGTTTGTAGCCATTGGATTAAATTTCAATGACCCGGATGATTTGACTTGGTGAATTAGGACCAATAGATCCGAAGAGGATCCATGTCCTTTTGCATCGGTGGTTGCGGGAGCTTTAATTGGTAGACCCATCAATAGACTCGAGCTTATTCTTTGCACTCTGAGGAATGCGCATAGAATGGCACCATTGTCCGTAGTTTTGTCATTCGAGGAGTTTTGAAACTAGAACAAGATTCGATGAATCCGAGTGATGTAAGGTGAGAGGATCGGATGTGTTTAGCACCGCCTCTGTTAGCTGTGTCTGTACTAAAGGTTGGTTGTGTTTGTAGCGGAAAATGAATGGGTGTCGAGAGTCACCAGGATCGTGCTGATCTGATGCCATATAAATTGATGTGTGAATATGTTTGTACTGGATATTTGTAACTGTACAGAGACAATCCTTTCCTCCAATCACTGCAAGACGGATCATGATTATATTATCCTACAATCACTCCATATCATATCATGATCAAATCGCTCACTAGTTTGCTTCCTTTAACAGACGCAACTATTGTATCTTCATGCACAACCTTTATAGTTAACCACTTTCACATCTACATAAAGGCGAGACACGCCATTTCTTCTTGAATTTCCAAGAATTGGGTATCGCCATTATTGTATTAACTTTTGCAATCCAATTTGCATTACTATAAGCTAACTCCAAATTAATAACTAAAATATGAAAGGCCACAATTTATATATTTCCTTGTAGATAACATAGAATCCTTTTAACCAGATAAAAATGAGCATCGATTGGAGTAGACATGAACTATAACAAGCATAGTTCACAGCATATAGGCTATATCATGTCTAGTGAAAGTTTACCGCAAAGCTCCTACCAAACTCCTATACAAAGTGCAGGACAAAACTTACAACGTCATTCCAGCCTTTTGAAGCACATCTTTGCATACTTAGATTGAGAAATAAAAGGATCCCATTACCCTCGTAGGTGACTTGTAATCCCTACAAATTATATAAATTAATTAACCATTAAAATAAATATTATACATATATTCTTTTAAGGGTTTTTATCACAAATGGTCCCTAAAATTTATCCTCACCATTAATATGATCCCTGAAATTAAAAATCAATCAATGTAGTCCTTGAAAATATGTATCACAAATCAAAGTGGTCATTTCGTCACAATTCTATTAAAATTTCTGTTAAGTGCTGATATGACACATAAATGGGTCTCACAAGATTTATGGGTTTTTATCACAAATGGTCCTTAAAATTGTCCCACACCATCAAGATGGTCCCTAAAATTGACCGACACCATCAAAATGGTTCCTGAAATTGACCCACACCATCAAGATGATTCCTGAAATTAACTCACATCTGGTCCCTGAAATTGAAAATCAATCAATGTAGTCCTTGAAAATAAGTGTCGCAAATCAATATGATCCTTCCACCACAATTCTATAAAAAAATTTTGTTATGTGCTAATGTGGGATTAATAATAAATTAAAAAAGTTGTCTAAATACCCTTTTGCACAATTTTTTTTTCTTCTTATAGTAGGGCGTACTCCGAAGAGAGCTCCCTTCCATAAATTCTCAAATGTACAAGGTTTAACCAAGGCCAAAGAGGGGGTGTGGAAATAGTTTTCAACCAACAATGGATGCACTTCGGTTATAACATCATTATCTTAAGGCAGAGCTCGTTGTTCTTTGCATTACTAGACCACTAGGGAAGCGTTCAACAAGCTCTCTAAGATTAAGGTTGAAAGGATGTTGATCGCCTAAATGTTAACGGTGATGTCCCGGAAGTCATTGCCAATGGGCCAAGTTGTCACCAAAGGTGATCTCGATCCAGGTTCAATTCGATGAAGGGTGTTGAAGTGTGTGAAGATAAGTGTAACGAGATTTTTTCAGAGAATAGAGAGTGAATGAGGTATAGAAATGTGGATTGAGATCGGAGGTGATTGCAGGACTGAGTTTTTGGGTTGACAATTTTTTTTATCAACTATTAAATTATTAAGCCTATTTGTAATTTTTTTTTATTTAATTAGACTTGTGTGACCCATTTATGTGTCACATCAACACTAACAGAATTTTTGACATAATTGTGACGGAAGGACTACATTGATTTGAGACACTTACTTGAGCGACTACATTGATCAATTTTCAATTTCAGGGACCATTTTGATGTCATGGGTCAATTTTTTTAACAAAATTGTGACATAATGACCAAATTTTTGTGAAATTATATTTTTTTTGTTGTTTTTTTAAGTATAGTTGTTGACGAATTATTATTAAGTACAATATATTACGTATATATTTGCTGTGGCTACGTTTGAATTGACAAAAATCATTAATTGGTACATTTATTTGCAATTTTGGTATATTTGATTTGATACATATTGTTAATATTGGTACATTATTTTTATTTTGGTACGTTTTATTTTGTACACATTGTGTATTGGTACGTTTATACCATTCTCAATCCTATTTTCTCTTAACAGACTAAAAGAAAAACTCATTTCGGTACATTTGATTTTGGGGGATTTAAAAATATTTTAAACTATTTTGAAAAGAAAATATCTTCAATCGTAGATAATTATTGCTAAATTGTAGCATTATTGTGAAATAAATTGAATCTAACCAAAGTTTTTTTTTACAATTATCTCTAACGGAGGAGAGTGTAATCAAAATGCTAGATTATAGGAAATTTGTTACAATATAATGTGCATATAGCACCAAAATTATGATAAAAAAAGTTTAATCAAATCACTAAAAGGCATAGATGTTTGATCTAAAAAATTCAAAATTGAAGCGTTTATATCAAAAGATCCCTAATTTTAAATTATTAAAATGGGGATATGAGACGAGGACGGACATGAGGATGGCATTCGCATTCCCCCACCAACAGTAGGGCAAGCTCAGCCGGGAATAACGAGAATCGGGAATAAATTGTCATCAAAGATCGGGCTTCAACATATAGTAATTGCATACAAGATTTAGAAGGAGTGAAGACCAAGACTTTGACCTTATTTCTTTTTTAACAACGATATATTTACACTAAAAGTATCAGAATAAATTGTTATCGAACTTACTATGAACTTGGAATTTTTGCTTCTTATTTTTGTTACAAAACTTTGGAAAACTAAACCGCATAGAACAAGACTTGAAGGGTGAAGACCAAGACTTCCAAGTCTTGTTGGTGAAGACCTATTTACTCCTGTAGGCCCTTTCCGCTGGTTTCCATTCCCACCGACCCCCCTGCTACCACGTCAATATATGTTGAAAAAGAAACAAAACTGAAGTCTTAACCAAAGGATAAGTTCATTTAACTATAAAACAGCATGCAATCTCTCTTTCTCTACTCAAACATCACTACGTACGATTTGTAACTTCCCAAATGGCAAATTTAGTGTTTATGTTGGTTTCTCTTTTCCTCATATTAATCAGTATCATCTGCCTCCCTCAACCATCAATGGCCATCTCCTCCTGCAACGGCCCATGCCAAACCTATAACGACTGCGCTGGTCAGTTCTGCATCACCAACGGCGACTGTAAAGACGATCCTGATGTTGGGACCCCGCACATGCAGCAGAGAAGGTGCTCGTCGTCCACAAGAGCCAAACTTATTCTCAATTATTTCGACGAAGGAGGAGATGTTTATACCCATATTTGGTACATTCTACATAGCTTGATCATCATCTTTAATTGAGGTCAACCATGGCAACCAAGGGGGAAAATGATTACAGATGTGCAAATTAAAGACTAGATTGCCATTAATTGGGCGGAATGAATTTAAAAATATGTAACTGTTGAAAGAAATGAGTCAAGGTTGAGGAGGAAATTAAGAATTGGATGCTTTAACCTAGTATAAAAAGGACTCTTTAGGTCGTTGTTAGAAGTCCCCGACAAAACCATTCAACTTATCTTTTTAGTTTCTTTGCACCGTGTCCTTTTATCTTACTTTTCTATTCAAAATGTAGCAATTTCTTACAAATTAGTTTCAATTCTTGCAAATTATTTTTTTTCGCACAAAGTAATTTTCAATTTCTTGCAAGAGGAGTATTGTAACTAAAATAAGAGTACTGTAATTTAATTACTTATCAATTCGATCAATTCGATTAGTTCATTTGGGTTGGTGCAATTCAATGTGATTCACCTTCTCATACATTTCATCGTACCATATCAATCACCAAACTCGGTTCCACCCGCCCATCCACTCATCATGTTTGCACGAACAACACTCATCTCAACGTCCATTTAACGCACATTTAAAAGTCCTTGCAACCAAGGTAGAAAAAATATTTGACCGAGACGCGTTCCTTTCCTAGGTCCCCGGTCACACTGAAAAAAGTCTAATCACATCACAACCAAAATCAGAAAGACCAAGAGATCTCGAAACCCACAGACCGATCGCCGCGTCGCCGGGATGGATTTTGAGACCAACAGGAGATGGCGGTGGCCAATCAATGTGCGACAAGCAGTACTATGCAAACAGTGAGCTAATGGTGGATGGAGGTGTGGGATGGATACACAAATAACGGCAAGTAATTGGAGGAGCGTAACTCTAACTTGCATAAGAACCGACTTCATTACCGTTGTGATTCTTCTTAATCCCTCTCAGCATTATTGAAGATCCAATTGCAATTTTTTTTCATAACCAATGAGTTTAGGTTGCCTTGGATATCAATTTTTTTTTTATCTCTTAGGTTTTGCATTTTGTGGTTTATATATGAGCAAAGTAATTGGAGGAAAGAAGAAATGAGGAAGGTTGGTGGGATGCATGGCGAGAATAAAGAATAATGAATCAAACCAAAAATCTTAAAATTGAAAACAACTTCAAATAATTTTTAGTGGGATAGGATCAAGGAACTAAACTATTAAAATTGAAAATAGCTCCAAATGTTATTGTCAACTCCCGATAACCTCTCCACACTTCCCATGATCAAGTTCTACTCAAATTCAATTACTTGATAACTGAAGTCACATTACAATGATGACTAGTCGAATGATGACTTACTATCATCAGAGAGAGTCACTTATCGAGCATAGTTATTTGGTCAAGGGGAGTCTCAACAGTATGTTATAATGGACATAAAAGTGCATTGTACTCCTTTCCACTCGACCAAGTTTTTATCCCACTGAGCTTTTCTTACCAACGTTTTAGTGAGGCAACATTATATTGTCTTTTAAAATTGTGCTCGATTTTTCTCCTTCGCTTTTGATTTTGTCCCATTGGGTTTTCTAAGTAAGAATTTATCGAGGTAAATTGATATACATCCAAAAAGGAGTGTTGTAAATATCGTTTACTATGTGGTTGTCCATATTCTAAGACAATATGTAATATGTTAATAGTTTAGTTCCTCTTTGATGTAAATAGTGAAAACTCTACACACACACACACACACACACACACACATACAGGGATTCTAATGAATAGAATAAGACAATCGGATTTATTTTCCCCATCTTTATATTGTCTTTCTATTCTCTCGTATTCTCTCTTGTTTCATAGTTTATTTCCAACAGTATGAGTGTTGTTGATCTAAATAAGTGAGGGTCATTAGTTTGATTTGGAACATTCTAGTGTTGTTCTAGTTCATAGTATTGGTGCATGTAATTCCTCCATTTCACCCCAAGGTTGATGCATTAACACGTTGGTCACATGTCTATTTATTGTCCACACACAATGCTGCCTAAGTGTTCAACATCTTGATTAAGTCAATTCGACTAGATAATGCTGGAGAGTTTATGTTGCAGTCTCTCGACGATTATTGCATGTTTGTTGGGATTGAAGTTGAACATCTAGTACCCATGTTCACTCCCAAAACGGCTAGGCATAAGCGTTCCTTAAACGCCATCAAGCGAAAGTTCAAACCTTAGTGATGTGGACCAAGTTGCTGGTATCTTCCTGGGGCTATTGTATCCAGCCATGTTGGTTTGCTTGAGGCCTACTGCTAACCAATCCTATGAACCATTACAGTTGGTTACTAAGTATGAGTTTGACATCTCGCACTTACGTGTGTCTACGTGCGTAATTTACATGCCAATAGGGCCACCACTACTTACTCAAATGGGTTCTCATAAAAGAATGAGAATCTATGTTGGTTATGATTTGTTAGTGTTTGTGTGTTTTTTATATGTATTTCAATGGAGGACCTGTGCTGAGAACTAGAAAATGGTTGAGAGGAAGATGATGGAATATGTTTTGTTAATTTCTCACAATATGCATGCATACATTTTGTTACCGTTATACATGGAAGGAAGGGTGATCCTTCACTCTCTAACACACAATACAATCTCAACCATTCATTGGTATCATCCTATGAGATACTGCCACTTGTCTTATTCTATTACTTAAGCTAGATACATCATTGAGCAGCCATGTGGACTATGATCCAATGGCTCACATTCAAACTGAAATATAAAGCATGTAAATTGATCTCTGCCGCCAATCTTCAGCTGAAGGGTTACACTCCAACATGATTCACCATCAATTATTCGTTATTTAAAGTCATTGATATACGATCTTTTTACCGTACGTTTTGTAGTTTATCACTTTGATGAGATAGTCTTCCCGTCATCAAGGAAAGATAATAACGTTAACGTTGATAAGCTCATATTTATATATATTTTATATCAAATTCACTTGTCTTTTCTTAGTTAGTTCCTTATATTTTTGAGTTATTTACTTTGTTTTTGTGTTTTGTAGGATTTGTCAAGTAAAGAAAAGAAAAATAACACAAGTGGAATTTTAAGTAATAAATTCGTCAAAACTGCCTGTGCAGGTCAGCTGACTTTGGAAGCAAGTTGCGGACATCTCAGAATGAATTAGAGAACGAGCCTTATATTCTTGGAAAGCTACGGATGTCTTTTTTTTTTTGAGCATTTCGCGGATTGTTAATATCATTTTTCTAGAAGAAGTTATGGCCGTTTTAACACTAAAAGGTTCCCAAGAGGCTGAGCAGTTTGTAACTGACAAGAAAGCATTGATAGCAATAAATCCAATAATTCTAGCAGCCAAAACTGATGCAATCAAGAACAAACCAGCTGACAGGAAATGGAATTAAAGATGAGGATTAAGAGGGAGTAATTGGCATAAAGGCTACCCAAGGAGTTACAATTGTTTTACATTTCCTCTCACTTATTGTCATCACTAAATGGCTATTAGTGGGTGAGTTAAGGAGAAGAAAATGAGGCAGCAAGAATTGGTTTAAAAGTAGCATTGGGGAAGGAAGTAAGGAGGAGGAGAGCCTTAGTCGATTTCTTTCGGTTCTATTTTCTCAAACTCATGTCTATCTTTTGTTTTAACTTAAGGATTGTGTAACTAAATTTTTAGTAGTTAGGGGCTGTTTGAAGCCCCGAATATGATTACAAGTTTGTTATGACATTTCGTTTGAATTACTTTTATGAATGGATGAAAATTGGTTCACTACTTGTCTCATTGATAAATTCTTTATATGTTTTCTACGGATGCATACTTAGTAAGCATATCTAGGATTCTAATGCTATGAATATGTATGTGCCTGCTCTTGTCGAATGAGGACCTACATATGTTCTAGGGTAGTACTTGTTAATTGCGATTAACATATGAATCAATTTCTAGGATAAGTGAGACAAAGCTAGTACTTACGATGCCTTGTGATGACTCAAACTCTTTTCGTTCTTAATGATTTCTACTTGTTAAATCTATGAACACACCATTCTACATTGCATGTTAGGAACTAAGTTAAGTTGAAAACGTCATTCTCTTAACATACTACATAAGAAAGAGTAATAGGTTGAGTTCTAACATTAAGCCAACTTGAGCATCTTCATCCGAAAATAGAAGGAATTTGAATGAAACATAACATGTTTGCATGATTATTTGGTGGTAGATAGAAATTCCCCTAACTCGTTTTTTTTAATTTGTGAACTACTTAAAATCTGTTTCTATTCTGTTTTTGTTCGATTTAATTTAAATAGCAAATCAACTCCAAAAATTCCAAAAATTTGTATGAGTGTAGCTCTGTGTGTCTAGTATTTGCATATAAAATTTCGTAGACTTTAGATAACTGTAAGTCGGTCTAACAATTATTTTTCGGTGGCTGGTTAGTAGGAACAACAGCCCAGTTTTTGTGACATTTTAAGTAATTAGATAAAACAATCTTCTGTAGGAAAGACCCTTATTTTCATATGCTACAATTGACAAATCTTATTGTTAATAAGGAAAATTAATAGGACATTTGTATGCTACATTGTGGTGTGCTTTTAATCTTATCAAACGTTCCTAAAAAAATGATTGTCGTGGATTAACCTCACTATATCCCATTTAGATCCCTACACTGCCCATTCTGAAACTGAAGTTCGTTGTAATAGATGATTTCTGCTACCTTATCAATTTGGTAGTTTTCGAAAAACTGAATATGTAGCTAATGAACATGGTAATTGCGTATCTTTATGGAATCTTGCATGGGACTCAACTGAGCCACACCTACACTTAATATTTTCACACTCCTACTTCTATGAAGACTCGGTTGAACCAACCTTGTCTTGGGCTATAAACCTGCTGGCTTGAGGGATATTTACTAGGCTAAGGATTGTGGCCTTTTCAACTTGGGTCAACACATTCTTAACCTAAGTTGTTATTTCAAGCCAAACACAAATACAAAATCGAGCCTTTTCAACTCGGGCCTTGTTATCCAAAATGGTCCCTGAGATTTGCATAACTCCTTATTTTGGTTCCTAAGATTTGAAATCGATAGAATTGGTCCCTGAGTTTGTCCACCATCAATCATTTTAATCCTTCTGTGAAAAATTTTCATTAAATAAGGATAAAATGACAAAATATTCTTCATTTTTGTTAAATCATTTTGGTCTATTGTTTATTAAATTGAGGGTAATTTTGTCATTTTAATCTTTATTTAACATAACTATTTACAGAATGACCACAATGATTGATAGTGGACAATCTCAGGGACCACTTGTATTGATTTCAAATCTCAGGGATCAAAATAAGGAGTTATGCAAATCTCATGAACCATTTTAACTAAAAACCTTCTTCTTTTTTCTTTCTTTCTTTCTTTTTTCTTTTTTTTTTTTTAATGAGAATGCATTTTTTTTAAATGCAAAATCAAATAGCAAAAAAAAAACGGGAGCTGTACTTGCAAACTGCTAATTGTTTATGTCGTTTTAATTTTACTAGCCTTCATGCACACGCGTGCAGAAAGCATTTTTTGAATCACGGCATGCTATGCGCGACTTACACGTTTTAATGCCTAGACTGGAGCGACAACAAAAAAGCCTCTTAACTATTTATGCCTAATTACAGATGCACACAAAAAAATCTTTGAGTGTTGCAGTCCTATTGGAATAGGAATGTGATTGTGTAAATCCTAGTAGATATGGGAATGTATCTTATATTCTTATTAGGAGTAGATTACCTATTAAATGTTATAATCCTAAGGGGTAAAGAATTAACCTTCCTTACTACTATAAATAAAGGCACAATGGGGTGGAATAACACACACCCACAAATACACATCTCTTTCTTTCTCTCTACTATTGCCGCACCTTTCTCTCTCTCTCTCTCTCTATGGCCTCCATAATTGTTCAGTAAATTATGCCTACAACACATTATCAGCACGCTCTTGACGCTGCGCTAAAGAGAGTTTATTCTTCAATAAGGGGAGTATTACGTTTTAATCATTCAACCATGAAGCATGAAAACATTCCCCATGATGCATGAACCCCCCCCCCCATGTTTATATTTTCCTTCCGATATATATATATATATATATATATTGTATATGTTCATATACTTGTCAATATATATATATATATATATATATTTGTTTCATGCATCACACAATTAAATTGTTATGTGGAATATGTGAGTCAAAGTATAAAATTAAATTAGAAGCAATTCTAGGGTTTCTTAAACCCTACATATGTCGAAAAAAACTTGGGAATGGTATGGCACCACCCCTTGCGGCACAAACTAGGTAGCATTTATCTAGGCTTTGCTGCTCCCACATGGACCTTGACTGTAGCTTTGTTGCGAGCATATACACACCTTAGGCCTTTGGCCTAGTTCGGTTGTCTCAGGCCCGTAGTCCCCAATCATCAAGGAAGCCTGCAGCTTTCCTTTTTGAACCTCCCTCTGCTCTTGGCCCTTGCCAGCAAGCTATCATGCTTGCTGGGTTACTGTCCCGCATGCACTAAGGCTTATAACTTGCTCCGGTATCAGCCCATATACATGGGTTTGGTCCTTGCACGATGCCAGCCCACTATGGTTGGGCTCCCGTGCATTAACAGGCTAGTAAATCTACTGGGCTTTATCCCGTGCCATCCCCGAGGCCCAACCTTGAAACCCAGCTGCGGCTGGGGTTTCTCCCTCACCCCATAACCTGAAGTTCATACCCGAGGTCCTTTTTTGGGCCATGCCTTTTACTCAAGGTAGCCAACCCGAGCCCAATTATCTTTTGGGCAATTTTTTTGACCCACATGCTATTATTTTAGCATTCTAAATAGTATTAACCCTTATGTTAATATTATTTAGCTTCTACAATCGACCCTGTTTTGTCCCGATCTATTAAATTAATTAAAAGTGACCTGCAGTCCATTAATCTGATAATGAATCCAAAATTATTAACCTGAATATCACTTTTGGAAATTAATGATTCAATAATTTATTTTTATACTTTGAACCGTAGACATACTTTCATAGTAACGAAGCTCTCACACTTGAGTTCTCGAAGAACCTCAAATCCACTACACTTAGTTGTATATTGCATTCTGTGTTTATTGTAGGAACCTCTCTTTTATGAACTAAATGTTCATAAACTAAATTGAACCTGTAGTTTCAAATTTAGTGCCTTTGAAACCCGAACTTTTCATAAAATAATACACCCATGAAAACCCGAATTTTTCATGAAAACCATGTCTTAGAACCTGAATGTTCTAACTTTGATGCTTATGGATGATTTATTCCCATAGCACCAATCACAATCTTGTTCCATCCAATTCAATGGATTGTCAAACTGTCACAAGTTCGATTTTCCTGATTTGGATGTTTCTATTAGAAACCACTTTATGTGGGTAAAAGACGTGAATCTCCACTTGGCTATCAAGAAGTTGAAAAAACCATTGTAGCCAACAATGGCAAGGAAGAGCTAATACGCCTCCGCCATGATCTTCATTTGAAGACTTGTGCCCGAAGCACTAAAAATGGAAATACCTCATGAACGAGGATTCTATGGCTCTTTGGCTCGCTTATATGGACTATTTAATCATGAAAGACATTGCCTGAAGCACATCATGATTACGTCTATGAATGAGTACAATTTTGAAGTTTATAAATCCGATCGAATTTTAACTAGAGAATACTTTTCTCGTCCATCATATTTCTTACTCGCCACTGAAGCAACAGTGTAGAAAGATGAAGTTTACCAAATTCTAGGATCTGATTACTACCACAAATGTGAGAGAAAGGTATGGACCCAGTTCGGCTGGAGTCTACCGAATGGCTCGACCCAGTTCGATCAAAGCCTAACTGAATAGTGATGCACTACTTTGATATGGATACATCGAATGGCATACTTTCACCATCCAATTTGGAGTTTGTTTTCACAACATATGATAGAATCAAGGCCTGCCAAGGGGTGGCATCATGGCCGAAGCATGATCCTTGGCACCTAAGACCTAAAACTTTAAGAACAAGGGATAGTTTTCCCAAACCTTAAACCTACAGAATCTACTTCCGTCTTGATGAAATAGATCATTGGTTATGCACCTGTTCGTGCCCCTACCAATGTTGTTAAGGAGTACCATTCTAGTAGTCAATATGTGAGACTAATTTTGCTCCACCAAACATCATTGGAAAAGTAGAATTTTGACATGGATGGCCTTGTTGGCTGAATCCACCCTAGTAACTTTGGTTTACTTTGTGAACATTTTTCCATGTTCTTGGATTCAAGTTTGGTGTATGTTTTACTTATGGATAATCTTATTGATATTGTCCACGAATATAAGTTAATTGAATCATGTTTCTTAATACATGTGACCAATTCAATTAAACGCGTGATTAGGTAGGAATGTGGGAAAGTTAGTTGTCTGGATGAATGCGTATTATGCACACTAACTTTACACCTAAATCACATCTCTAACAACGACTTCAGGTCTATCCAACCTAATTAAGAGCATTAGCACACTCCTCATTGTATGAATGGTACTGTATCACCATTTAAGGGACCTTAAATTCTCCTTGATGTTGAGTTTTTAAGGATATTCGAGATGACAATGATCATAAATGAAACCACTAAAGAAAATAGAGTAAAATATCTATGCACCACCTCCAAAAATGAGCCTGAAGCTTTGATTTGGGGCTAATGGGTTGTCTTCCAACTGGGAATACACCACATGGGCCGGCCTAGAGCCTGGTGATTGAGCAGTTTTCTTGCTTTGGCACGACCTTTTAAGACACTAAGGTTGAACAATGATGCTACAACGCATCTCCTTATCTGAAGTAAGGATATTGTGCCTACAAGCACCCTTTGCCAAGCATGCTCATTAAGGAAATTGATTTTCTATATCATTCCTCGCAAAGATATGACACGACTCTCTTTTCACAGTGGATTCAAGGGAATATATATGGACTAATCCAACCAAAATGCGGACCATATAAATACTTATGGTTTTGGTTGATGAATCAACAAACTGGTCACATGTTTGTCCACACACATTACTGCTAAACCTCCTGGCCGATTAAGGTTTCACCACCCTACTTATCCCTTAAGGTTCGGGAGACTAGATAATGCCGGAGAGTTTATATTGACGGTTTTCGATAAAGCATTGCATGTATTTTGGGTTTATAATTGAACATTGAATTCCCATGTTCACCCTAAATAGCCTTGCCTAGCAATCATAAGCGTAAATTTAAATGATCGCTTGAATTTTGGTAAAAGTACCAAGTTTTTAGTTTCTGCCTAGGGCTATACAATCCTCGTACGCAGTTATGTTGGACCCCCTTAAGGCCTATTGCCACCCAACCTATACAACATTACAGTTGGTTACTGGGTACGAACCTGACAATTTTTGTATCTAAGTGATTATTTGATCAATTAGAGATATGAATTATGCCCTTGCGTGTTAATCTATGAAGTCTTATTCCGAATTACTAGAATTACAGTTTATGTCGTTAACATGAATCTCACTAAGACTCCGGAAGAGCTTGAGAAAACTACCTTGCACCTGAAGATGGAATTTGAGATGAAGGATCTTAGGAAAACTCGTTTATGCCTTGACCTGAAGTTCAAGCGTTGTTCTGATGGTACCTTGGTTTACCAATCGAACGACACCCTGAATGTGTTACTTTTGAGTATACCTTTGATCGTCCATATGTTATATGCAAATGAAACCCTTGAAAAGGTTATGGAATTTGAAATTCCATATCTAAAGTTCAACTTTGTGCTTCGTTGTACTTAGCTCATTGTATTTAGATAGGACATCTCATTCGATGTTGATCTTGGTAAAGATGCAGCACCGCGCCTATGCGCAACCACTGAATTGGTATTAAAGACATACCCTGAAGGTACTACGAGGGCAAATCTCAACACATCTCGAGCGGATCCAACCCCCTGATCCTCGAAATGATGCTTGTCTTGTTGTTATGGTGACGCAGGTTACTTATCAAACCCACGCAAGGCAAAATCCCCAAATGGTTATGTTTTTACTGATAGGGATATCGCAATATCTTGGAGGTCCACAATATGACCTTAGTTGCGAAATCTTTGAATCATTCCAAGACTTACCTCACTTCACTACGCCACAAGTGAGATACGGTTAGGAGTTCTTGTTGAGCATATTCGAAGTACTTGCTATGTTTTCATCCATCCTTGAGTCCCGACGACGATCCATGAAGATTATGCCGCATGTATCCACCCGACTAAGACATGATACATCAACAAAGTCAACGGCAAGACATATTGCGTCTACATCTACATCAGGAGAGCATCAGGAGATTGAAGTCATGCAAGCCGATCCCAGACAACCTTGCTGACCTCTACACGACATCACTGCCAAAGTTAACCTTCCAGAAGCTTGTCCAAGAAATTGGTATGCCTAATTATCATATGCAATGCTTGTAGTTCTCATTTGGAAGTTATGTCAAACTCAGGGAGAGTATCCAGAAGTATACTCATTTGATCTTAATGTACTCTTTTTCCCTATGATTAGGAGCATTTTTCCTGCTGGGTTTTTTCTACCTAACTAGGTTTTAACGAGGCACCCATCCAGGCTGATCATACCCTTGAGAGCTCTTCTACTTGCATCCAAAAGACGTATAGTTTTGACTTAATGCAACTTCTCACTTTCCTCTTTAGTCTATGAGTTTTTCTCCCACCTTGGGTTTTACCATAGCAAAGGTTTTGTGCATTTTACTTTTTATGCATTATTTCATTGATTTGAGACTCGCATTCGCTCATTGGGCCGACGACTTCATCAATTGTACTTGCTTCATCACTGAAGACCTGATGCACCATTTACTTAAGTATTTACACACTCAAGGGTGAGTGTTGAAGTCCTATTGGAATAAGAATGTGATTGTGTAAATCCTAGTAGATATGGGAATGTATCTTATATTCCTATTAGGAGTAGATTACCTATGAAATGTTGTAATCCTAAAGGGTAAGGAATTAACCTTCCCTACTACTATAAATAAAGGCACAATGGGGTGGAATAACACACACCCACAATTACACATCTCTCTCTCTTTCGCTCTATTATTGCTGCACATTTCTCTCTCTATGGCTTCCATAATTGTTCAGTAAATTATAGCTACAACATTGAGTATTATGTTTTCACTTTTTCGGGAATGGAATTAAATCTTGATTATTTTATTTTGACTCTTATAGCAGTCAATGCAATAAAAAAAATCTAGATTATTTTGATGGGTAATACTAGGGAGACTAAATTTATAGACCAAATTTTGTAAACTAACTGAGACCATAGAGTTGGCCAGACCCGATTCTTCAAAAATAGATGGACAATCATACTCCAGACACTTTAAAGCTCTTGGGAAATGGCCTTGCCTTGGCTTCCTTTAGTTGGGAATAGCAGAATAACAACAACAGCTGAAGTGCAAAGGAAGTTCCACTGGACCCTGCAATCATCTAGAAGATGGATTCCAACTCTGCAAAGGAGACTCCTGTCTGGAAGATGGACTCCAACTTTGAATCGAGGGTTTAGCGGATTGTGTTTTTATCTAAATTTTGCTCATGATTCATATTTGGACATGCAACTAGCACAATCGGAGCTTATTTTAGGGCCAAGAAAACTTAAATTCAAGATAGCTTTAGGACCAAGAAAGCATCATAGTGTTAAACGCCCTATCCGGTTACTATTTAAATGAGGCCGAAAAAGTAAACTTCAGTACCGGTTATTTTAAAGAAAACTAATGAAAATGGATTGAAAACTTTGAGTTTTAACGAAAAGATAAAATAAAGGGTAAAGTGAATAGTACTAGGATTGACTTTTTAGTGTAAAAATATGAATTTTCGTTTAAGTGAACAGTATCGGGAGCTTTTCGTTAAAATTCCCTTAATTTTAATCAATTCCCAATCCGGAAAGGAAAAAGGATTCCTAGACAAAGAAGGAAATCTGGTCCGCCACGTCCTACACGATTTGGGTTTTCCTAATTTAACCCTATTTTAACTCACCATGAATGTCTGACCCAAAAAAAAAAAAAAAAAAAAACTCGCTCAGAATCTCCATATATTCCTCCACCCTCGTAAGTTCACACCTCAAATTGTCAAGTTCTCTTACGTGCCTCGACAACATGAAGCTCATCGAGAAATTGAGGCTTAGGCTTTTCAACAAGGCTTTCAACTCCACAAAATGCGACAAAACAACAGTGTTGGTGGTGGATAGGATACGCAAGTTAAGGAAGAGGAAAGAGGAGGACATTGTGAAGATGAGGAACAAAATTTGTGCTCTCTTGCAGTGTGGTCAAGACCCAATAAATAAAACTTGCATTGCTCGTATTTTGATCGAAGATCTGATAAGAGAAGAAAACATTTTGGAGGCGTACGTGTTGATCAAGGGTTTTTGTAACTTAGTTAGGGGTAGGCTCTTGGTCATTCAAGTGCAGAGGGAATGCCTCGAAAATTTAAAACAAGCGATTAGTAGTTTAATTTTTGCAGCTAAAAAATGCTTCCACGAGATTCCAGAATTATTGACACTTGAGAAAATTTTTAAGAAGTATGGAAGTGATTTTGTGCTTGCGGCTACTCAACCCAACTATGTTACTCCCGTCATAGTTGAGAAGCTCTCAAATAGAAACTCTACAGACGAAGAAATAGAGAAGATTATTCAGCAAATAACCAAGCCATGCAATATAAATGGAGAACAAGTAGCGTGGAACTGTCATCCCACATCACCATACTTATATGATGGAGTTGCGTACAATGCTTTTATCAATTATAAATGAAGAAATTGTAGTACATCCAATTTGGAGTAGTTTACTCTTTGAAAAAGAAATTGGCGGTTTACTATAATGTAGCTAGGAATCATGTATGATAGGAGTGCTTATTACCATGTATATATATTTTTTTTAGAGTAATGTTATTTATACCATCTAAATATATCACAATTTCATATCAACTTATACAGAAATTGAAGTGGACTAACACATCAATTTAAAAAAGATCTTGTACCAGCAGAGGTGAATAATCACATTAATTAAAAGAATGATCTTTTATTACTATTATTATTATTATTTTTAAAAGGGGAAAATTGATGGCAAGCTACGGTTATCCACTCCTTTCGGGGGATGGGAAGACTTACAGAGGCATTTCAGCCTTTTTTTTTTTTTTTTTTTTTTTTTAAAAAAGAAATTGATGAAAGCCTAATGTTCAAGTTTTCTAGGCTCACAGTTGCCTCCTCCATCCTCTCATCTCTCTATCGTCATTTTTCTTTTCTTACGACTAATGGTACCCCTCCACCTCTGCTGACGACTGATCAAACCTCCATAATCACAAGTGAGAGGCTCAGGGTAAGAAGACAGTTCATCCCAAAGATCTTTGAGTTTGGTGTATGTGAAGATTGACTGCTGTCCCTGGCAACATTAGCCAATTTCTTGTTGAATCTGATAAATCCTTGAATTATTGCCTTGTAAGAATCAATCCTCAAGATCCTTTTGTTCGCCCCTAATATTCGCCATGGGCCTTGCGGGCATTTCAGAAATTTACTCAAACAATAAATTAGTGGGTGCAAGTCTGCCACTACTAGATGCCGCTAGTAAACGGGATTTGAATAATTGAGATTGTGCCTAAGTACGACTTCTAACCAAGAGGTTGTGCCATTGAGTGAGAGTGGCTCAAATCAAGGTTCTTTCTTTGCCTTAAAGATAAGGACTTCACTTATGTTGAGAAATGTAACAATATCTATATTGCAGGTTTGTTGGAAGTGTAAATGACAAAATAAAGTAAATGACTAGTATTGTAGATTGCTTGCAAATTAAATGAATGGAAATTAGTTGTATAAAAATGTAATTATTTAAAGTACAAAACATTATAAGTACAAAGGGATGCCAAATACAAGGTTCGAGCTTGTTCCCAAGGGATCGGGCAAGTTGCTCTAGTCTTGTGGCAATTTCTAGTGGTTTGGGGAATGGCTTTGAAGGTTGTAAATAAAAATACAAAGTAGATCAATACTACCGAGTGAGCAGCAGAGCTAAAAACAAGGAAAGTAAAGGGTGCTTGGCTAAAAGTAAATGTTTACAAGGAAATTGAAGAGCTGATTTAAGTATAGTTGCTTGATTGATTGGTTGAGTGTCCATAATCCTTTTGCCTCTGCTTATTTATATAGAGAACCAAGAGAGACTCACTTGCTGAGAACATTGAACTTGTGGAGAGAACTCCACTGCCAGCTTGCATATGAAATAATATTAAAAGAGGCCAACTCACATTTCCACCACATGTCGATTAATTCTACTTGCAATAGATTAATATTTAAAAGAATCAAGTTGGCTTCTTTCCTCCACATGTCCATCTCCTAAGTCTATCAACATCTTTACTCACAATAAAGCCATGGCTTCAAACCATGTGGAGAAACATTCTCACATGCAACTTTTGGTATATTTGCACACTAGTTCCCCAAAATGTCATATTTTGGCTTTTAGACCCAATTAAGTAAAATTGTGCATATTTTAGGTGCAAATACCTTCCACACGGCAGTCGCAATTTGCAGTAGAGTATACTGCCAACAATAGTACCGTGCACTGATTGCAAGGTCCACAAGAGTACCATGTCGTTGCATCTCTACCAAATGGGAAATTTTGCATCAGACATGGATCCTCTCCAGATCCATTGGTCTTAATCCACCAAGTCACATCATCCAAGCCATTGAAATTTGATCCAAAGGCTAAAGTTATTATAACTTTTAGAGTAGGCCCCTGTTTGTAGCCATTGGATTAAATTTCAATGACCCGGATGATTTGACTTGGTGAATTAGGACCAATAGATCCGAAGAGGATCCATGTCCTTTTGCATCGGTGGTTGCGGGAGCTTTAATTGGTAGACCCATCAATAGACTCGAGCTTATTCTTTGCACTCTGAGGAATGCGCATAGAATGGCACCATTGTCCGTAGTTTTGTCATTCGAGGAGTTTTGAAACTAGAACAAGATTCGATGAATCCGAGTGATGTAAGGTGAGAGGATCGGATGTGTTTAGCACCGCCTCTGTTAGCTGTGTCTGTACTAAAGGTTGGTTGTGTTTGTAGCGGAAAATGAATGGGTGTCGAGAGTCACCAGGATCGTGCTGATCTGATGCCATATAAATTGATGTGTGAATATGTTTGTACTGGATATTTGTAACTGTACAGAGACAATCCTTTCCTCCAATCACTGCAAGACGGATCATGATTATATTATCCTACAATCACTCCATATCATATCATGATCAAATCGCTCACTAGTTTGCTTCCTTTAACAGACGCAACTATTGTATCTTCATGCACAACCTTTATAGTTAACCACTTTCACATCTACATAAAGGCGAGACACGCCATTTCTTCTTGAATTTCCAAGAATTGGGTATCGCCATTATTGTATTAACTTTTGCAATCCAATTTGCATTACTATAAGCTAACTCCAAATTAATAACTAAAATATGAAAGGCCACAATTTATATATTTCCTTGTAGATAACATAGAATCCTTTTAACCAGATAAAAATGAGCATCGATTGGAGTAGACATGAACTATAACAAGCATAGTTCACAGCATATAGGCTATATCATGTCTAGTGAAAGTTTACCGCAAAGCTCCTACCAAACTCCTATACAAAGTGCAGGACAAAACTTACAACGTCATTCCAGCCTTTTGAAGCACATCTTTGCATACTTAGATTGAGAAATAAAAGGATCCCATTACCCTCGTAGGTGACTTGTAATCCCTACAAATTATATAAATTAATTAACCATTAAAATAAATATTATACATATATTCTTTTAAGGGTTTTTATCACAAATGGTCCCTAAAATTTATCCTCACCATTAATATGATCCCTGAAATTAAAAATCAATCAATGTAGTCCTTGAAAATATGTATCACAAATCAAAGTGGTCATTTCGTCACAATTCTATTAAAATTTCTGTTAAGTGCTGATATGACACATAAATGGGTCTCACAAGATTTATGGGTTTTTATCACAAATGGTCCTTAAAATTGTCCCACACCATCAAGATGGTCCCTAAAATTGACCGACACCATCAAAATGGTTCCTGAAATTGACCCACACCATCAAGATGATTCCTGAAATTAACTCACATCTGGTCCCTGAAATTGAAAATCAATCAATGTAGTCCTTGAAAATAAGTGTCGCAAATCAATATGATCCTTCCACCACAATTCTATAAAAAAATTTTGTTATGTGCTAATGTGGGATTAATAATAAATTAAAAAAGTTGTCTAAATACCCTTTTGCACAATTTTTTTTTCTTCTTATAGTAGGGCGTACTCCGAAGAGAGCTCCCTTCCATAAATTCTCAAATGTACAAGGTTTAACCAAGGCCAAAGAGGGGGTGTGGAAATAGTTTTCAACCAACAATGGATGCACTTCGGTTATAACATCATTATCTTAAGGCAGAGCTCGTTGTTCTTTGCATTACTAGACCACTAGGGAAGCGTTCAACAAGCTCTCTAAGATTAAGGTTGAAAGGATGTTGATCGCCTAAATGTTAACGGTGATGTCCCGGAAGTCATTGCCAATGGGCCAAGTTGTCACCAAAGGTGATCTCGATCCAGGTTCAATTCGATGAAGGGTGTTGAAGTGTGTGAAGATAAGTGTAACGAGATTTTTTCAGAGAATAGAGAGTGAATGAGGTATAGAAATGTGGATTGAGATCGGAGGTGATTGCAGGACTGAGTTTTTGGGTTGACAATTTTTTTTATCAACTATTAAATTATTAAGCCTATTTGTAATTTTTTTTTATTTAATTAGACTTGTGTGACCCATTTATGTGTCACATCAACACTAACAGAATTTTTGACATAATTGTGACGGAAGGACTACATTGATTTGAGACACTTACTTGAGCGACTACATTGATCAATTTTCAATTTCAGGGACCATTTTGATGTCATGGGTCAATTTTTTTAACAAAATTGTGACATAATGACCAAATTTTTTGTGAAATTATATTTTTTTTGTTGTTTTTTTAAGTATAGTTGTTGACGAATTATTATTAAGTACAATATATTACGTATATATTTGCTGTGGCTACGTTTGAATTGACAAAAATCATTAATTGGTACATTTATTTGCAATTTTGGTATATTTGATTTGATACATATTGTTAATATTGGTACATTATTTTTATTTTGGTACGTTTTATTTTGTACACATTGTGTATTGGTACGTTTATACCATTCTCAATCCTATTTTCTCTTAACAGACTAAAAGAAAAACTCATTTCGGTACATTTGATTTTGGGGGATTTAAAAATATTTTAAACTATTTTGAAAAGAAAATATCTTCAATCGTAGATAATTATTGCTAAATTGTAGCATTATTGTGAAATAAATTGAATCTAACCAAAGTTTTTTTTTACAATTATCTCTAACGGAGGAGAGTGTAATCAAAATGCTAGATTATAGGAAATTTGTTACAATATAATGTGCATATAGCACCAAAATTATGATAAAAAAAGTTTAATCAAATCACTAAAAGGCATAGATGTTTGATCTAAAAAATTCAAAATTGAAGCGTTTATATCAAAAGATCCCTAATTTTAAATTATTAAAATGGGGATATGAGACGAGGACGGACATGAGGATGGCATTCGCATTCCCCCACCAACAGTAGGGCAAGCTCAGCCGGGAATAACGAGAATCGGGAATAAATTGTCATCAAAGATCGGGCTTCAACATATAGTAATTGCATACAAGATTTAGAAGGAGTGAAGACCAAGACTTTGACCTTATTTCTTTTTTAACAACGATATATTTACACTAAAAGTATCAGAATAAATTGTTATCGAACTTACTATGAACTTGGAATTTTTGCTTCTTATTTTTGTTACAAAACTTTGGAAAACTAAACCGCATAGAACAAGACTTGAAGGGTGAAGACCAAGACTTCCAAGTCTTGTTGGTGAAGACCTATTTACTCCTGTAGGCCCTTTCCGCTGGTTTCCATTCCCACCGACCCCCCTGCTACCACGTCAATATATGTTGAAAAAGAAACAAAACTGAAGTCTTAACCAAAGGATAAGTTCATTTAACTATAAAACAGCATGCAATCTCTCTTTCTCTACTCAAACATCACTACGTACGATTTGTAACTTCCCAAATGGCAAATTTAGTGTTTATGTTGGTTTCTCTTTTCCTCATATTAATCAGTATCATCTGCCTCCCTCAACCATCAATGGCCATCTCCTCCTGCAACGGCCCATGCCAAACCTATAACGACTGCGCTGGTCAGTTCTGCATCACCAACGGCGACTGTAAAGACGATCCTGATGTTGGGACCCCGCACATGCAGCAGAGAAGGTGCTCGTCGTCCACAAGAGCCAAACTTATTCTCAATTATTTCGACGAAGGAGGAGATGTTTATACCCATATTTGGTACATTCTACATAGCTTGATCATCATCTTTAATTGAGGTCAACCATGGCAACCAAGGGGGAAAATGATTACAGATGTGCAAATTAAAGACTAGATTGCCATTAATTGGGCGGAATGAATTTAAAAATATGTAACTGTTGAAAGAAATGAGTCAAGGTTGAGGAGGAAATTAAGAATTGGATGCTTTAACCTAGTATAAAAAGGACTCTTTAGGTCGTTGTTAGAAGTCCCCGACAAAACCATTCAACTTATCTTTTTAGTTTCTTTGCACCGTGTCCTTTTATCTTACTTTTCTATTCAAAATGTAGCAATTTCTTACAAATTAGTTTCAATTCTTGCAAATTATTTTTTTTCGCACAAAGTAATTTTCAATTTCTTGCAAGAGGAGTATTGTAACTAAAATAAGAGTACTGTAATTTAATTACTTATCAATTCGATCAATTCGATTAGTTCATTTGGGTTGGTGCAATTCAATGTGATTCACCTTCTCATACATTTCATCGTACCATATCAATCACCAAACTCGGTTCCACCCGCCCATCCACTCATCATGTTTGCACGAACAACACTCATCTCAACGTCCATTTAACGCACATTTAAAAGTCCTTGCAACCAAGGTAGAAAAAATATTTGACCGAGACGCGTTCCTTTCCTAGGTCCCCGGTCACACTGAAAAAAGTCTAATCACATCACAACCAAAATCAGAAAGACCAAGAGATCTCGAAACCCACAGACCGATCGCCGCGTCGCCGGGATGGATTTTGAGACCAACAGGAGATGGCGGTGGCCAATCAATGTGCGACAAGCAGTACTATGCAAACAGTGAGCTAATGGTGGATGGAGGTGTGGGATGGATACACAAATAACGGCAAGTAATTGGAGGAGCGTAACTCTAACTTGCATAAGAACCGACTTCATTACCGTTGTGATTCTTCTTAATCCCTCTCAGCATTATTGAAGATCCAATTGCAATTTTTTTTCATAACCAATGAGTTTAGGTTGCCTTGGATATCAATTTTTTTTTTATCTCTTAGGTTTTGCATTTTGTGGTTTATATATGAGCAAAGTAATTGGAGGAAAGAAGAAATGAGGAAGGTTGGTGGGATGCATGGCGAGAATAAAGAATAATGAATCAAACCAAAAATCTTAAAATTGAAAACAACTTCAAATAATTTTTAGTGGGATAGGATCAAGGAACTAAACTATTAAAATTGAAAATAGCTCCAAATGTTATTGTCAACTCCCGATAACCTCTCCACACTTCCCATGATCAAGTTCTACTCAAATTCAATTACTTGATAACTGAAGTCACATTACAATGATGACTAGTCGAATGATGACTTACTATCATCAGAGAGAGTCACTTATCGAGCATAGTTATTTGGTCAAGGGGAGTCTCAACAGTATGTTATAATGGACATAAAAGTGCATTGTACTCCTTTCCACTCGACCAAGTTTTTATCCCACTGAGTTTTTCTTACCAACGTTTTAGTGAGGCAACATTATATTGTCTTTTAAAATTGTGCTCGATTTTTCTCCTTCGCTTTTGATTTTGTCCCATTGGGTTTTCTAAGTAAGAATTTATCGAGGTAAATTGATATACATCCAAAAAGGAGTGTTGTAAATATCGTTTACTATGTGGTTGTCCATATTCTAAGACAATATGTAATATGTTAATAGTTTAGTTCCTCTTTGATGTAAATAGTGAAAACTCTACACACACACACACACACACACACACACATACAGGGATTCTAATGAATAGAATAAGACAATCGGATTTATTTTCCCCATCTTTATATTGTCTTTCTATTCTCTCGTATTCTCTCTTGTTTCATAGTTTATTTCCAACAGTATGAGTGTTGTTGATCTAAATAAGTGAGGGTCATTAGTTTGATTTGGAACATTCTAGTGTTGTTCTAGTTCATAGTATTGGTGCATGTAATTCCTCCATTTCACCCCAAGGTTGATGCATTAACACGTTGGTCACATGTCTATTTATTGTCCACACACAATGCTGCCTAAGTGTTCAACATCTTGATTAAGTCAATTCGACTAGATAATGCTGGAGAGTTTATGTTGCAGTCTCTCGACGATTATTGCATGTTTGTTGGGATTGAAGTTGAACATCTAGTACCCATGTTCACTCCCAAAACGGCTAGGCATAAGCGTTCCTTAAACGCCATCAAGCGAAAGTTCAAACCTTAGTGATGTGGACCAAGTTGCTGGTATCTTCCTGGGGCTATTGTATCCAGCCATGTTGGTTTGCTTGAGGCCTACTGCTAACCAATCCTATGAACCATTACAGTTGGTTACTAAGTATGAGTTTGACATCTCGCACTTACGTGTGTCTACGTGCGTAATTTACATGCCAATAGGGCCACCACTACTTACTCAAATGGGTTCTCATAAAAGAATGAGAATCTATGTTGGTTATGATTTGTTAGTGTTTGTGTGTTTTTTATATGTATTTCAATGGAGGACCTGTGCTGAGAACTAGAAAATGGTTGAGAGGAAGATGATGGAATATGTTTTGTTAATTTCTCACAATATGCATGCATACATTTTGTTACCGTTATACATGGAAGGAAGGGTGATCCTTCACTCTCTAACACACAATACAATCTCAACCATTCATTGGTATCATCCTATGAGATACTGCCACTTGTCTTATTCTATTACTTAAGCTAGATACATCATTGAGCAGCCATGTGGACTATGATCCAATGGCTCACATTCAAACTGAAATATAAAGCATGTAAATTGATCTCTGCCGCCAATCTTCAGCTGAAGGGTTACACTCCAACATGATTCACCATCAATTATTCGTTATTTAAAGTCATTGATATACGATCTTTTTACCGTACGTTTTGTAGTTTATCACTTTGATGAGATAGTCTTCCCGTCATCAAGGAAAGATAATAACGTTAACGTTGATAAGCTCATATTTATATATATTTTATATCAAATTCACTTGTCTTTTCTTAGTTAGTTCCTTATATTTTTGAGTTATTTACTTTGTTTTTGTGTTTTGTAGGATTTGTCAAGTAAAGAAAAGAAAAATAACACAAGTGGAATTTTAAGTAATAAATTCGTCAAAACTGCCTGTGCAGGTCAGCTGACTTTGGAAGCAAGTTGCGGACATCTCAGAATGAATTAGAGAACGAGCCTTATATTCTTGGAAAGCTACGGATGTCTTTTTTTTTTTGAGCATTTCGCGGATTGTTAATATCATTTTTCTAGAAGAAGTTATGGCCGTTTTAACACTAAAAGGTTCCCAAGAGGCTGAGCAGTTTGTAACTGACAAGAAAGCATTGATAGCAATAAATCCAATAATTCTAGCAGCCAAAACTGATGCAATCAAGAACAAACCAGCTGACAGGAAATGGAATTAAAGATGAGGATTAAGAGGGAGTAATTGGCATAAAGGCTACCCAAGGAGTTACAATTGTTTTACATTTCCTCTCACTTATTGTCATCACTAAATGGCTATTAGTGGGTGAGTTAAGGAGAAGAAAATGAGGCAGCAAGAATTGGTTTAAAAGTAGCATTGGGGAAGGAAGTAAGGAGGAGGAGAGCCTTAGTCGATTTCTTTCGGTTCTATTTTCTCAAACTCATGTCTATCTTTTGTTTTAACTTAAGGATTGTGTAACTAAATTTTTAGTAGTTAGGGGCTGTTTGAAGCCCCGAATATGATTACAAGTTTGTTATGACATTTCGTTTGAATTACTTTTATGAATGGATGAAAATTGGTTCACTACTTGTCTCATTGATAAATTCTTTATATGTTTTCTACGGATGCATACTTAGTAAGCATATCTAGGATTCTAATGCTATGAATATGTATGTGCCTGCTCTTGTCGAATGAGGACCTACATATGTTCTAGGGTAGTACTTGTTAATTGCGATTAACATATGAATCAATTTCTAGGATAAGTGAGACAAAGCTAGTACTTACGATGCCTTGTGATGACTCAAACTCTTTTCGTTCTTAATGATTTCTACTTGTTAAATCTATGAACACACCATTCTACATTGCATGTTAGGAACTAAGTTAAGTTGAAAACGTCATTCTCTTAACATACTACATAAGAAAGAGTAATAGGTTGAGTTCTAACATTAAGCCAACTTGAGCATCTTCATCCGAAAATAGAAGGAATTTGAATGAAACATAACATGTTTGCATGATTATTTGGTGGTAGATAGAAATTCCCCTAACTCGTTTTTTTTAATTTGTGAACTACTTAAAATCTGTTTCTATTCTGTTTTTGTTCGATTTAATTTAAATAGCAAATCAACTCCAAAAATTCCAAAAATTTGTATGAGTGTAGCTCTGTGTGTCTAGTATTTGCATATAAAATTTCGTAGACTTTAGATAACTGTAAGTCGGTCTAACAATTATTTTTCGGTGGCTGGTTAGTAGGAACAACAGCCCAGTTTTTGTGACATTTTAAGTAATTAGATAAAACAATCTTCTGTAGGAAAGACCCTTATTTTCATATGCTACAATTGACAAATCTTATTGTTAATAAGGAAAATTAATAGGACATTTGTATGCTACATTGTGGTGTGCTTTTAATCTTATCAAACGTTCCTAAAAAAATGATTGTCGTGGATTAACCTCACTATATCCCATTTAGATCCCTACACTGCCCATTCTGAAACTGAAGTTCGTTGTAATAGATGATTTCTGCTACCTTATCAATTTGGTAGTTTTCGAAAAACTGAATATGTAGCTAATGAACATGGTAATTGCGTATCTTTATGGAATCTTGCATGGGACTCAACTGAGCCACACCTACACTTAATATTTTCACACTCCTACTTCTATGAAGACTCGGTTGAACCAACCTTGTCTTGGGCTATAAACCTGCTGGCTTGAGGGATATTTACTAGGCTAAGGATTGTGGCCTTTTCAACTTGGGTCAACACATTCTTAACCTAAGTTGTTATTTCAAGCCAAACACAAATACAAAATCGAGCCTTTTCAACTCGGGCCTTGTTATCCAAAATGGTCCCTGAGATTTGCATAACTCCTTATTTTGGTTCCTGAGATTTGAAATCGATAGAATTGGTCCCTGAGTTTGTCCACCATCAATCATTTTAATCCTTCTGTGAAAAATTTTCATTAAATAAGGATAAAATGACAAAATATTCTTCATTTTTGTTAAATCATTTTGGTCTATTGTTTATTAAATTGAGGGTAATTTTGTCATTTTAATCTTTATTTAACATAACTATTTACAGAATGACCACAATGATTGATAGTGGACAATCTCAGGGACCACTTGTATTGATTTCAAATCTCAGGGATCAAAATAAGGAGTTATGCAAATCTCATGAACCATTTTAACTAAAAACCTTCTTCTTTTTTCTTTCTTTCTTTCTTTTTTCTTTTTTTTTTATAATGAGAATGCATTTTTTTTTAAATGCAAAATCAAATAGCAAAAAAAAAACGGGAGCTGTACTTGCAAACTGCTAATTGTTTATGTCGTTTTAATTTTACTAGCCTTCATGCACACGCGTGCAGAAAGCATTTTTTGAATCACGGCATGCTATGCGCGACTTACACGTTTTAAATCATGTTAGAAGAAAAGTCAATTATTTGAAGTAAATGAATAATCTTAGATCATGCTAGAAGAAAACCCTCATAAATCAATTAAAGCAGTTGAATTCACATAATAAAATCAGTCTCTATAGAATTTACATTAAGAATAGAGAAAATAATATTTAATAAACAATTGATTGAATCACATTATTATTAACTCATTGTGAGGCAAAGCCCACCCTCTCCCCCTTAATGTAGATAATATCATTTGTTAAAAAAAAAATCATTTAATAACTAATTTAATCACATTATTATCCGTATTTAATAAACAACTAATTGAATCACATTATTGTTAGTCCATTATGAGACTAAGCCCACCTCTTTTCCCCTCAGTATAGATAATATCATTTGTTACCAAAAAAAAAAAAACATTAATTTGACATCTAATTTAATTACATTATTATCCGCGTGCGAATTTATAACCGACATTACATGCCTCTTAAAATGTTTTGAACGTGTTTAAAAATAGATAAATTGAATCACATTATTGCTAGCCTATTATGAGGTACTAATTAAAAAAACACCGATTAAAAAAATACTATTAAAATGACAAAAATGCTCTTGCCTTGTTTGATGCATTATTTTGGGATGCCTTTGAAGTTTTTTGTTTTGGGGGTATGTTTGTCCAATTACTTTTGGTAAAGCACTATGACACCAAAACACTATTGACCTATTGTGTTCTCTTTATATATAATAGATAGATAGATATAAAATTGTCGTGGAAGTGTATTATAGCATAATTGCAATGGTCGTCTTAACCTGATAACATTATACTCAGAAGTACCTTTTGATAAAAACAAAACATCATAACTATCACTCCCCTCCTTGCCCTCTCTCACTTTCTATCCTCGTTGACAAGACAAATTACACTGGGGAGCGATTCCGTAGTGTGATAACAATTTCACCGATACAATCAACGTCAAAAAGCAAATTGATTAAAATTCAAGTCTAAGACAAAATGATCACGAAATAAAATGCACAAATGGGTGGCGTTTTAGTTAATTAACTTAACACAGTTTGAAACATTGCTTGATGCATTAAGTGTAAGAATATAATTGACCAAAAATTTATTTTTTAAACTTTTAATCAATTTTATTGTTACATTTCACATGTTTAACTGTGTTTTCCGACACATTAAAAATTATTCTTAAAACATAAAAAGAAAATTTTATTTGAACGAACCCATACAACCTCACTTTACACCCAATTTAAATCTTAATTGTGAATTGTTTTCTTAGCCCTATTGTGTAATACCCAATTTAAATCTTAATTGTGAATTGTTTTCTTAGCCCTATTGTGTAATTATCATCAAATACAAGATGAAATAAACACAATCAAAATTTACCAATAAACTCACATTCAATAATCACACCCTTACAATCACGCAATAATTCTTTTACGTTCTGTTTTGGTTAAAACCCTAAGATGTTGTCAAAGAGAAAAATAAGTTCTTTTTAACGGATGAATGATAATTTTAAAGTTTTAAATCCTTCAAATAAAATATGAATCAATTTATGTCAATGTTTTTATTTGATTTCAATTCTTTATTTTTAGGCTTTAGTAGCAATTTTATAATGCCTGCTCTATTGCCTCTTTGATTTAGTAGAAAGCCCGGTTTAAACCATCTCAAATAGGCTTGAAATCAAGGATAATAAAGGTGGATGATGTATTTTCTGGTATATTGTTTCTCTGCCACCACATGTTCTAGTTTTTTCAAAGATCCATATATATGGCTAACCATCTTTACCAAGGATCACCTTGGAGACAAGTTTTAGTGGTAGTGTCCCGATAAATATATGTCAGAACTGAATCTTTCTTGTTAAGAGGGAATAGCCATCACTCGAAGAGAAAATTGAAATCAAGGATTATTGAAATCAAATAATTGAATTGGGTAATTATACTTGGTAAAATCTCGTTGAAACAATAACTTATTCAGAGCATTATGTGCGAAAAAAAACCCTTACGATAACCCAATCCAATTTTCTCACAATTCTCCACTAATTCAACCTCTAAATCACTACACTCTGTACGATTAGAAAATGCTAAATTTCTCCAAACTTAAAAACATTTTGAATACCTTAACTCTTAGGTTGGTTAGGTGCAGAAAACGAGCAATGCAAAATATGCAACAAAAGAAGGATTAAACATGAGACAAATATGTAAGATATGTTGTTCTCTTTACGTTTGAATGAGTTGTAGAAAATTGATTTTGTGTTTTTATTTTTTCAATGGGTATAAAGATAAATTTACATATTGAATTGGGTTTGTGAGAGTAGTTTAGGTAGTAAATTTGGATTTAGAGAGATATTGATGATTTAATTAAAATTCATATGGGTACAGTGGCATATCCAGAATTTTAACCTTGGGTAGTCCTAGTATAAAATATTCAAGGATTTTGTAGACGAAAATAGTCCGCAATGGTAGCTCTTATATCTATTATATTATCCTATTAATTCACTATAATTTATCCTATCGAGTCCTTCATAGAGCTCCGCCTAGGGTTTAGGGTGGTCCTCCAAGGTTCTGCACAAGCATTTCTTCGATGTGTGGTGGGTCCCGGGACCACCTCGGTCCCTATATTGATCCACTCCTGTATGAGTAGGGCTGGAAAAAATTCCCGAAAATCCTAAACCAAACCAAAAAAATCCCAAACCCAAACCGAAAAATCCCAAACCGAAACTATCCCGAACTTTGGTAATCCCATACCGAAAAATACCGAAATATTCGGTATGGAATTGGTTTTCAGATTTCTTTTGTTCGGTATTCCCGAAATCCCGAAATATTCTTTTGTTTTTGGTTCCTACTTTCCCGCGCTACATTTGCAAAGAACAATGAAAAAATAAAATAAAAAGCAGAGCCTTTCGGTTCCACTAGCAAAGGAACAAAAATAAAATAATATGGGAAAGGCATGTGATGGTGATGCCTTGTCGGTTTGGGATAAAAGCACAAAGCTTTTTTGGAAACTAAAAGCACAAAGCTTTTGTTTTGGTTTTGAATCTTGATTCTTGAGGCAGAGAGAGAGAAGCAGTCTTCGTGTTGGGAAGCAGAGATAGGAAGAAGCTTTCTCCTCTCTGGCCTCGACCCATTTCTCTCTCTATCCTCTCTGAAGCTCTCTCGTCTCTGGGTTATGAATCCTCAGCGCTGCGCATGCATGATTCATAACCCACAACAAATAATTCCATTTGATGATCACTGAAGCTTGAGAGAAAAAGATTGGATTTTTGCATGTGGGTTCTGAAGGATTTGTGCAGAAATGGCATAAGAACATGTGATTGTGAAGAGGAGTGGGTGTGGCCGTGTGGGGTTGGGAGCGAGGTGGACTCAGAGTCGCCGCCGTGCTCGAAGAAAAAGATTGGATTTTTGCATGTGGGTTCTAAAGGATTTGTGCAGAAATGGCATGAGAAGATGTGATTGTGGAGAGGAGTGGGTGCGGGGTTGGGAGCTAGGTGGATTCGGACTCGTCGCCGTGGTCGTTGCTTTCTGAGAATGGTGGAGGTGGCGGAGGAGAATGGTATTAAGATCTCTCAGGAGCAGGCTTGTGAAGAAGCCACTGGAGATGGCTGGTGTTGGCTGCGTCCCGAACCGTACCGAAAAACCGAAAAATATTCGGGAATACCGAAATTCGGGAAAGGCAAAATTTCGGATCGGTTTCGGTTGCTAAAATCTCATCCCGAACTTTTTCAGTTCGGTATTTGGTATATAGTTTTCGGTTCGGTATCCCATACCGAACCACCCCTATGTATGAGTATAGAGAGTAAATTTGGTGTAGAAATAGGTCATATGGGTTCACCTCGTCAACCTCAATTTCGCAGGCACAAGCTTTGGGCGCGGCTTATCTCCGATGATGAACTCGTCGATCGCTTCATCTTCGACGATGACCTCGTCGACTGGGTCATCTCCATCATTTTATTCTTCTTCGTTGGTTCGCAATCGCCATAAGTGTGGCTTTGAAGATGCTGATTTTGCTTTGGCTTCGGCTTGCCTCCTCGTTGACTGGGTCATTTCTGCCATGGATGCTCTGTAATCTCCGTCTGTATGACTTTTTACATTAGAGAAATTGGGGATTTGTCTTGCAGTGAGAGAGGGGAGATTCATCATGCTAATTGGAGATTCATCTGGCATCTTTGGGGATTCTTTTGGATTCATCTTTATGCCATTTCATGGATCTGCAGACAACAAGTTAAGAAGAAAAAAAACAAACAGAGCAGGGTGGAATAAAATTTTAGTTTTTTTTTTTTAATTCATTGAATTTAGAAGATGATTGGTGTCTGAGTTGGTATTTAAATTAATGAAAAAAAATGTTGATTAATTTTGAAATGTTGATTAATTTTTGGATCTGAGTTCTCTGAAATAAGTATGATGTGGGTTTTCTGAAATAAGTATGATTGTTGGCTTGGCAGTTCATGAGTTCAATTAGAAGTTTTCATAAGAAAAAATTAAAAATAAAAATTTAGTCATAACTAGTCCGATAGTGCACCAAATGTTTCACAATTTTAGTATTGCTTAGTCCAAGCCAAGCCAATCTAATTTAGTCTCTGAAACTAATTCAGTCCGAGATAATCTAGTACAACTTCTTAATCCGTGCCAAGTCAATCCAAATTAATTTTCTAAACTAATTCAGAGATAATTTAATGCAATAAACGCATCTTAAAAGTCACTGCTCCCATCATCCAATCGGTCCTCCATCCCGCTATCATGCGCCGTTGTAGTAGGCGCGCACAATGGACATGCGCCAACCACATCATTACCCAGTCGCTTCCGCATCCACGGCGTCGAACAACTGACTCTAATATTAAATGTCCTTGAAATCTCGGCATAAAAAAGTATTCCCCCATTCTCGGTCTCCACCCATATGTGCAAATCCAAAATGTCAGTCGACGCCGCCCAGCCAGTCTCCACCCCTCGCCGGACCCCACGCACCCATCAATCCACCCACCCAACTTCCGCCGCCTCCTCCTCCTTCGAACAGCCTTCCACCTCCAACACCCACAGCGGCGGCCACAACACCTCCATCACAAGTTACAAGCTCTCTTCCTCCACTTCCTCCTCCACCTCCTTCTCCAACCTCAAAGACTCCCTCCCCGTCCCCGAAAACCCCATCCTCTACGACTTCTCCGAACTCTGCGCCGCCACCAACAACTTCCTCTCCAAACGCCTAACCGACACCTCCACCCCCTCCTGGCGCTGCAAACTCCGCGGAAAAGACGCCGTCGTTTTCCAGCGCAAGTTCCGCGTCAAGCTCTCCGCCGCCGAACTCAAAAACCGACTCTCCACCCTCTGCCGCAGCCACCACACCTCCATCATCAAGCTCCTCGGCGCGTGCATCTCAACCGACCATACATTCCTCGTCTACGAATTCGTCCACGGCGCCAGCCTGGCAGCCTGCCTGCGGAACCCCAATAACCCGAATTTCACGGTCCTGTCCACGTGGACCTCACGTATGCAGATCGCCACCGATCTCGCTCAGGGCTTGGACTACATCCACAACAACACCGGCCTCAACGTCAATTTGGTCCATAACCACATCACAAGCGGCAGCGTTTTGGTCACCGAACCGCACTACAACGGCCTCATCTGCCATTTCGGGGCCGCCCAATTGTGCGGCGAGACCGATTCCTACACCCTCCAAAACTCTAATCCCAGACCGGGAGACCAAATCGAAGGCCCCACGTCGAGATTGAGCCGATCCGACAGCCGGAAAAACCAGTTCGAAGGCGTGAGAGGGTACATGTCGCCGGAATTCCGGACCACCGGCGCGGCGACCCAGAAGTCCGACGTGTATGCATTCGGGATCGTAATCTTGGAGCTTTTGTCGGCTCAGGAGCCGTTCAAGTACAAGTTCGATAAAACTCGGGGCGATTTTATCAGAACCTCGGTGGTCGACTCGGCGCAGGCGGCGGTTCTCCGCGGAGGTCTGAGGACTTGGGTGGATAACAGGCTCAAGGACTCGTTTCCCGTGGAGGTGGCTGAGAAATTGACACGTTTGGCATTGGAGTGCGTACACGTGGACCCTGATCAACGGCCCAGCATGGAACGCGTGTCGGGGAAGATCTCCAAGCTGTATTTGGAGTCGAAGTTTTGGTCCGACAATGTGAGAGTTCCGGCGGGGATTTCGGTCTCACTTGCCCCGAGATAAAACGCTGTCGTTTTGGTGGAAGAACAATATTCTAATTCTGTACTTTTGTAATTAGGAAATAGGGAATTTGAGAGCGACATAAGTGATTATTTTGAACATTTAAACGATGAATTTCAGTGATTTGATAACGATACGAGTGGGTATATGTTTTTTTTAAGTATTGAGTTTGAATATTTGATACACTCACAAATATGTTATGTCAGTCTTACGGCGTCGGCTACGATTAAAAAAATAGAAAAACTAATAAAAAAAATTTGAAAACTTTAAGTTTTAACGATAAAGATAAAATAAAAGGTAAAGTAAATAGTATCATGATTGATTTTTTAATATACAAAAACTTTTCGTTAATATTTTTTATTTATTTATATTCTCGTAATCAAATATAAATCGATATATTAACATTAACAACTAATGTATTAAAAAGTCATATTACCTCATAATCATCTGATTTTATGTACCTTTCTCTTTAAACGCATACGCAACCATCTCATTTGCTGCTTTGTTGCACCTTGAAAGAGAAAACTTAGAGACAACAAACTTTATAACTGTAACTTGTCACCAATTGTGTTTACCATCCGTTGTCCTTATTTTTAGAGAAAAAAACAGATAATCGGAAAAGGTTAGTCCATGGACTGCGTTTACAATTTTGTAAAGTCAAAAGCTTGACTGAAATATACGAAAATTCAAACGTCGAACGTCAAACAACATAAGTAGGAACTCGGCCAAGTTGGCCAACCGGCAATAATAAGCGCTGACCAAATGACAGTGACCACAACAATATGTCAAAACTGAGTTGCATGCAGGGGCGGAATCATTTAAGCGAGTCGGGTGGTCTCCGATTCATGCATGACATGGGAGGAAATGGACCTCTCTTTCCCTGTCGATTGTCGATCGATGATTAGAAAAACAACATTGTATTATGCTAGTGCCAGTCGTCAATGTATGTGTGTGTTACTGTGAGATGTTAATGCATTAAAAATTTGAAATTTACATGCATCTATAATTGCAAAACAAATACCAAATTAGAAGAAGTGCGACATAAGAATAGAAAACTTAAGTTGTGATACCACGCAGAACTATGGAATTCAATTATTGTATTGATAGCACACTAATCTCTTTATTTTTAGTCCATCTTCTCTGCTCCACACTAAGAAACATCTTTGATTAACTTCGTCACTTCAAAAAAAGTCCAAGCTACAAATATGCAAATGATAATTATTCAAGCAGGGAGTCCTGAATTGAAGCAGCTCATCATAGATTATATTTCTATCTGCTATCTTTTCGAGTATATTTCTCCTCCATACACACTCAGGAATAAAAAAGAGAATGAGGTATATGTTAGTAAACGTGGAGAGATTCATGAATCGAAATAGTTACAATGGCTAGTCCAGGTAATACAAGCGGAAGTGGTATTCAACTAATGGGCATAATGACCAATATATCCATAATCCAACCCTTGATTTATTCATGAACACACTTGGTATACGTGATAGTCAACACCAACTCGAAGAAAAATTAACCAGGGACTTGATTACATGGCCAATATGTACTGAAACTCAAAATCATATGGCATTTTCTCAACAGTGGTAGTAATATTGCCACTGCTAATTTGACCCCTGAAGCAGTCCACCATTGATTTTCTCAATGACCCAGATGTTGGTAACTGGTGGCAAACCCACTGAACTAGTGAGTCCACATCCACAGCAAAATCAAACATGTTTCCTAGCAGCAGTTCTGGGAACACAATTTTCTTTGAGCTGGTCACCACAATTGATGCTTGCAGGTACTCCAACTTTGATCTCTCCAACTCAGCTACAACACCGTCGGCCGTGTATATCCTCACCTGAAAAACGTAACATTAATTTCCGGAAAAGATGGTAGCATTAGTACATTAATCAGATGCAATGTTGGAACATTCTATATCAATTGTACCGCGGGAGAAGAACGAGTTCCACAACACAGTGCAAATGTAACATTAGGATCCATGGACTCGAGACCGTAGAGTTCGCGGATGCCTTTATCATCTTTCTCACCATTCCGAAAAGCCTGTGGAAAATGACATGATATGAGAACATACTAGTACAGTATAAACCAAGCATTTGATCATAAGATCAGTCATATTTACCTCTTGCATACCGGAAGGTGCTGGCTTCCTCAAAATGTAATGCTCTATGGATTCAGCATTTAAAATCTTTCCCCCTATGTTCAGACTTGCCTGAATCAAATATTATTCGTTACTCGTAAAGATTAGTAAGGAAATAAACTTTTGAGCAGATATATCTAAAAAAATTTTCTGCCAGTCAATGCCTATACTTTCATATATGCCAATTCGATGCTTAATTTCAGCTAAAGCTTGGGGCTTACCTTGTTCATCAATGCGAATAATTTTTCCACGGACGAAGGCACTCCGTACTGGAGAAAACCCTGATAAATAAAAAAACTTCAGTAATCCAGCATGAGAGCTTGAAAAGGATTAGGCACACTTCAGACTTGCATCTCTTAATTGAATATTAATAAGCAGAAGGAAAAAATGGCATTTTTTTGTATACATACATTCATTATACAAGCATTGTAAATGTTGACCCAGAATGCTAGCTTCTGTTGGTATGTCAAGGACCCCAAATCCACCACCTGGAGATAGTTCATCAATACCCTGATGCACAAGGACAATAGGAAAATAATATTAAAAAGTCATGATATGAAACCACGTGATAGTGTTACGATCACAAAGACGAAAACAACTAGTAAGTACCTTAATTTTTTTAGTAAAGGAATAGAGTTGGAGGCTGAAATGGATTTTGGATCCATGGAGATTGAAGTGAAAGTAACCAAGTTTTTGTAAGGGCCAATGTCTCTAGGAATACACTCTTCCACATTGAAGATGCCATAAGGGTCTTGTTGCCTTGACTCCTTTTGTAACAAAAGGCTTGACTTTGCGTTTGCGCCAGTATCGTCCCTGAAGCTTCTTGAGGTTATGGAAGAGTTGATAGACCTGGAAATGGGGCCTGACTTCTCTATTTCCATTGTTCTTGTTGCTCTAAGCAGCCTAATGTATATGAAGTTTAGACACTTCATGATTTCCTCAGAGAGCTTGTTTGGTTGCCAATTCTGGCTGTTCTCTTCTAATTGTGTTGGAATTGGTACAGATTTTGGTGGGAGTTCTGAAGTAATCCCTGGATTACGTTCTTTTAACTAAACAAAAAAACAAAGCCATGCATCAATTAATTGGTGATAAGCATCTTCAGGCATGAAACTATGAAATGAAATGAATTAGTCTCATCAAATTAACATTAGTAGCTCACGTTACCAAGCATAATAAACTAAAAGTGGAATAATAATCTTTGGGTGCAGCACGTTATACGTAATCTCCCTCTCAATACATGCCTGTATACTATCAGTAAGATCTACATGCACATTATAACAGAGAGTTGTTACATATAACTGATGCATACAATCTTTTTGAAATTATAAAGACGGAATAAAAAGGAATGTAACAAGTTAGGGCGCACCTTGGGTGACGGATGTCTTGGAGCTCGCAAGGGCGAGGGTGCCCTCAAGGGCGAGGGTGATCTCAAGGGCGAGGGTGCCCTCAAAGATCCGTTGTTTCTCGGAAGCTTATTTTGAAATTTAACATCCTCGTAGAAATAATTTTCTTTCTGGTCAGAAAATCCTCTCGAGTATCCAATTTTTTCGTTTGGACTGAGGTCGTTAAGGTGATCATAATCACCCTTGATTGCTTTACTTATGAAATGCAATGCCTTGGTCTCATGATACCCCATTCTCTGGCTCTCATTGTTAACACTTCTGTGTATGGGGCTTGGCATTGCTACATTTGATGCACGAGGAATGGGGTTACTAACTAGGTTTCCGTGTTGCCATTGGTTGGATAGTTTTGATTCCTTTGTAGCTTCTTGTTCATGCTTCAATCCAAGTTGAAGTTGGCTAATTTGGCCTTCAAGTCGACCAATTTCTCCTTCAACCATAGCTAGCTCTGCCAAAAGCTCCTTCATCTGCGTTACTCATAGAGGAGAGTATTATATTTACTCTTTTATGAACAACGAAGTAGTTACATACTAGTAGAACTATGATCCCAATAAAGTAGTTATACCAGTAGAAGTTAGAACAATAAAGTAGCTTCATTAACAACTTATTTTTTTGGTAGATGTGTATATGCAATGAGCCTCAGTTGAGTCAGCTGAGGGATTCCTTAATAATTTTGTTTGAGGGACGCTTTTGTAGAGCTTACTCCATTGCATTTCAACAATTGGAACTATTTAATTTTTAGGTTTTCTTTCAAAGATCATCTTTACAAAAATCGATCACACAAATCGGACATACAGGTGATTTTAGATCTTCTTATAGCCAAATTGGAAACCAAAGATCATCTCTGCAATGCAAGTTTAAATGGTGGTCATCTTGGTGATTTTTGAAGCACCATATTTGTATATATTTTTGTCATTATAATCGAATCTTAATCATTTTGAATTTATCTAATTTGTTGCGAAGAAGATCTATGAGTGATGAATTAATACATATGCAACACATATATGCTGGCAAATTGTAAATCATGACTATTTAGGTGGAATCATATATAAATGTCCAATGTCTAATCTTGACTTACTTAGGATCTAACCATACAAGATGCATGCCATGCAACATACAAAGTTATTCTTTAATTAATATGTTATAATTCTTAACATCTGTAGTATAACTTTGTATAAATTGTCTAACTGTCAAAAAATCCCATGCATAAAAAAGTCAGCCGCATGAGGTAGCTTAAAAGGAAGAAGATAAATACCTTGGGAGGAAGAAATCTTGGGATAGAAATAGCAGAATCACCATTTTTCCGATTGTGGACTTGGTCCAAAACCTCATGTACTTTCTCTTCCTGATGAAGCATTCTTTTAAGCAAAGAAACCTACAAAATAAATAAGGAACTTGTCAATACGACTCTCTCATCATACATTATATGACTCCTGAACTTAGAGTATGAGAAAAGTTTAAGACCAAAATTTAGATTCTGAAAAAAATTTAAACTCCTAAACTTGTTTTTTATACAATGATATATTTACACTAAAGAGTGACGACTTAATTAAGGGGTATGGTTTTCTTTGCTGTAAAATGCTGGTAGGGGATTCAATTAAGGGTTATGGTTCTCATTTATTGCTTCATGCTTTTGGGTAAGAACTGCTTTGTCAAAAGTTGCACTTCAATAGTATGTCACAGTTTCAAAAAAATTTAATTTGGTTTCCTTGACAAAGAACATGTACTAATTAAATTGGCCTTGGGAATCCAATGGATATTAAGTACATATTCTCCTTGCAAAATATGGCTCCCCAGCTGGAAGAACCAAAAGTTTGAAAGATAAACCATGAAACCTTGAAGAAATATAATGGTAGATAGTTATGGATGCCTAAAAATGATGTGTTCATAAACATGATTCACCCCTATCAGTTTTAGCTATTTTTCTTATCCTAGTACGTAGGCCAGGAAGGTGACCCCATCACCCTATGATTGCAAATTTTATGGGCTAGTGTCAGTCCGCCGGTGAGATATTATTTTGAATGGTGTTATTTACGCACTCATTTTTATTTTTTATATTTTTCTTAATTTTCGACCGTCAAATCGAATAAACAAAAAAAGATCAATGAACAAAATTAATAAGGGTATGTGAATAACATTATTCATTATTTATACAACCCGACAAATACCCTGACAGATGTGGGTTTTATTATTGAATGTGCGATGAGATGGTGCGAGTGTTAGCAAGCATGTTAATTTTGCAAGTATTTGCAACTCTTATTATGTGTATAAATCTATATTATTATTATTAAGAGAACCCTTCTTGTCAACTTTTTACCATTTTTTCTTATTATGCCCTCACTTTTGATACACACTATTGACAAAATGAGGGCAAAATAGTAATTTCGTACCTTTTGACAAAATGACAACCATATCTCTATTCTTCCTATTTTACCCTCTTTTTATACTTATTTTTCCAATTTTACCATCACTTTTGATACATAATATTTACATAAAGAGGATAAAACAATAATTATGTAATATTAATAAAAATATGCACTTATTAAGAGAAATTGTTCACACACACAAAGTGTGTGCTCTTTGCTAGTATATATAATAAATACTTGCTTTGAGTGCCATTAACTAAGTGAAGAGAATTTTTTATGTATTTGAAATATGAGCTGGTACACTATTGTTATAATATAAGTAGAGAGAGGTGACATATTTTTCAATACTTCTTCATTTGTATTATGACAGGTGATATACCACTCGTATTCCGAATATACATAAACAAATAGTGCCGCAAAATTGCTAGATACTCTTCGTTAAAACAACTTTAATCAAATATTAATATTCAGAGAAGGACTCGAGTCCCATCCTACGTACCTCTCTTTCAAGTTCCTCTTTCTTTCGTTGCCCAGAAAGTTTCTTTTTTCTCTGCATTTCCAAATTAACAAACTCTAATGCATAAGAAATTGATCATGAAATAGCTAGCTACAAAGAGTACAATTCAAGGCTAACCAAAATAAAAAGTAAAATATTACAAATGATTTACATTATGCAACATTTTTTAACATCATCAAGCGTCACAGATTCATATGGAACTTACAATGTCCGACGGAGTGCGAACGGACAAGTCGCCGGGGCTCGCCATGAACAAAACCTCAGTGCAGCTTAGCTTGAGCCAACTCCAACGCTTACAAGAGGCAACATAAAGCCAAGAGGGTAAGATGTTGTTGGCAGTATTTTTGGTGAGGTTTTGAATATGTTCAAAGCAGTGTTGATGTGAGGACTTAATAAGCTTAGTGCCAAAGCAAGGGTGGCAGCTACTGGTTGTTTCTGTTGTTGACGTTTGGTTTAATGAATGAAAAGAACTTTGAGGCGTTGAAGAAGAAGATGAGAGAGAGCTTTCGGGCTGATGATCATGTTGTGGGTGGGACATCATGCAGGGAAAATAAGAGGGGGTGGTGTGGTGGTGGAGTGAGAGGTACGTGGGAGGGTTTTTGGGTTTGGCGTAGCTTGCAATTCTGGCTTTTGGTTTAGCGGTTATACCTTACAATTACAAAGACCTAAAGCTCTTTATATAATTATAGCAAACAGTAAATACAGTCATGTATGAATGATCATTATCAATAACCTTCACTACCATATCTTTTTTCTTTTCTTCGACTATAGATATAGAGGGACGAACCCGAGACTTCTAATGTAAATGCGAATGTTTTTAACTAATTGAATTATAAGTCTTTGTTACTTTTAGCCATAGTTAAAAGAACGAATTTTGTAAAATTTGAGATATATGAATAGTAAGATGTCTAGATGCTTATGTTGTCAAATTATCATTGTAATCCACCTTAAAATAATAGAATTAAAAGGGATGAATTTCTTTTATAGCTAATCCTCTTCTAATCCCTCCAAATGAAAATTCCTTCACTTCTACTTTAAATATGCCTTGAAATTTCAGAATTCTTCGTTGCAATCAAATCTTGTGTACTAAACAAGCCCTAAGAGACTTGTTTTTGGTTATCCGAAATAGATGAAAGATACAAATATGACCCTCGTACTATGGGGAAATTCAAATTAATACACCTTATGGATGTAGATGTATTAGCATTCTCACGCATGCTAAGCATGTAGGATAGCATGTTCTTCACATTCCCACCCCATCCCGTCCCATCCCGTCCCGTTAGGACGGATGACCAACGGGGTGGCGGGATCAGGGGAAACTTGTCAATCCAACTGCTTTATCTTGCTCATTTGTCAGTTAATTGTAGGGCCTATTTTATGGTATGAAATACCAATGATTGTAAAAGAAAATTATCACAAATCGATGTAATGAAATTCCTAGAGGGCACTTCCCCTTCCATGAAATAATTAATGGCCCTCTCACTGTCTCTTTAATAATTAATGCGATTGGTGTATAATAATGTAGATCAAAACAACCCCTAGAGGAGGAAGGTTTAAGTTTAATAATGTGGGTCAATACAAACCCTAAACCCTGCTATGGCCATCACTACCTAGGAGGCAAATTCTCTGTCCTCCCACTTTCCGTGCCCTCCTATTTTGTGTGGTCACGGTTAAGATGTTGACGTGGCTTAACCGTGACCGCACAAAACAGGAGGGCACGGGAGGGCATGGAAAGTGGGAGGGCAAAGAATCTGCCTCCCACTACTTAATGTGATTGGTGTTTAAAGCCATAGTTAGCTAGTGGTGATGGCTTCGTGTCCCAACGTACATCAAATCTAGTGAGTTATCTAAATCCAAACACTAAACAAAGCCGAGTCCCAACACATAGTTTGACAACTAACACCAACCATGATCATTACTCTGTACAATGTTGTTGACCATAAGATTGTTTAGGCCAATTACATTATCTTAAGTTTGAAACAATTACCCAACATTTGGATAGAGAAAATAAACTAAAAATTCAGAAAAAAAAAATGTTTTTTTTTAAATTAATGCGCACTAATTCTTTCATTTAAATTCGTAAGTACAAAGGTAAAAAAAAAATTGCGTATACAATAATAAACTTTAAATTTCGAAGTACTAAAATTTCAGGAGTTTTAAGATGAAAAACAAAAAATCACGTACAACACCGCCGACATCACAACCACCTTGCTATGGCCATCACCACCACCATTTTGGATGTTACACATTCTCCTCTTTCTATACATGGTGGTGCAGAGGGCTCAGCACCATAAACAATCCCAACTTCCCCTCCCCCTCCTTTGAAGTGTAAGTGGACTCCTCCATCAAACCAAAACCAACCAAAAGATTGTTCTCCTTTCCCAAGTGGTTGAGCTCCACCTTCACATGAATCTTGGGGCCGAGGCCTGAAACACCGAGCTCAGGCCTTGAGTCCTACAAACCGTGGATGGACCCAAGACCCATGCTCGGAGCTCGTATTCAAATGCTCATCCAAACATGATAAAACTTTTCAACCAACATCTCCTTCCTCGATTGCATTCCAATTCTCATCTCACTCTTCGCAAAGAAACACAACAAAAACAATCCTAAACAAACATTTCTCACACTACACAGTACAGGCAAACGTCGCGAAATTTCAAAAAACACAGAACCGTGTGGATACAAATCATATAGAAACAAGCGATATTGTACATCAAATGCGTAACAGGAAACTTTACGAGGAAGAGCTACACTGAATAAATAAAATGCCTCTGTTATCTATAAGCCTACATATTGGAAAAGCTACCTAAAGGAAATGCCACGTTTACTCTTATCTACAGGTTGCCACTATATTAGTTCTTCTGTACACAACAATCTTGTAAATCTTTGGTCATCTTCTCGATATGTTTAGAGACTCCAAGGGTCAAGTAGTGAGACAAGCGTCTCCATTCATGTAAGGAGGGAAGGGGTTGAAAGGATCAAGACTGATTTTACTTCTTTTGCAAGAGCACCATTAAAAAGTATGCAATCCCTCGAAAAACAATACCGGTGATGACGAGGAAGATTATACTACGGTTCCAATGATTGAGATCATAACCATTTTTCATAAGTGAACCGCATCGCGTTATTAGCCACACTCCAGAGTACCTAAAAATAAAAGAAAGCAAGAGGCTATAATATCTTCCCGAAGGATGATGCACAATAATTTTTTAGAAATAACAGGTTATTACAAACCTTTTGGCATTTGATATGACAAAAGCTTCCAAAGCCCACTTAGTGTAGCACAAATCAGCTATTCTTGAAACAAATTTGTTCTCGTTGTAGTTTGCGATCAGAGTCAAAACGACTGGAAGAAGTACTGACCACTGCATGACACAACAAATGGCTTAAAACCAGAAGGGGAAAAAAAACGCATGCAGATACATTTACACATTCCATTAATAATTTCTCGATGTGAAAAAATTCTTACCAGTTGGGCTGGACCAGGTGCCAGGTAGATGGACAACGCATAAGCTATACCGGTAACACAGTATACCAGACAAATCAAAACAATGTAATTATCTATGATAGATGATCTTGGATTGTTGAAGAAATAGAACATAGAAAGATACACAAGAGGCTTAATGATTGTATTGAAATGGTCAACTGTATCCTTTGAAAGAAAGTACGCCAAGCTACTCATGCCAGAAGAGCTCTCCCTCCAGTAGTGCAACTTATCCAGTCCAAACGTTCTCAAAGCAGCAATCTTGCACAGGAGAGCTGAAATGCAAACAAATTAGGAGGGGTGAGAACTAAAATATGTCTTGGTAAAAAGCTATTATTTGAGGACACGAACATGAGTAGTGATTTGACATGAATGTGGGTATCAAACACGTCAATTTCCAAACATACATAATGGCATGCAAATAGATATAGGGTAATGTTCTTTTCACAAGCAATCCAGCATTACTAAGAATGTTGCAGACTGTCAATTGAGATCATATGTCCAAAGGGCAGAGAGAGACTATAAAAATATAATTTACTTACTGTCTTACAAGAGAAATTATAAAAATATAATCTAATGACCTATGTGAGATTTGGGTACAAGTTTAGGGACTATTACTCTATTTTAGTCAACAAATTATTTTTTACTCATCAAATTATATACATCTAAATGGCATGTCCCAGACTTCCAGAGTTCCAGTAACTTCCCAAAGAGGCAAGTTGATTATGAAAACATCCTAGACCATAAAGTAAAATCAGAGTTTAAGGAAGCGATGCATAATCAAGCAACAAAATAGTTTACTTACAAACTGCTATGACTGTGTATGTATAACCGAGTGCACCAAAGGTTTCATCGCTCACTTTAGCAAGTGTTCCTAAGCAGATTCCAGCTAGCAATAAAATAAGAAAATCTACAGCTTGTGTTCTAGCTTCTCGTAACCGCTGCTTACCTCCCCTGTAAAATCCAGAAATACAACAAATCAAGTTGAACCATTAGAAGCAATATAATCTTAATAGCAGTTAGCAGTTGCAGGAAATAGACTCTGCTGAGGGTAACAGGTACACTGTGTGACAGTGGCAAGCCTATGGATACTTCATTGTTAATTGTCTAAGCCTTCACAGATAACTAATTAATATCGTCTTAGCATCTTGATTCTTTTTCAAGTATAGCGGAAAAGTAAAGATGATAAGTGCCATCCTTACTAGCATAATATGTATGTGCAACAATGCAAAGAATTATCCCCACCCGCTCTTAGGTTATCCTACTGCTAAATGCCCCAAGGTCTTAACTTCTCTTGCATAATAAAACTCAACACATTTATACAACACTCATCATATCCATATGGTTGATATCTATAGAAAAATAGAAATTTTTGTGAACCAAAATACTAAAAAGAGAATATCCACCTTCCAAGGAAGTATCTATATTGCTGGAACACGCCAGGGGTAGTCCGTTCAGATAAGTCGTTTGACTTTAAAAAATTATGTTGTATAGCGTCCTTATTCACCTCAACATGACACTTAACATCCTGCCAAAAGTCTCCAGAAAAGGACTGTCCCTCAGATCCAGCATTTGGAGTACTTCCTCCATGAGCTGAACTTTCACCGGCAGATGCAGCCATCCCATCAACACTCTGAAGCATATCCATAGGAACTGGGTACCCATTATGAAGCATCCATCTAACAGGTAGTTGCTTATAGGTCACCCCTGTGGTTGTATTTGGTTTTACTATGCCTTCCAAAATATCAATGAAATAGTCTGGAGGGTTGACACGCTCAGGGACGGTAATCCCAAGACTAGCAAAGTACTCTTCAACTTTCTTCACTGATCCATGATACACCGTAAGTCCCCCTTTAGCCAGAAGGATCAAATCATCAAACATCTTGAACAAGGTATAGCTGAAGCACCCAAAAAAAGACAATAAGGAAAACAAACTACTTAAAACTGACTAACAATGAAATTCAAATATTACTTTTCCTTCAATGGTCCACAAAGTTTAGTAGCCCAATTTCCAAGACATGTTTTATGTATGCTCATTGTTTTACAAAGATTTGTAGTAAATGTCATGAGTTCTCACTTTCCTTCTCCGAGGAATCAATCTCATCCTAAGCATTTAGGAGTACAAATTGTAGATTAAAAAATTTAATATAAAAGTAAAAGCTAGCATACAAATAAGTGTGTCCCGCAACCTATAACCAATTGTCTTTTCTACCCACCAAAGAAATAACTTCGATAAGAAATCAAATTTAAATAAAATGATTTCCGAATCGAAATGTATCTGAGTGTGATCCAAAATGTAGGGACACATTGTGAATTTTTCAAGTAAAAGAAAGGCTTTGTGGTCTAGGATATATGTGAACCATTCAGAATGCTCTGAAGGATTTAAAAGACCATCAAGGAAAACCATGCAAATATTAAAATAAACAAGTTACCTCAAAATGTGCATTCTAGTACTTACGACAAATTATATTACCTAGGTTGGTGGACAACCATGCAAATGTTAACTCCTTCAAGAGCCTCACGTCGAAGAGCTTTCAGTAATAAATTAGAAGACGAACTATCCAAACCAGATGTAGGTTCATCTAAAATTAGAAGTGATGGTTCCATGACCATTTCTAGCCCAACATTTACTCGCTTTCTTTGACCTCCAGAGATACCTCGCTTCTCCACCGTCCCAACCAGGGAATCCCGCACTGCCTGCAGGCCCAAGGATTCAATAACTCTTTCAACGACTAAGACCTTTTCTGGTTTAAGCAGATCAGCAGAAAGTCTACAATAACCAGAAAACAGAAGAAAAGATAGTAGAAGAACTAATGTCAGTACCAGTAAAAGAATGTCACCAAGGACGTAAGAAAGAGATAAAATAAAAAAGAGAGATGCTAAGAGACTCTCGAAGTGAGACTCTCCATGGACTCTCTGCCACGTCACAATTTAACGTTAATTCCCATGCCAACGTTATAAAACATTGTGCCAAAAAAATATGACGTGATAGAGAGTCCATGGAGAGTCCCACTTTTGAGAGAGTCTCCTTAGCATTTCTCAAGAAAAAAGGAACAACAGAAAAGAGCAGAACAGTCCAAAACTGATCAGTGTCTTTGATATTGCCTAGTAAGTGGCTCTATAAGCCTTTTCGACCAAAACAAAAAAGCGGTTCTGTAAGCCTAAGTTAAATAGAATTTTGATCATATTTCGTGTTTGTTCCCAAAAATAGCAGAAAGGATATGCACATGAAATTCAAACAAAAAAATGAAAAATATGTATTAAAAAAAACATTTAGAAGCTTAAAAGCTTTACTGTTTGATTCAAGAATCCATACTTTGAGTTAGTTGTTGACTCCACATCACTATTTGGTAGGAGCTGGGCAACTATTCGCAAATTCACTTCAGAATTAAGAATCATTTACATGTCAGTTTTTTTTTTTTTTTTTTTTTACTACAGACCACTCCTAGAACAATAGTGCTACTTCAAGATTATTAGAGTCCTATTATTTCTTAAAAAATGGACCTAAAGAAAGGAATCAAGAATTTTGTTGGATACATAGATTGTTGCTTCAGAGATTGAAGTTGTGAATCATAGGGCTTAATGAAGTAATTAAAAATCAAACAAAAACCAATAGATTCCCACACATATACATGCTAGTCGGTAATATATTTTCACAAGATCATTTTGGAAGCTTTGTACTTGAAATGTCAATGTTAGAAAACCACCCTGCATCATCAGATTGACAAATAAGAGGCGAATAGTAATGGGAAATTCCAAACCCAAAGACCTCTTGCAACCAATATCATGTTAGACAACCATTGGACCCAAAGTTTAAGCTGTTAGAGAATGGACCAACCATACAAACAAAACTAGCAGCAACTATGCAAACTAAATGTGCATACCTGCATCTTGCGCTAAACCAGAGATTCTCTTCAACTGTCAAATTTCCATGCACAATATCATCTTGTGGCACAAAGCCAATGATTTTCTTGTAACAATGGATAGATTCCATCTTTCCATTTACAAGTATCATACCAGTCATTGTGCACCCCCTCACTTTTCCAACCAAGGCAGACAGAAATGTTGTTTTTCCAGCCCCGGATGGACCCATGACAGCTGAAACCCGGCCAGGCGATATTTTCCCAGTCACACACCTCATAAGATGTTTATTTTCCCCTTTCAACGTGAGAGTTAGATCTTTAAAAGCAACCTCAATTGGAGGTCTCTTGCTGATTTCAATATCACTGGCCATTTGTATGACCCCAGAGAAGGTTAAGTTTGCATTCTGCTCCTGTAACGCCTTTTCCTTCTCAATTTGGCCATATGCATACTTGAAAATTTGACTCTGAGTATGCAACTGCTTACCTTTCGGTGCTTTCGGTGCTTGCTTTTTAATGTTTTTATCTCCTATTTCTAGATTGAAGCCTTCATGACTATTTGGGTCTTCCTCGATTGCATTTATCATTTGTGTGAGGTTGATTTTTTCCTTCATCTTTCCTTTAGATGTTCCAGCTGATTGCTCACCTATCCCGGTTGGCATAGGTGGCAAGGCACCATCTGATCCAGGTTTAGCCTGTCTGAATCCTTTCAGCGGGTCTGACTTGGTAGATTTTCTGCGAGAAAATGTACGTGAAAACTGTGTTGACAATCCAACTGCATGCTTCTTGGCAATGTCTTTCGCAGATTTCCATTTTTCACGTGCTTGTGCATTTTCTCTAACACTTTGGACTGCTTTTTCCCTGGATTCCGCTTGTCTTTTTTCTCGAGTGGCGAGAACTTGGTCAGAACAATTATATATAATGAGAAGGATGAAAATTAATCCAGCCTGCATTCACAAAGAAAGTTCATCAGTACAGATGTTCTAAAAAACATTGCGAAAAACATTTATGAGACAACCTGTTAGCTCCTTGGAAAATATTGTGTTTGACACATATAATAGAAGGGAGATAACAATGTAAGTACTCCATGAATAGGTCATTCCACAAATTTAAATAGCCACCAGGGTACAAATTTAAAGAACCACGATTCTGATCGTGGTTCTAGAAGCTTACATTTGTCATCTCAATATTAAAGGAGTAAGTAAGACCACTCACAAAAATCATGATACCATATGCAGTAATATTTTGATTTTCTGATTGCGACTTACAAGTTGCCATCCGGAAACATTCTGCAAGTTAAACAACAATGGATATTATCACTAGATTCAAAAGCATAGATAACAATCAGACTCGAAGCTCAAAAGCAATAGACCATTGTAGAAAACAAAAGCATTATCTGACATCTAACATGACCAATGTTTTAAAAAGTGAAGGCGAAGCCAAGGCATTTCATGGATAGCCTCGCCTAGGTGATTGCCTTGAGCCTTGAGGTGTGAGGTGAAAGCCTCACAGTTCCTAAAATTATTATAATACTTAATGTACATAATATATATATATATATATATAAAATACTTTGTAAAAAAATCAAGCAAGCATGTCAAACAATCAAATATTGGACTATTATTATTATTGCTCTAATTCACATGCCGTTCTGGGTTTGGGCTTAAAAAGAGATAAAAAAATCAAACGCCCAGGTCGCCTAGGCCCCTGAGGCAATAGCCTAAGCATTTAGGCTACTCTGTAGCCCACTCCCTCTGGCAAGAGACGCTTTCTTCATAGCCCCGCCCCAAAAACTGCCTAGATGAGTCTTAAAACTAGTTTTTTTATTACACTGAACAGCAAAGGAAATCATACTATTAACCTGATAATACTCCAAACTAGTTTTTTTTTACAAGTTGCCATCAGAATAGTACTCCAAACTGACATTATATGTACTCTGACAAAACCAAGCAGCTGTATCCAAGTCATAAGTATATACAGAGAAAGATAATAACAAACTTATGCAGTTTGCCAACTTGCCTATATGAGAGTAGTTTGAAAATCCACTATTGCTCAAACAATAACAAGGATTTTCATACCTCTCAACCTCACAACCCATCTCCCTATGTACCCAATCTCATCTTTCTTGGACTCCACTCCCCATACAATTTTTCACTCGAATTCCTCAGATGTTCCCTTTTTGTGTCATCTCATACCCTTGCAACCCTTGGTTCTTGTACTTCTTGGACCTACCACCCTCCCCTAGTGTTGACCCTCTTTTCAACACAGAAATCAATGGTATCTCTGACAACAACTCAGAAGAATCAAGTTTTGAGGATTAGGTCCAAGATAATCACCTTGTCATAATTAACACCATTAACTAGTGCCCCCACTGAAAACTCCTTGTTAAGATTTCTCACACAAATTGTGAAATTGTGGATACTAATTTTCATAAAGATCTTTATTCGTGAGAGTAGAAGGAAATATTTGCTCCGACAGGAGTTTCATGTTGCTTTTAGATGCATTTCTACCATTTTCTAAGATTTATATTTCAAATGTTAGTATCAGAAATTATGTCTTCCTTCACAGATGAACAAGTCGCACACCTAATATGGAATTGTTCCCTTCTTCCATGCCGTTTTTCTTTTTCTTCTGAAAAAGTGTAACTGGCGGTTATTCTTTCAAGAATAATGTTTCCTATAATTATTATCAGATTTGGGACCAAAATTCATATCGCTGTTGCTGAATTTCGCCTTACTAATTTAGTTTTTTCAATTTTAGGTTACTAATGAAATGAAATGAGATTTGGTATCTCTGATTCTATTACATGCATGAAAAGAGAAACTAACCTTCCTGAGTTGTGGAACCTTTCCTGCAAAAGTATCTGCAATGGGCAGAAATTGTCGCGTAAGCATAAATAAAGTGAACAACTGATGGATTCTCTGTTTAATGAAAAAGAATCATCTGTTCAAAACCAGATGATGGTAATCAAGAAGCCCATGTTTTCAGTCGAAATGTACAAACATGCAGCAATGAAGGAATAAAGTAACAACTGGTAAATGTAAGGGCAAAGGACCATTTGGTCTAAGCATCCCTCCACTTTGTTAGAGGAGGTCCTAAGTTCAAATCTCATAAAGGATTGCTTACTGAACAAAACAAAAAAAAAACTTTCAAATGTAAGGACAAGTGCTACAAGTTCCAGGATAATTATCAATACCCACTACTGCAAGGGATTTTTTGGATGGTAGACGGACAATATGATCCACCCGTACAGAATACCTCTTTACTACTAAGGACATCAGCCCACTTATCTGCTCCTCCACAGGTATGGTTTCGCTTCCCAGGAGGTATCTGATAGCTGTATCTGTAGAATATTTCTGCTGATAAATATTAATGTATGCTAAGCATAAGGAAACTTGAAAAGTAGATAGAATTCAGAAGAAAAAACAAAAGTTACAAAAAGAATATGAACTTACGGTTCACATATACCAGATCCATTGTTCAGTTTCGCAAGTGGGCAGTAAGCACCCATTGGGCAAGCTTCATTGATACAGATGAGAAAAGTTAATAACGAAAACCAACAATGCTAACGACTTATATATTACAGAAGTATAGCTTTTCAAAAGGAAAGGATCAAACAAAATTTAGTGGAAGACCATCCAATAAAGCAGTGGGTTCTCACATATGTTCAAGTTTTAACCAGCCCTTTTAAGATTGGCTCCTCATCTCAGATGCAATCTTAGATGTCTATAGAGGTATCTCCACTTTGAAGCCGTGAGAAGTTTGATAGCGGTGGAGTGTATATTGATATTGAAAATCAAAAGTTTTTATAAATGACTAAGATGACACAAATGTTTCAAACAAACATGGTTATGGCTTCAAATCACAATAGTCTCTATGGTTTCGCCTAGATGTCCAGGTATGGCTTATGGTTTTAATTTTGTTGAACACCTTGTGGTCTATGTTCATTACCAATATCAATCAAATCTCCTATTTTTATCAATTTGCACAAAGAACATCCAAAACACGTCACTTGCAGGGTATAGGGTCATATCGCATACATCTATTGATTGGGTCTTCATGACTTAGGAAAATAGTCACAAAATGATTGTAATACCCCTGCACATATTAATTGAGATGGGAGATTTGACTAAAGACTGGTAGCAAATGAAGACCACAAGGGTGTTCTGAACAAAATTAGGAGCACAGGACTTAGCTTGACATGTAAGAGAAATCATATATATGGATCATTTGTGGTTTCAGGCCTAAAATGGATATAGATAAAATTCAATGGAAGAAGGATAGATATCACATAAGAACGAACTAAGATGTCAAGAACTGCACTAACAACTAACAAGTATTAAACACTAGTTATTTTGAAAACGTAATCATTTAGCAGGTTTGAAATACTCACGGAGCATGCAAGTAAGACCATGCGGGCAGAAGAAACCCTCACAACAAGGTTGACACTCATCAGTTCTGACAGGCACATACGTTCGATTTTCCAGGTCAACTTGCTCAGCAGAAGCACAAGCCCACCCAGGCTCACATCCAGAAATCCATACAGTCAGATTACAGTTCTTGTTGGGTTTCAAGTAGGTGGTCTTCTGGGTTTGAAATAAACCTTCAGCGTACATCCTCATTTCTGCGGCTGTGCACAATCGACCCATAACCTCCCCAATTGTTCCACCTACAAACATGATCAGAAATGACAAATGAAACCGACTGAAATGGTTATATAATTATCAAGAGAGAGGAGATTGCGCAACAGTGTCAGCATGCTTTACACAGCATACTTTATGTTTAATGCCAAGTTAACCATGTCCCCATTGCCTCCTAAACTCTTTATCTAAGTTCACTCCGGCGACCTCACACTTTGTTCCGCAACATTACAACATGGAATTTCATTCAAGTTTTGTGCTTTCTCTATCCCGCTTCGCTTAGAAAATTTCATTCAAGTTTTCTCCCCCTCCCATTCGTAACATTTTTTACAACCGGTGTGACCCAAAATTAAAAAATTGATGAGAATGGTAACAACTAAGGTTGTATGTACCTGCCATTTTTTTAGCGCAGTTGGTTACGAACCTTGAATCTTTTGAGAAATTGAAAGCCCCATTCAAATCCTCGTCTCTGTAGGGCAAAAGAAAGTAAATTTTCACTATACCAAATCAAAATTGAGAGAGAGAGAGAGAGAGAGAGAGAGAGAGAGAGAGAGAGAGGCAAACTCACACGTCGATAATGCAGAAGCCAAACTTTTTCAAGAGTTCATCACGGAAGACAGGGGTGAGATTGGAGTAGCGACTCAAGATGAGCTGGGTGGCGAGATCATATCCTCCACCGCCGCCTTCGGAATCCTGCCCCGCCGCACGGGGCAAAGGCGAGCTGGAGAAGAAGCTGGAAAACACGAGCACAGAGAGAGCCCTAACAGAGAGAATTTGGAGATGCTCTCTGCTCATATCGACCGCCTTCACCCTCCAAACAGAGAAACCGACTGGCTGGTTGCAACGTAGCGGCCCGATTGGAGGCTGCGACCGATTGAGGGAGGCGATTCGGTGAATGCAGAGAGAGGGATGGGGAATGCGGTGAGAGGAGGGAGAGTGGGAGAAGAAGCGAGAGGGTTGGTGGGGGATGGTGGGAGGCCATGGTGGAACCAGAGAGGCTGAGGAGCTTTGGGGTTTTTGCTTGTTTTTCGGGGCAAAGAAATGGCGGGGAGAAATAGTCGGCGACGGAAATGGAGGGAGAGAGTTGTGATTGTTTGGACTGTTTGGGTGTCCTGTCGTCAATTCAAACGTCGTCGTTGTTCGGGCAACGGCCCATGGGTCTATTGGGCCTCTTCACACATTGTTCTGGACATCACAAAGAGCCCTTTCATTTTTTTTGTTTTTGGTCAAACGATAGATTTTATTAGATAAGCTATCGACGGGGTTTGAACCCACGCTGTCATTGATTAAGAATTTTCACTACGTACACTTTTGGTTGACCTAAATAAAGGACTTATCAACTAGCGGTAATCATCCTGATAAAACTCATACAATTACGTTGGATTAGATATCAATATATAGCACTCTTAATTAAAAGCCTCCAAATCACTCTCAATTAAGAATCTTATTTATTATGGAATCAACATGCTAAATATTATGATCATGTAAGTGAGAGGTTTTATGTTCGATTCTCGCCAAAGACGAATTTAAACCACATTATTGTTAGTCAATTGTAAGGCTAAGCTCATCTCCTCCACTTTAGTGTAGATAATATCGTTTCTTAAATATATATATATATATATTTATATATTGATCATCACCCTATTACGCATTCTTTTACAACGATCCGAGGTCTCTATTTTTTAGTCTTTTCATTGATTATCCTTACGAAAAATTAATTCAATTTGAAACCATTTATATGTTTAAGTATCATCAAGAAATTTCATATTTTTTAGAACACCACGTTTTTCAATTTCGTTGTCAAAATTAGATGTCTCAATCATTTCTAATTTGGCTAATATTTTGCAAGAATAAGATAATTTAAAAAGTATAAATTTTTTTAAGAAAAAATAGACTATTATGATCATGAAAACCAATATGAAGTGTACCACATAAGAATCCCCATTTGCACAAAAAAAAAAAAAAAAAATTAATAATAATTATTATTACTATTAAAAAAAAAACATGCGAATACTTTCGTGGTGGCTTTGCTTTCAGTGGCGGCGGCAGTATTCATAATTTAAGCTTTGGGTTTGTTTTATAATTTTAGTAGCTCTTGGGGTCGATAAGCTTGACTTAAAGATAAATTTTAATCTTAGCGGTGTGCGTTATTTAGTTGTTTGTGAAGCTTTTGTTCATAGTTGGTGTAAATATTGATTTCCTGTTGATTAAAAGTTCTCTATTTTGATTAAATAAATAAATACAGCCGCAAAATGATATTACCAACATCCGGTCTTTTGTGTCACCATCTTCAACATATCAATCTATTTATGTGAGAATTTCATATCCATTAGTTCATACTCAAATGGATAATAAAACAATAGGAAAACTAATGAAAAAAACTTGAAAATTTTTAGTTTTAATGATAAGGACAAAATAAAAGGTAAAGTGAATAGTACTAGGATTGAATTTTTAGTGTAAAAATGTAATTTTTCGTTAAAGTGAACAGTACCGGAAGTTTTTCGTTAAAGTTCCCTAAAACGATGGCACACCTATCAATTTAGCGCACACCCCTTCAGAAACTACTTCGTCTGCGTGGTGGAGTACATAAAGTAGTGCTAGAAGGGGTACTACCTGAAGTGACACCATTTTGTGTGATAGCCATAGCACATCGTTCAGCTTTCTGTAACAGCCACTCGAGTGTCTGCCCTTCGGTCTTGCAACCAAGCTCGCATGTGAGTTGAAAGAGACGGTTCGGCGCATCTCGGTGTTAGGTGAATACGAGGTTCACGACCATTTACCTTAGTACGAAGGCGTTTGGTAGATTTTTCATGGCAGAGGTTTGTGGTTGATACATTATTTGGTGACATGGTTTTCCTTCAATTCTAATGAGGAGTGATAGAGAGGTAATTGATTTCCAAGTTATTTTCTCTAAAATTTTTGTTGGTTTGTTGAGATTTATATATGTGTCCCGTACGTATAAATTTGGTAATTTTTATAGATATGAGTTCAAAATATCTTTTTTGTAATATGCGTGTAACTTTCTTATTCTTCTTCTAATTTATATTGAAATTTAAATGCTTCATTCTATTTTTAGTGGGCTGATTCATAAAAATAACATGTATTGTACATGCATGAATGACTATGTATGGAAAATCGAAGGAAAGGAAAATTCCAACATATGGCTTGCGGATTTTCCTTTTCATCTATTTTTAATAAATTATTAGTTTTATTATATTTATCATAATCCCTAATGTGAAGGTTTAGATGCTAAGGTGTTGACCCCTTCAATCATGATGGTTTTTTAAGTTGAAAATCGATTAATGTAATCCTTAATATTAGCCCGCAAATCAATATTGTCCTTTCATCGTTGTTCTGTCTAAATCAACGTTGAAAATGGTCACGTGCCCCCACATGACCACATTTTCATGGCCAATATCGTTAAAAAACCGTACTCCTTATAATTTGACCAACTACCTCCCTTTCCTCTATTCACATCTGCTTTTTCCTCCATTTTTTCTTAACGCCATTTGTTAAGCAACCTCAAATTAGCCCTTAGAACAATTACTAAGCTTTGTTCTGTTACTTGCCACTAGAAGGGGACTTCAACGAGCTCCTTGGCTCTTTTTTTTTTTGGGGCCTTCCCGTTTGCTTCTTGTACACTATAAGATCAATTAGAGTAAGTATGATCATATGATTAGGTCATTGATCTAGGGTAGGCATTAGGGTTTTGACGGGGGGAGAAAGCCCTTAGATATGATGTTTGCTTTTAGCAATCGTCCAAATACATTTGTGGGTCTTGTTGCTTCAAAAATTCAATAAACCACTCCCATGTGTTCTGGTTTTCAATCTCCACAATTGCATATGTTATAGGAACATCTCATTAATTGCATCAATCCCAACTACAATTAATATATGTCAAGGATATTGGCCTTTAAGCATTCATTTAAGGGTTGGTTTAAGGTTGCTTAATTTTTTATAAGAGCAGCTTCTTAAAAAGTTGGGGCCTTAATTGTGTTCAGCAAATGAAATAAAAAAAGTTTTTTTTTTTTTTTCAAAAAATTGGTATAAAATAGTATAAAGCAGAAGCAGCTCTACACATGCTTATAAAAAACGCTTTTTCTATCAGAGGTAGGTGAACAATACTAATTAATGAAACTTTCACATCGACAATCTTACCCCTATCTTTTTTTTTTTTTTTTTTTTTTTTTTTGCTAAAAGCACTTTTAGCGCTATAATTTACTAAAAACACTTACCTACATTTTTACATAGCTGCTGTTGGAACCAAATCTGCGCACCGTCGTGGATAGTGGATACACAAGTTGAGCAACCTGCAAAACAGGAACAACCATGAGCAAGCCTACGATTGGGGTGGGCACTTTAAGAAAGGAAGCCAAGCCTCACAAACATACATGCACCTTCATTGAAACAGGTTGTACCTCATCCTGATGCCGGCCAAGGGCTTTTCGACGGTCAAGTTAGTAAGTTGTTTTAGACTCAAGCAGTGGGCAACAGAATTAAAGTACAGAGATTGCGTTACTAGAGACAAATCCTAGATGAGTGTATTTATATTGTGTAAAGAGTGACCTTTTTAGGATTGAATCCTTCTTCTAAGCCGGGAGAATCTGAGATGATATTTAGAAGTAGATATTGTCTTAGGAGTTGTGATTGCTTGCGGCACATGTCAATTCCTAGATTGTAGTAACTCCAAGACTTATGAAGGATTTGATTGAGTCTATATTTAGATTAGATCGCGTGTCTTGCAGAACAAGTGTAGTCATACCAGTAGAGTCGTTTGGACTTCGCCTATTGCCCTGGAACAGGGTGATGTTGGTACCATTGCTCCGTCTAATCCAACTCTACTTGGAGCTAGTGAGTCCATGACTGGACTTCTGAGGTAACGGTATTCAGATCAACCTTACTCCAAACGTAGAAAATCATGGTCCCACAAACTGTTTATTTTGCCTTATATTTATTTATAATTTTTTAAGTAATTAACTACGAGGGTAAAATTGTCATTAAGTGATTTTTTATGCTGATATCAGCAATTATTTTTAGGTTTTTTGGTTAAATGTGTTATGTGAAAGTGAATGGAAATTCAATGAGTGTTAGAGCAACTTTTCAAACTTGAGAGATTTTGTAAAAACACAATAAATTTCAAGGAGTGTGAGTAAAATCAAGAGAGGAATGACAATAAATAAATATTTTAAATGGGATGATGCTGGTAGCCCTCGATAGGCCTTCTATAGTTGGCTGAAAAATTGAGTGTAATATCAATAGCATAAGAATCAAACTCTTATAATAGACAGTAAAATTTAAGTGCGATAAGAGTAATTTATTTAGAGAATTAGTATTAGCACTCCAAAAATCTCATTCTACACTTCAAACTTTTTATATTAGGAAAGAAAAGTACATTTGTGAAAAATGTAGAATGAAAATTTTAAAGTACGAAAAATGCTTTCCTTTATTTATTTATTTTAATATGAATGAAACTCTCTGTACCTGATTATTGTATACAGAAATCACTCCAGCAAAACCACGAAGATGGGCCCAATCCATAAGCCCAGTTAAAAATATAAAGTTAAAAACTCAAAACTCATGTCTCACGGTAGCACCGGGCCTCAGATCAAAGTGTGTTGTTTCTGGAAGCAGGAGAAGGTTCTGGAACGTCGTCGCTCTGTCCCCAACAATAATAAAACCCAATATGGCAAAACCCTAGTAAAGTAAAAGCTGCGAGACCCTCTTATCCACACTCTCACACTTCCTACTCCCTCACTAAAGCCTGCGACCCTTGAAGCTCTGACAATGGCGTCCGCCAACGCTCTTACTTCCGCTTCCCTTCTCTGCTCTCCCAAACAGGTAACTGGGTTATTCAATTGCCTGCTATTGGGAAACCGTTTGAATTTCTGGGTTTTGTGCCTCATTTTTTGGTTTATCATTTTCCTGTAAACCAAACATGGTTTAAGGTCTGTGGGCTGGTTTGATTGTGTTTTTGGGCTGCAAATTCTGATAATTTGAGGTTTATTTGCTTTAATCTTTCTGGGTTTTGTTTGGTTGGTTAAATTTTCACAATTTCGTCTTTGGGGTGAATTACTGGTAGCTATGTAGCTTGAATTACCGGATAGTTTTGTGATTGCTAGTTGGTTCTTGTTGGAAAGGATGGAAAATGCAGCGTTTATTAATCTGGGGTTCATCGTTTTTGTGGTTTTTGGGTGCTTGTTAATAGCATTGGAGATTACTATGTTTAATCGGTTTCGGTTTTTCGCTTTGATCTAATTTTGTGATATTTTAACAGAGTTTGAGAAGGGGAGTGAGTCACCAGCAAAACAATAGGGTGAATTACAGGCAATCAAGGGTTCGCTTCGTTGTGAAGTCCTCTGCAAAAGAAATTTCTTTTGACCAGCATTCACGGCGTGCGCTACAGGCCGGAATTGATAAGCTTGCGGATGCTGTTGGCCTTACTCTTGGTCCTAGGGGTATCTGTCTGTCTTTATCTTAAGTACTTCGCTCGTGTGCATTGTGAAGAAAAGAACCCCATTTCGCATGTTCAACAGTTTCTAGTACTCAGCGGTTTGTTTTCATGGTATGCTATTTGAACTTGAGTAGTTCCGAATATTGATGTGCGTTTTATGTTTTGAAGGGAGGAATGTTGTGTTGGATGAATATGGTAGTCCTAAAGTTGTGAATGACGGAGTCACAATTGCCAGAGCTATTGAGTTACCTGACGCCATGGAGAATGCTGGTGCAGCTCTCATTAGAGAGGTTTGACCTTTATGTTTATAGTAATTTCCCCAGAGTAGTACCATACTATAGCATGTTACGCAATTTACGTTATCGTGGTTGGGTTATTTTTGTTTACCTTGTTTCCTTGTTTCAACTGATTTAGGTTGCCACCAAGACCAATGACTCTGCTGGTGACGGAACAACAACTGCATCAATTCTTGCACGGGAAATAATCAAGCTAGGGCTCTTGAGTGTGACCTCTGGTGCAAATCCTGTTTCAATAAAGAAGGGTATTGAGAAAACGGTACAAGGGCTGGTGGATGAACTAGAGAATAAGTCTAGGCCTGTTAAGGGTCGTGATGATGTTAAAGGTACTGTGCTTTGATGAGTGTCTGGTTATTTCATTACGTTTAATAATTTACTGAAAGCCCCACATTCTTATCATGATCATTATTTTTCTTACAGCTGTCGCATCTATTTCTGCCGGGAACGATGAGCAAATTGGGACAATGATTGCTGATGCTATTGACAAGGTTGGACCTGATGGTGTATTGTCCATTGAGTCATCATCTTCATTTGAGACCAGCGTCGAGGTAGAAGAAGGAATGGAGGTGTGTTTTCTTTCTTTGGCTTTAGTTGCAGTTCAACTTTTCCTAACTGTATTTTATGATTATCACCTCTTGACGTTGTTGTCTTTGGTTACAGATTGACAGAGGATATATCTCTCCTCAATTCGTTACAAACCCTGAGAAGTTGGTTGTTGAATTTGAGAATGCAAGAGTTCTGGTTACTGACCAGAAGATTTCAGCTATCAAGGACATAATTCCTCTATTGGAGAAGACCACTCAGTTGAGAGCCCCTCTGCTCATAATTGCCGAGGATGTCTCTGGGGAGGCTTTGGCGACTCTTGTTGTGAACAAGTTGAGGGGTATACTGAATGTTGCCGCTATCAAAGCTCCGGGTTTTGGTGAACGGAGAAAGGCTCTCCTCCAAGATATTGCCATTTTGACAGGTAAAGATTTGGCTTCGTTTATCTGATTACAATTCTACAGCACAAGTCAAAGTTTGACATCTGGTATCCAATTAGATGTTGCTTGGTTAGTTTGTTACTCATTCGGCTAGTTCTCCATATATTCAGGAGCTGAGTTTCAAGCCAGTGATCTGAGTCTACTGGTTGAGAACACCTCAGTTGAGCAGCTTGGTTTGGCCCGGAAGGTGACAATCTCAAAGGACTCCACTACCATTATCGCTGATGCAGCATCAAAAGATGAGTTGCAGGCCAGAATTGCACAGTTGAAGAAAGAGCTGAACGAGACGGATTCTGTTTATGACTCAGAAAAGCTGGCTGAGAGGATTGCCAAATTATCAGGTGGAGTTGCTGTTATAAAGGTTGGTGCTGCTACAGAGACCGAACTTGAGGACCGTAAACTCCGTATTGAGGATGCCAAGAATGCTACTTTTGCTGCCATAGAGGAAGGGATTGTGCCTGGTGGTGGCGCTGCTTTGGTGCATCTCTCAGCATATGTTCCTGCCATCAAAGAAAAACTTGTCGATGCAGATGAGCGGCTAGGTGCTGACATTGTCCAGAAGGTAACAATCATTCTATGATAATTCTCTTTTTTAAGACTACTATGCACGTAATTTGGTATCATCTGGCTAATTTGCACAAATACATATCTTTAAATCTGACAACGCAATCTATGTTGCTGCTTGCAGGCACTGGTAGCACCAGCAGCATTGATAGCTCAAAACGCTGGAATGGAAGGCGAAGTGGTGGTGGAGAAAATAAGGGATAGTGAATGGGAGGTTGGTTACAATGCAATGACAGACAAGTACGAGAACTTGGTGGATGCCGGTGTTATTGATCCGGCAAAGGTAACAAGATGTGCTTTGCAGAACGCAGCTTCGGTGGCCGGAATGGTCCTGACCACCCAGGCCATTGTGGTGGAAAAGGCTAAGCCCAAGTCGACCGCGGCCGCAGCCCCACAAGGCATGACTGTGTAATGTGTAGCATGTTTAGAGTCAGAATTTTTGGTAGCGTGGATTCCGCGGTGCCTTCGGGTCAAAGACGTTTGTTAAAACATCTGTTATCACTATGAATGAACTTATACAAAAGATGTGATAAAATTGAGAGCTCTGTCTCGTTGCGTTCGGTAATTTTCTTCTGGCTACAGCTTTATGCAGAAACAAGTTTATTTTTTTTACCCGGGTTAACAAACATGCCGAGTTGTGCGTGGAGTTCGTTGTGTTTAAGCCTTCAAGGCATGGTTGGAGAGTGGAAAAACAGAGACTTACATTGCTAAAACCATGGACTGTCCAAGCCACTTTGTATTACGGTTTATGTTATTCGGGTTTTGGGTTCGATTTTGGGTTCGATTCTCGTCAAAAATGAATTTGAATTACATTATTTCTAATTCATTATGAGGTTAAGTTCATTCCCTTCTCCATTAGCGTAGATAATATCGTTTGTTAAGACTATGGATTGTTCAACGATTTCAGGGAAATGTTTTCTCGTTCCTTTTTGTTGTTCCTTATTCTCTGCTCTTAGAAAAAGAGTAGGAAAAAAATAGAGCAAAGAGTGCGTGTTAGAAATAAAATATGGAGAAAGAGGAAATCATAGAGAACGAGAGAGAGATCGAGAGAAAAATTAGATTATCATTTCCTTCCGTTAATAATAATAAGATGCTTTCTTGTCGAAGGAAATGAGGGGGCGTTTGTTTGCCCTCACTAAGTTGGACTGGACTGGATTGGACTAGCTATTAGTCCAATACTGTGTTTGTTCCATGCTGGGACTAACATTAATGAGACTAAAGGGGACTAGCATGGACAAAACCTTTCACTAAGAGGTCTTAGCGAGACCCCCCAATAACCATGGGACTAGCTAAGACTATATTCTCTTTCTCGTCCTCGTCATGCTCAACGACCATTCCCGACAGACTCCTTGTCATCTCCGGTCACCTAGATCAATCATTAACTTTCCGACTCCCTTTTAGATTCATTTCACAACCAACTTTCATATAAAATATACCAAATTGAAGCTGGGAGTGACAAGATTATGATTTTACCTGAATAGAGGCCAAAATGTGGTCGAATGTGGCCGGAAAATGGCCTGGAAGTCTCGGCCTGTTTAGGCTTCTTCAAATCCATGACAGATTCGAGCATTCAAAGCTAAGATCTCGATCTAGGGATGGTGATGAATTTTTTGGTGGTGCTAACTTCATCCAATTTAACGAGGGTTGGCCGGAAAACATATCAGGAAACCTGCAACTCGTCGGGAAAATTGGAGCCGTGAGGTTCCATTCGAACAACACATAGCTAGAGAGGGAGGGAGGATAGAGAAATAGACACTGGAATCAATAAGGAGTTTGACCAGGAATGAGAAAGAGACATGAATTGAGAGGTCTAAGAGGAAAAAAAGAGGGAGATGTTGGGACGATGAGAGAAGAGGAAAAGAGTGGGACGAAAATGGTAGGAAAAGATGAAGAAAAAGATAAGATCATAATAAAATATTAATAACTTATATATTAAATAATATAATATTAGAATTTGTTATTATCCAGCTCCTTAGTCCAATACTGCACCAAACGCTTCACTAAATTAGTCTAGTTTAGTCTAGTCTAAGCCAGTCCAGCTTAGTCCTTGAAGCTAATCCAGTCCGAGATAGTCTAGCTTATATATTAAATAATATAATATTAGGATGGAAATGCAGTTGCCCATACTCTAATTTCTCTCTATATTTTATTTGATTAAAGAAAAAAAAAATAGAACCCCAGATTTCTCCCCCACAAGCCACCACCTCCGCCACCGTGCCTCTAGCCCCAACCCAACCCTCCCTCCCTCCCTTCTTCCACACCACTCTCTCTCTCACCTTCTCTTTCTTTCTCTCTCTTCCGCTTTTTCTTTCTCCTCCTCTATTAAGCCGGGAAAGGACAAAAATGAACACTAGCAAGTCGGTGTAAGCTCTTGAGATGCCACTGACCATCGCTCAGGCCGATGTCGAAGTAAGAGTGGGATGCACAGAGGAAAGATGAGCAAGAATGGTAAAATAAAGTCATCGGTGAACTCGCCGACCAACGATAAAGGTGGATGGTTGCTCTGTGATGGGAGCTCGGCGTCAATGGCAAAGGGTGGGGGGGGCTAGCAATTTCTGAAATTTCTCTTACATTAGGTTAGGGGTAAATTAGGAATTTTAGTCCAAAAAAATCTAGATGGCATATTTTCACTTAAGAAAAATAAACAAACACGTATCAAGCCTTCATTCGTGAGGAACATCAGCTTAGCTAGTGTTCTCAGTATCCAGAAAAATTTCTCCGCTCCACCGAGGAACATCTTTATCACGCAGCCCCACGTACGACGCTGCCTTTTGTCTTACCAACATGGATTCTCTCTCTACATTGCTTGTCCTGCATTGGAAACAATTTTGTATGCAACGGTGCATAAATGAGGTGCAATTATATGCTACTTTTAGAAAGTAATTTAAGTTTTTTTAGTATTTACTTGCATATCTATAAATAATTGATTTTAAAAATAAGGAAAATGTTATTGGCACTCCAAAAATCTCATTCTACGCTCCTCACAAGTGTATTTTACTTTATAAATATAGAAAGTTTGGAGTGTAGAATGAGAAATTTGAAGTGCCAATAACAATTTCCTAAAAATAATTCTATTAAAAATATTTGAGTAATTTAAAAAGCACTTTTAAACCAATTCAACATAAAAATGAGAGGAATTGCTGTGAAAATAAATGAAGTGCAAGTTAACTGATATTTAAGAGGGAGAGGGAGGAGATAAGAACAGGCCTTTCCGTATGAAAGCTAAGTGAGCGAGTCAAATCTTTCGTATCGGAAATTAGCAACAAAGCATTGTCGCCAAGCAAAAGATATATGACGGTCGAATATCCATTTAAGCTTGCCTGTCGTGGTCATCAGATCAGCCTATTGAGGGTCATTTTGGGGATTTCAATTTTTTTTTTTTTTACAGAAAATATTATCTACATTAAGATTGTTAGAATTCATTTATTCCACATCGGCCAAAAGGCTTAAGAACAAGCCCTTTAAATAGAATTACCCCATTCTAACTAATACAGAGGCATTTTGAATTAAAACCTCACATTTGACTGATTGAGCAGATGGTTAAGTGGGGACAATATAGGTATTGTTGGAGTGGGCTCTCGGCCCGTGTACCTGAAATTTAACATGGTATAAGAACAAGGTTGTCCACGTGTGAAGCCCAAAGGCCACACGCGCTCCACGTCACCCAATTGTTGTTCACATGTAGGCTTAAAAATTCGCCACACGTGCGGGGGCGTGTTGAGAGTTATCCCACATCGGTGAGGGACAAGGTTTGCTATGTGCTTATATGGTCTTGGGCTACTCCTCATATTACTAATTAGTTTTATAATAGAACCTTAATTTCAACATGGTATCAGAGCCAGGGGATGAGCCCGTACATCCACGTGAACGGGTGGGTCCCCTTTGACCTTGCGCGAATGGGTGAGCCTCGACTTGGCTCCACGTAGGCCAAGAGATGCCACGTGAACGGGTGGGTCTCCCTTGGCCCCACGCGAACGGATGAGCCCCGACTTGGCTCCACGTGGTTACCGATGTGTGGAATTTCACGTGTGACCCATAAAATGGGGTCTCACGTGCGGGGGAGTGTCCCATATCGCCCAGAAGGCTTAAGAACAAGCTCTTTAAATAGAATTACCCCGCTCTAACTAATACCGAGGCCTTTTGGATTAAAACCTCACACCTAACGAATTGAACAGGTGGTTAAGTGGGGACAGTATCGGTGTTGTTGGAGTGGGCTCTTGGCTCGTCTACCTGAAATTTAACAAAGATGGCGGGGAAGGGGCTAATAATAATATGATTCAAATTCGTTTTTAGTGAGAATCAAACTACTTCTCACTTACAAATGAAGAGAAATACCAATAAGTCATAGTATTAAGTGGCTAAATTTGAACTTCTGAATGCGATGATTGCCTCTATATGGTAATTGATAGATCAAGGACTTGAGCATCCTTTTTCTTTCCTTTTTTATTGATGGGATTTTTCTTTCCTTGTTTTCCTATCGACCTTGGAAGCTGAAACATGATATGAACATTACTGCTTTTGATTCATCTTCTTTAAATTCAACGTTTGAATAAGATATTTTGTTCCAACCAAATGAAAAGAAAAAAAAAAAAAGCGAAAGGATAAAGATGTTTTGTTCTAGATGGTTGAACTAGTTTCACATGAGTGCACGTATAAAACATTTCGAACACCGCCACATGCGATTGTTAATAATTGTTTGACCACATCTACAAGAAAAAGTTACAAGTTCAAATCTTATGAACGACAGTTGTTAATTGCGATTTATATTACTTAGTAATAAGATAGAGAGAAATTCAGCTATTTTTACGACCCAAATTTAGGGGTATATTCAATTGGGATTTTGATAGATTTTAATTGTTTTCATAAGTTCAGTAGTTTTCAATCATGATTTTAAGTAATTCTCTGAAAACCTAGGTGTATTCAATTAGAATTTTAAAAGAGTTTATAACATTACAAGTGTATTCAATTAGAATTTGATTTTAAAGGATTTTAAAAAGCTGGGGAATTCGAGAGAATTAAAGAAATTTCAAAGTATATTTTAAATTTTCTCAAATTTCATATCTTCCCCTGAGAATTTGAGGAAATTCACTTAAAATTTTACCTAAAATCTCTAAAAATTAATTAACTATATCTAAATTCATGAATTTAGAAATTCATTGAAATTCCTCCAAATTGCAATTGAATATACCCCTCAAAGTGTAAATTTTTTAATGGTGCACTTGGAATAAAGTATATGTTTTCTAAGAATCTAGTATGCACATGAACATCCAGTCGAGCAATTCCTGCCGTTATTGCAATTTGACTTTGATTTGTTCTAAAGTCCATGACTCCTTTGGTCCATCACACAAATTAGGCAGGCATTGAAAAACCAAAATTCACGATGCCTTGTAACATGTAACTTAATACAACGGTTTATAAGTATTTTTCTTAACTTGTAAGTGAGAAGATCTAAGTTTGACTCTTGCTAAAGGCAAATTTGAACCACATTATTGCTAGTCCATTGTGAGGCTTAACCCACTTCTCCACCTCTTTAATGTAAATAATGAAGTTTTCGTGTGTGTGTGTGTGTATGTATGTATGTATGTATGTATGTATGTATGTATGGCTACCTATGTTTATATTCGTCAAGTCTTTTATTCAATTAGATGTTAATGTAAATGAACCATAACTATGCAACCATATTCCTAAATTCCTAATAATTAACCCCAAAATAGCATATCCAAATTATAGGAAAGCCCATTGAGGCCATTTTCACTTTCTCCATCGCCCTTACTCAATAATAAAAAGAATTTTTTAGTTATATTATAAAGAATAGGTCGTTGAAACTAATTGATTAAGTTTAAAATGTTTTTATAATTTTTAAACCATTATTTGGGGTTTTAGAAATTATTATCATTATCATTTGTATTCAATCAGAATTTTAATTGTCCTTTTTAAAAGGAAAAATGTGACATCCCACATCGCCCAGGGGAGTGATCCTTATATATATATATATATATATATATATATATATATATATATATTATCATCCCTACTTAGCACGAGGCCTTTTAGGAGCTCACTGGCTTTGGGTTCCACGGGAACTTCGAAGTTAAGCGAGAAGGGGGCTAGAGCAATCCCATGATGGGTGACCCACTGGGAAGTTGCTCGTGAGTTCCCAAAAACAAAACCGTGAGGGAATGGTAAGCCTAAAGCGGACAATATCGTGCTATGGTGGTGAAGTGGGGCCGGAAAGTGATCTGTCCCGGGCGGGGATGTGACATTTGGTATTAGAGCCTAACCCTGGTCGTGGTGTGCTGACGAGGACGTAGGGCCCTTAAGGGGGGGGGATTGTGACATCCCACATCGCTCAGGGGAGTGATCCTTATATGTATATTCCTATCCCTACCTAGCACGAGGCCTTTTGGGAGCTCACTGGCTTCAGGTTCCACAGGAACTTCGAAGTTAAGCGAGAAGGGGGCTAGAGCAATCCCATGATGGGTGACCCACTGGGAAGTTGCTCGTGAGTTCCCAAAAACAAAACCGTGAGGGAATGGTAAGCCCAAAGCGGACAATATTGTGCTACGGTGGTGGAGCGGGACTGGGAAGTGATCCGCCCCGGGCTGGGATGTGGCAAAAAAATTCACAGCTTTTTGGATTTTTTTATTAGTATTCCACAAATTGTTAAGCACACCTGACGTAAAAATTTATTATTAAATGAATGTTGTACTCTTTTATGAAATAACTATTTAAACGCCTTTAAGATTTTTAAAAAAGAAAAAAAATCCAAATGTTAAAAAAACTTATATTTATCATGAGGCAGTCCATCAACATCAATCTAAGATAACAACAATTGTTTCAAAGCAACCAAATTAGGTGAAGTAAAGCAACCAAATTAGTTGAGTGAATAAATTTCAATATGAAGAAACCCTAAAATTCCTAATTGACAAAGAGCGTGGGGTGTGACAGTAGTATTAGAATATGTGAGATGTATTAAGATAAATTTTAATCTAAAAAATATATGTGGAATGTCTTAAGTACGTGAGTGTAGTCAGAAAATGTGGTTGTGTACATAATATAGCACTTTTTTGTTTTAATAAATTTGAGGAATCATATTGTCTTGCCAAAGATGCGGTGGTGTTGCTGTTGTCATGAACTCATACTTGCAATCATTTAATCGTGTTATTGTTCATCATCACCATTAAAAAAAAGGTAATTCTAGAGAGACTAAATATGTAAACTAAATTTTGTAAACTAAATGACATAGAAGTTGATGATTAGATTATTATTTAAGTGTTGATTAACATGCTTCTTTCTTATTGGTGGCACATCATTTAGTTTGCAAATTTACTCTATAAATTTAATCTTCCTAGCATTACCCTTAAAAAAAAAAAAAAGTTGTGACAAGTGGCCAATAGAATGTCTTGCAATGATCATGGTTTATCGATTCCTCTGAAGTTTGGAACCATTATTCTAGGCAAAGCAAAATTTTAAGAAGAGAAATGCTACGATGATTTTCTCAAAATGAGACTCTTCATGAATTCTTTGTGATTCTACAATTTAAATTAATTCTCATGTCAATGTTATAAACATTGCTTTCAATTTTTCAAAAGATCTCTTCGTTGCTTCTCACTTATTTTTTACGAAATTATGACAGCATAAACAAAATCACCTTATAATCTCAAAGCATCTTTTAACAGTAAATCTAACAAACTCAATCATCTCATGTGATATGATGAACCACATTAAGAATTCCAATTTGATATTTGGTGTAACATGCGATAAGAAATTTGGTAGAAGGATCGATGTTGTAATTACTAATTCATAGTAGAGTCAAACTAAAGAGTTGGATCCCAATTTCCAATATCGAAAGTATTAAGACTTATGTACTACCAATAACCATGAATGATCCAACTACTTATATTGGTGGAGTTGGATCCCTTGCAAAAAGTGGTATTTCAAATTCGAGAGAAAAGAAGAAATCAAAAATACAAAATTGTTTTTCATTATGCGCTCGCATAATTTTTAAAATTCCCAATTATTGGTGATTAACATATAAAATGATTTGTTAAAATCATAACAATCATACTATTTTTCATTGAGTTTAAGTAAATTAACAACGGTACCAATGAGATTGAAATTGAATGGAAGTAGAACATAAAACAAAACAAGGTGCGCACGTGGCGCTGAAGTTTTTGAATTCCAAAAAAAAAAAACAGCGTGCTACCAGTCACGACGGTGTCTTTTTTTTCTTTCCTTTTTTGTTGTTTTCTTCCTTTTTGCTTTTAATTATTTTTTAATGTTTATACACTAATCTTTTTTCTCATCGCTCTATTTAATTTTCATAATATATCTTTTATTAAAAATAAAAGGAACTGTTTATAACACTCTAAAAATCTCATTTTACATTTTTTATAAGTTTTTTTCTTTCTAATTATAAAAATTTGAAATGTCAAATAGAATTTTGATGTGCTAATAACAATTCTTAAAATAAAAAAGAATAAAAAATGTGGCATGTCGCGGCGTCTGCGTGTTTCGCTTGACCTTGGTTAAGGTTGGGATTTTACGCCTTTATTGGTTTTAGTCGAATCATTTTCTTTTTATGTTAGAATATACTAGCAAGGAATGCCCCGCGCGATGCTACAAGATTGAAAACCGCATGAAAAATTTGTATATAGTACTATTTCCATACAAAGAATAATTCTTGATGTGTCTTATATACTTTTTGCATACAAAAGATATAGCCCTATTAAAAATCGTACATCCACATCAAAGTCTATTTACATCCTTATGTTCAATAAGGAACAAAAGAGTATCATTATTTTTTTCCTGTAGAGGGGCTAGGTTTCATGTCCCTCATCTTTTTCATGTATCATTATTGTTTTCGTTTCTAGAAGGGTAAGGTTTATGTTCACCTTTCTTTTATATGTATATTTTTTTCTTTTTTTTTTCTTGTACTGTAAGGGGTTAGGTTTATGTTCCCTTGACTAGGTGTAACTTTTTTTTTCATGATCAATAAAATTTCCCTTATACCGTCAAGATTTACCAAAAAAAAAAAAAAATTGCCTTCATTAGTTAGATGTTAATGATTTGAATTTTTAATTGGTGGAGGGTTTTTTTTGGTATTTCAAATGCTTCACTATTTTGATGCTTTCACTTTATATATACTAGCCTTCACACACGCGTTGAAGCGCGTGCAAAATGTATTTTTTGAATCACGGCGTGCTACGCGTGACTTACACTTTTTAAATGTATTTATATGCGTAAATTGACAAAAAGAAAGTTAAATATTTAAAGTAAATGAATAATTTTAGATCATGCTAGAAGAAACCCCTCATAAACCAATTAAAGTAGCTGAATTCATATAATAAAATCGGTTTCTATAGAATTTACATTAAGAATAGAGAAAATAATATTTAATAAACAATTGCTTGAATCACATTATTGCTAGCCCATTGTAAGGCAAAGCCCACCCTCTTCCTCTTAGTATAGATGATATCGTTTGTTAAAAAATCGTTTGTTAAAAAAAAAAAATCATTTGACAATTAATTTAATCACATTATTATCCGCGTGCAAAATACCTTTTTTATAAATAAAATAATATTTAATAAACAACTGATTGAATCACATTATTACTAACCTATTGTAAGGTACTAATTAAAAAAAAAAACTTTACTAATTTATCATCGACACTACACTCCTCTTAATATGTTTTGAACACAATATTCATCATTTTCCTTATTTTTTATTATATTTTTCTTTCCCCTTCACGTGGGCGCCATCAACTTTCACTTATCCTTTCATTTTTTTTAATTCTTTTCTCACTTCCCACTTATATTTATATTATATTTTATGATGATCAAATTACCAAATTACCCCTGCATTATTTGATATATTATATTGGGCTGCTTTTGGATTTTTTTGGTTGAGGTGCAATTTTGTCCTAATATTTTTGTCAAATGCATGACCCCAAATCGGGGCTCTCGCTTTCTATTGTATAGATATAGATGACTCTTGTTAAGATAGTAGTTTAAGATTTCCTAGTTTATTGGGTTAAACTTAAAATTCTTAGACAACGACTGAAAAATGGAATCATAAGGGAATATCATTACTTTACTATATTATACCTTTCGCAGACACGCTTATTTGCTTCTTTTCTCCCTTTCAAATCCTTTTAGTATGATAAAAATTAATTTGGTCGAGTTGGTCTAGTTCGCCTTGTATGCTCTGTTAAACTTATTTTAAATTGATGACCTTTTAAATGTTATCTCAAACGTCCTTTTTTATATTCTCTTTAATATCTATATTATTTTCTTAATACTATAATAAAAACGCTATTGTTTTGCAATTTTTTTCTCTCTGATAATAAAATGACTGCTGATCTTCCATTCAAAGTATCTTTACAAAAAAAAAAAAAAAAAAAAGCATCATAGATGAATGATTTTGTAACAAATAAAGTTACCTCCTTTAAAATAAAGAAAAACTAATGAAAATGTTTTAAAATTTTGAGTTTTAACGAAAATGACAAAATAAAGAGTAAAGTGAATAATATCATGATTGACTTTTTAGTGTAAAAATATAATTTTTCATTAAAGTAAACAGTACCAATAGTTTTTCGTTAAAATTTTCTTAAAATAATCAAGAAGTTTTGTGACCTACTAGCAATTGATATGACGCTTTCATACCCGATGTAGTTATCGGCTCACTCTACCCACGCTTGTACGATTGTAGCTCTTCTCCCTTTTTTTCACACGGCTCCACCTCTATGCTACTTTGCTTTTTTACTTTTTATTGGTAGGGAAAAGTTTAAGGAGAACTTGACTACACTTACTACCAGAACGCTAGGTGTACCCACAACTTTAATTAAGAGGATTTATGCGTGACATTTAACTGTTAGTTATTATCGATATAGATTTACGTACGAATGCACACCAACTAAAACTGTTGGCAGCAGGAATCGAATTTAGATTGGGATAACCACAAGTACGCCCTTACCCATTGAAACGACTCTCATTGCTTTTTTTTTTTTTTTTTTTTTTTTTAACTACAATTATTGTTGTGATTCTCAAAAAAGTAAAAAAGCCATCATTGTTCTGGTTTGGATTGGATTTGCATGATGCTGAGCCAAAATGTACATTTAAGTTAAATTAGCGTTTATGATTGCACGTATTCAGTTGCGTTGCTTTAACCGAATGATGATTAAAAAAAGAGTAAACCTTTTATTCTGTTATTATATTTAATTAGTCTATTGATTAAAAAAGCCATTAATGCTTTCATGAGAAACTGAAATCTATTGATTAAAATTACTTTTAATATATTTTTTGAGGTCATTTGATAAAAATTTCGTTTTTAACTTTTTATTTTCAGTTTTTACCTATTTTTTTAACTGAGACTTCATTTGATAATTATTTTCAGTTTTTAAAAAGTGAAAATTATTTTTTCAATTAAAAATTTAAGAGTCGTCAGAAAACTATTTTGTTTTAAATTTTCAGTGTTTATTTTCACATTTTTGAAACGAAAATTTTGTTTGGTAACTACTTTCAATTTTTAGTTTAAAAAAAATGAAATAAAAAACTACTCTTTTAAGGGCTGTTTGATAACTATTTCATTTTCAATTTTCAATTATTGTTTACACTTTTTTGAAATTCGAAAACTGAAAACTACTTCAATGAGTTTTCAAAATTTGGTCTTGAGTTTTCACTTTTTGGGTTTCAGTTTTCATTTTTTTGAAAACCAAAAGCAAACATGATTTCAATTTTTGAAAAAGTGAAAATTGAAAACTAAAAATAAAAAAAACTAAAAATGAAATGGTTATCAAACGACCTCTTAAATTTTCCAAATTTTAGTCTTGAGTTTTGTGTTTTTAAATTTTTAAAAACAAAATGGTTATCAAACAGTCCATTGACTTTCAAAATTTTACTTTAAATTTTTAACTTTTTAAAAGTTAAGTTAAAAATAGAGGGGTTTTGATACAAATGCCTATGTTTTAAAATTTTGAGATTAAACATTTATGCCTTTTAGAGTTTTGATTAAACATTTTCCTATACTTTAGGTGCCACATGTATTAGAAGTAGCCTTTTTTATAATTTAAATTACCCAACTTGCCATTATATAAATATACCTTTTAATTCCTAGATAATACATCAAAACTCCTAAAATCTTGTAGATAAATATTGTAGAATTTAATTCCAATAAAAAGTCTTTCAGAAGACCCATGAATGCGACTTGCCATTATATTTAATATACCTTTTAATTTTCTTAGATAATATCTCAGAACTCCTAAAATCTTGTAGATAAATATTGTAGTATTCAATTTTAATAAAAAGTCTTTCAAATTACACATGAAACGTATGTGACATCCCACATCGCCCAGGGATGTGATCCTTATATGTATATTCCCATCTCTACCTAGCACGAAGCCTTTTGGGAGTTCATTGACTTCGGGTTCCATCGGAACTCCGAAGTTAAGTGAGTAGCGCGCGAGAGCAATCTCATGATGGGTGACCCACTGGGAAGTTCTCGTATGAGTTCTTAGAAACAAAACTGTGAGGGCGTGGTTGGGGCCCAAAGCGGACAATATCGTGCTACGGTGGAGTCAGGTATGGGAAGTGGTCTCGCCCGGGCTGCGATGTGACAATTTGGTAACAGAGCCTAACCCTGGCCGTGGTGTGCCGACGAGGATGTCGGGCCCCCAAAGGGGGTGGATTGTGACATCCCACATCGCCCAGGGGTGTGATCCTTATATGTATATTCTCATCTCTACCTAGCATGAGGCCTTTTGGGAGCTCACTGGCTTCAGGTTCCATCGGAACTCCGAAGTTAAGTGAGTAGTGCGCGAGAGCAATCCTATGATGGGTGACCCACTGGGAAGTTCTCGTGTGAGTTCCCAGAAACAAAACTGTATGTTTGTTTTCTTTTTTTTTTTGTCTGTATTTGGTACGTTTATATTTATTAAAAAAAAAAACATATTTGGTACATATATTTCTCCTTGGTACATATTTGGTACGTTACTTTATATATTTTCTTGGTACGTATTTGGTAAGTTCATATTTCTTTTTTGTATGTATTTGGTACATTTATCTCTACTAATTAATGAAACCCTCTTTGTCAACCAAAAGAGGGTGAAAAGACAAATTCGTCTTCTATCACACAAAAAATGATGGGCAATAATGTAATTTCACAGGTCTAAATTTTATTGTTTTTTATTGAAGTCTCACTTACAGGTGATGTTAAAATACCTCCAATAATAATATAAAAAAAACCTTCCTCTCCCCCAGCGTTCTCTCTCTCTCTCCCTCTTTCCTTCTCATTTTCTAAAAAAAATGTGTTCATACAAACAAAGTGTGCAGGCAAATACTAGTATCTATTTAAAAAAACATATTTGGTACGTTACTTTATATATCTTCTTGGTACGTATTTGGTACGTTTAAATATATTATCTGAATGTACAAGCCTCAAACCTCCAAAAATAGAGATTACGTCTAATTATCTCACATGATATCAATATAAAATAGTGAAAACAACCACTAATTGAAATGGATAAGTCCATTCAAAACTCAAAAATGAGGATCACAGAATTCTAACGTGGGAGAAGAAACCATACGGCTCAAACGTGGGAGAAGAAACTGGCTTCCTAAAAAAAGGCCACGTACAAAAATATATCAACCTAAAAGGATATATATGAAATTTAATAATTAGCATTTTAAATTAAAAAAACACAATAATTACATGTAATCTAAATAAATATAAAAATGCTGACATGGCTATTGTTTAGGCATCCTAATCAAATTTCAAAATAGAACCAATGTTTAATCTAAAGAGTATTAGAAAAGTGCAGGGGATTCTAATTTTCCCTAAAAATAGTTACCAAATGAGTTTTTCAAAAATCTTAGAACTTAAAATTAAAAATTAAGAAACTGAATAAATAGTAAGCGCCCCTTAATATACATCTACCATCACACCACTAATTACTCTTTGGGAAATTTTATTTGAACCCATATAACATATTTCTACACCCAACTTACTCTTTACATCCATATTAGTTTTAATTAAACTATTAATATCTCTTTAAACCCAAATTCACTACCTAAACTACACTCACAAACCCAATTCAATATGTAAATTATATTTGCACCCATTTGAAAATTAATAAATCAAAATCAACTCCTTGTACGTTCTCTCCTTTTCCAACAGTTGCTTTTGATTCCCTTATAGTGTTACTCTCGGCAAATTTCAGGTTGCTTTGCGCCAACTATATAAATTCACACTATTTCCGTTAACAATAACTACAGACAATCAAATAATTCATTTCTAGGGAAACGTATACTTAACATCTGATGGTATGGAGTAATCTGCAATACCATGAAACAAAAAAATAGGAGCTAAGAGAGAAGCATCATTTCAAACATTCTAGTCTTAAATCATAAGTTCTGGAGGAAAAAAGTTGCAAAGATTGTTCTTCTTCCATTATATTGTAAGAGGTTTTGAAGTCATAAAAACTAAATGCAATTTTGACTTCCTTTTTTTTTTTTTTTTTTTAATACCTAAAATGCAATTCTGACTAAAACTATGAAATTATAAGATATTATGTAGGGCCAACATTTTAGGAGACCAAGAGCTCTATACCCTAGAAAGATTTAATGATATATACTGTGGTGGTGGAATTGATCCACTAAAGTTAAGCACATTGTATATGTTTGAAATCAGAAAACTCAGAAGTCAACTAAATACATAAGAAGTGTGACGACCGGTCCCGAATTAATATATATTTTATCCTCGAATGTGTGAAAATGATGATTATACCCTCAAGTTGTAATGATGTGAATGTACGTATATGGTTTTAAATTATTTTCCCGTTGACGTATTTAAATCATACTCGATGTCACGAGTGTGTTGACGTGATTTAGGGCCGATTTGGGTTCGTAACGAAACTATTACGAATAAATGATTGTGTAATTGGGCTAAGGAAATGGACCAATCACCACACCTTCTACTTTCTTGGGTCCAATTAGAATTTTAGGTTTGTTTTAGGGTCAATTGTTAGCCCTAAACATGCAGCCCAATTAGGGCTTAAGATCCCTTTTATATATGCCCAATTCGGACCACACACACACACTCACACACACGTACATACCCTCATCCTTTCTCTCGATCTTTCCTTCATCCGTACAATTCGTACACACACGCCCAACCATCTTCATCTTGCACAGATTGAACTAGTGGAGGTCACTTTCAAGTTCCTTGCAAGGTCAAGAACCTAATCATACCCTTAGTTTTGTGGAAGAACCTCGAAAACCCGGGAACTCGCGAGCTTCGGCGAGGTGCTCTGCTACTCCATCGTGATCGTGGATGTTTCACGGAGTTTCAGGGCTCAAGGGAGTCTTAAAACAACTTCACATAGAGCATAGAGAAGTTTTGGAAGGTTTTGGACGTCAGGATAGGTTAGTTCCTCAAGTTGCAGTTTTGACAAGAATATCGAAGGATTTTTTGACTATTTCCCGTCGGTTTTAGGACTTCAAAGTGGTAAGAACATGTTCTATTCGTTCAGGGCTTCAAATCCATGTAAAGTTTGTGAAGTTTGGTTGAGATTTGAGTGAGATATTTAAATTTAAAAATTTTCCAGTTTCCCGCGATGCAGCGGCAATCGGCGCCGGAATCTGGCGAACCACCAGAGAAGGAAAGGGAATATTCTGTCAATTTTGACGGAATATACTAACGGCGTCAGGTAAAGTTAACAGAATATTCTATTATTTAGCGGAATATTCCCTAACTACGTTCAAAATTTCGTCCGTGTGCTAGGCGTGTGCCTTGGTTGGCACGTGAGGGCGCATGAGACGTCGGAAAATTATTCTAAAAATATGGGGATGCTCGTGGTGTTGAGTAGGCTACGATGATATATTCAAACACCCCAATTGAGCAACGTACAAGAAGTTATTACATGGTTTTGTTTATGTACTTAAGATTAATGTTAAAATAGTGATTTCACATATAGATGAGACTTTTCCGAAGGACGAGCACAGTCAGGCGAGATTCGGGGTTACGATCTAGCTACATACCAGTGAGTGGGCTTTTGGTTTTCTATATATACGTATATATGCTTTGCATTTTCCCAGATATTTGTTTTAAATGAAATTACGTTTTAAATGCCATGTCAATCGCATTATGCTTTAGAGTATGCATTAGTATAGATATGCATATTGTTGCTTGATGTTGCGGACGCCCATGTAAACTTCAGGTGAGTATATACTGATGATAGCGGATGCATTGTTTGTGGTTATACATAGATACATTTAGAGCTCATTATCCTGCACCCGGTGCTAGTGCTCCCACCCGTGGCCAGGGCCTAGTCCTTCACGTGATGTTCACCTCCCGCACCGCACACTCACCTTGGATCCAAGTTTGGTGCACATCCCTATCGTACAAACCACATTAGGTGGTTCTGACTCGTAGGTGACCCGTGATTATTCGCACAGCTTTCACGTGATCGTAGCACTTGAGCGTACTTATTTGCACCCAACCCTGTCGTACAGACCATAATAGGTGGTTTCGACTCGTGTACAGGCATATCTGATGAGCTATAGGTTCAGCTGTACAAGTCACGTTAGGTGACTCCGGCTGACATATCATTTTGCATTGATTTATTTCACCTGGCTACTTATTTCCATACTGGGATATTTGACATGGCATATATTTGATTTTCACTACTCTCGAGTGTGATTTTTATGTACGTATGTATTTTTATTTTTTGGGAAACTATACGGGTTTTACGGTGATGGGTTATTACTTTTGGAAAGAGAAATGGTTTTGAAAAGCTTTGTTTTTGCCCACTCACGTTTTCTGTTTTGCGCCATTCCAGATTATAGATAGAAGTGCGTGTTGGTGGCTCATGAGGACTCTGCGGCAGTTTTGACAGACATCCATCAATGTAGGGTTTTTTTTCATACCTTGTATAATTAGTATTTAGCTTGCTGGACTGCACCTTGGCACTTACGCTCTGACTATGTATATCTACACTCTAACACTTATTCCCGCACTTATTTACTTGTCTTGTGTGCATTAGTTAATTGGTTTTTGATTTCTCATATCTTCATATCACTGTCACTTCCACACTGCACACATGGCTATGTCACCATCACGTGACGGCCAACACGCCTCGATTTAGGTCGGGGTGTGTCCAGAAGCAATTCGAAGGAAGATAGAAAATCTAGTTGAGAGCAACTCTATTTGGTGAGAAAACTTCTTGTTCATTTGTATTGGATAGTCATTTTTTGTGTGAGAGAAAGAACCATGAACATAAACATAAAAACTGTAATGCTGATCAATTTTTTAGTAACATGATTTGTACTGGGGTGCTGCCATTTTTTGTTAGGGTTTGATTAATAGGTGTGAGTTTATTGATAAATCTTATTTTTATTGTTAATTGTATATTGTACTTGATGATAATTATGCAATAGGATAATATTGACATCTCATATTTAAAATTTATGTTAGGTGTAGAAAAAGGTTATATAAGGTTATATGAGTTCAAATAAAATTTCTCTTACTTTTTTTTGTGATAAAAAAAATTTACAAACTGGCTCTCACGTGTTCCATTTATTTACTTCCATCTCTTTTTACTAATAAAAGAAAAATGAACAGAAACCGAAAATAAGCAAACATCTCGAATTTATTCAACTTCAATTTTCAGTTTGCCTAAACAAAATTTTATTTTTCCGTTTTAATATTTAGTTGCTATTTATTGAAAATATTAAATGCATTAGATCATCTTCAAATGAGATGTCAAAATGTCAAAATAAGTAATAACTGTAAAAAAAGACAACATCAATGTTTTCCAATCGAGAAGCCAAATCTGATGTGACATGACATGAAATGACATCTCTTCTCCTGCCAAATTTGACAACAGCTTCATAAAATTTTTAATTAATTGTTAAATACTTTTTATTAATTTTTTATTGATTTAAAGCTTTGCCCTTTATATTTCTTTTCATTACCAAAGCAAGTGTAAATACTTTTATACCTTTTAATTCATTTTCTTTCATTACCAATGCAAAGAAAAGAAATATGAATTTTTATTTTATGTTTAAAATTTGACATATTCGGTGGAGAGCAAAACTTTAAAAGATATCAAAGTGCCACTTAAGCTGTTAAATGTAAATTTATGTTTAAAATTGACATCTTTTTTGGAGATGATCTTAGGGTTGGTTTGAGATTGTAATCAATGCTCATTTAATGAAATTTTCAAATGAAAAGTATACCCCCACATGTTTTACAAAATTACAATATTTGCCTCTACATTATGTCTTTGACAATTATTATTACATCATTTTTAGTCATTTAACATATTCAAAGTAATTTATATAAAAATTTATCAAACACTTAGACCAACTCCAATGGTGGGCTAAAAGCCAAATTACCCCCAAAATTCACCCCCCCCCAAACCCAATCCAACCCAAGGGGAAAATTTGGGTTGAATGCTAAATGCTAAACCAAGGCCAAATTCCCCCCAAAATTTAGCCCAGAAAAAATGTTCATAAAATTAATTTACGATAGTTTACATATTTATTAAAAAAAAAAAAATTAATTTAACAAAAAAAATAGCCTAAATTCATTCTTTAATAATCCGGGGCTAAAATTTTAGGCTAGAATGGTTGGAGCAGAAAAACTGTTTCTGGGCTAAAAACTAAATTTTCCGGACTAAAATATTTAGCTTTTAGCCCAACCATTGGAGATGTTCTTAGACACTGTTTTTATTTATTTATTTTTATTTTAATGAAAGCACTTTTACATAAAAAAGTTTACCAAACAGTCAACAATTTTATTTTACAGCTGTTTATTCTCATAGCACAATAGAAACAGTTTTTTTTTTTTTTTTTTTTTAAAGCACAACAATATCAAACTAGCTCTTAAATACTTTTTATGATTAGTTATGTCCTTTTCCAGCGTCTAATCCCAATTAAATAAAAAGTTGAATTTTTCTTTTTTTTTTCTTTAAAAAAGGTTCAAATATATTTAGCCTAAAACATTTAAAGTTAAATTAAAGGAATGAATAATAGTATGATTAATTTTTTAGTATAAAAATATGATTTTTCGTTAAGATTTTAATTGATCTGAAGTCCTTTTCCTCCTTTGAACCTGTGTACTATGTACATTAATTTTTCTCTCAGCATGCTAAAGGTAGTAATATAATTAAACTATAATTATTATTTTGCGGCAGTAAAACTTGAAAAAAAACAACTTTTCAACCAAATGAATTGTATTAGACACTTTATTATATCAAAATCGCGTGCCCACACATCAAAATATTCTCAACGTCCCACGCCTTAACACCCCACCATTCCTCCAATTTACCTTTTTCACCCCTCCTTATCCTTTACCTCCGCGCCCGGGCCCACAGCTCCCACCCTATAAATCTCGACGCCGAGGACTTGAGATTCTTGTACCGACAGGAGCCCAAAATCGTCATTCAAGCTCGCAAACTGGTGAGAGAAGAGAGAGACAAACGTTTATGAGTTTTTAGAGAGAGAGAGAGAGAGAGAGAGAGAGACTCGTGGAGGGTCGCTGTGTGCGATGCGTGGAGGGCAGGTGCTGAGTGCCCAGACAGGGAAACACCGAGATCGCGCTCTTGAAAATGGCGGATCGTCATCCCAAACCCTCAATACTCTGAACCAGCTCTCATCGTCTTCCTCGTCGCTCTTCCCAGATCACCGACTTGCAGGTCCTCTCTCTTTCCTCACATTGTCTTCAATTCTCTCTCTCTCTCTCTCATCGGCATTGCATCGAATTCTCTGTCTCTACCCATCCTTCTCGTTTTTTTTTACGTGCTCGTACCATCACATCGTCACGGGTTCATGATTAGTACTGTGTCAAATTTTGAATTTTGGTTTAAGCATTTCGATTTTGGTAATTTGACACTGATGTTTGTTTGAGTTTTTGCAGAGATGGCTGAGGCAGCGAAGGTTCTGTACATCGTGGTGGTTGACGAAGAGGACAAGAGAGAGAAAGGGAAGGATTCCTTTCGGTATACGCGTCCTGTTTTGCAGAGTTCTCTGCAACTCATGGGCTGCAAGCCCCGCCACGCCTTCAAGGTATCGAAAAAGTTTTGAGTTTTGAAATTTCTATGAAATTTTAGAACTTTTTGGCTTCTGGGTTGTGTTTTTGGTGTGGATTTGTTGTTGAATTCATTAATTTTGGGGACAGATCTGTGGTTGCATGTAATGTGTTCTGGGAATGTTCTAAATTTGTCAATTTTTGAAGGCTTGAATGTTACATGGTGGTGTTGCATGTTTAGGTGAAAGGATTCTTTTAAATTTCGGGTCAACGGAGGCTTATCGGAACTGGTATTTTAGTCAGTGAATTAGTCTTGGTTGTACAATTGGCTTTCTATAGAGTCAACCTTATGAGTCATTATCACAGATTAAGTCCAGATTCTTCATAATTTGCTTTTCAAAAAGGTGGGTTATGACCGTTATATTGTTCTTGTGTTACCTTCGACTTGACCTGTTAAAAACTATTCTTCTGGTGGAGGATTTGATTATTATTGTTTCTGAACCATCTTAACTTGTGATCTTATCATCGTGTTCTCCATTTTACTTTTTATTTCTTCCTTCAGTTTTGGTTCTTTGGGAAGTTACATTTTAACAGTTGACTTTTTTAGTGGATCTCTAACCAATAATCTCTGTTGACGTACATTGTTATGAGAGTATTTAATTGTCAACTCTAGAAGAACTTTAATTTTGAAATTTCCTGGTTTAGAAAGATCTCCCGTGTTTCATGTGTTTGACCAATGTTTTGAGGGTTTGTTCAATCTGGATGTAAAAGGGGGTTTGTTTTGTGCGAGAAATCCCTTGAACTTTGCTTACGTGTTGAGTGGTGTGGAATAAGCGAGAGTGGAAACCGTTTTAACTGAATGGGAGTTCCATTTAGGTTTGTTGTGTGTGAGAACTCCCTTGAACTTTTGTTATGTGCCGAGTGTTGTGGAACAAGTGAGAGGGTAAACGGTTTGATTGAAAGATGTTCTATTTAGGTTCGAATATAATCTATGCTTTTCTTTGCTGTTTATAATTTGTTTCTTCTTGCTGTGGTAATCTCAGGGATCATGCTTTTTAAAGCGTTGAAATGTGCGGAACAATATATGCATTTTTAAAGCGTTGAAATGTGTGATTTGTGTGTCTAAGGAGCTTTATGTTTCAACATCATTCAAGAATATGCATTGTTTTAGTAATGTCTACATTAACTGAATGGATCAGTAAACTTTTATCCCCTAATCAGCTTTTGGTTCCAGTGTTTAGTTTGTAAGACTCCATTGTAGCATTGTACAATAGCTTTGGTGCTTTAGTTTAGTTCTTTATAAAGTGATTTCTTTATTGTGTTTTGGTGTAGGTATGGTCTTTAGTTTTATTTAAATAGGGTTCACGTGGGTCATTTGGTTCATTATTAGAATAATCTTTCTGATGATAGTGTATTGTGATGTTTTTATGGACTGTACTGATTCCCATGTTTTATTTTACTTTAGAAATTTAACCACTAATGCCTGACCTATTTTTCCTTTGATCAGATTAGCCAACGGGTTTTTGAATTGATAAGAAATGAGAGTTCATCTAATGTCTTGCTGCCAGAAGGAACAGAAAATGTTCCCCCTAGTAAAGATGAGGCTGGAAACCATTTGGGTTCAGGGAAAGATGATAGAAGCAAGAGTGTTCCTTTTGAATTGTACAAAGCACGCACGACTGTTGTGGTTAGGAGAAAAACCTTCTTAGATGTTGTTTGTGATGCTCTGGCTGAGTACAAGTATGTTGGTCCCAACCAGAGGGCAGACTTAGCTTTGGCGTGCAGGTATGGAGGAGTCTTTTATCTTTATTTGAAATAAATGGAACTTACATACATGCGTTCATATATAAACTGCATTCTGTGAATAGTTTCCCTTTCCTGGCAATCTTTGCTTACATTGTGACAATTATTTCACATGCCGTGTCAACATTATGCATTTGAATGAAATATGGAAACACATATTTTATAAGCCATAACAGTGTGGAAATGTCTATGGTAACATTACTATATGACTTATTGGGAATGTTTTCGAACCTGTAATGTAACCGTGATCTTTTGAACTGTTTCTGTGGACTAGTGGCATAATAATTAGTTATTTTTGTGGTGCACCAATCAATCGAGTTCTAGTTTATTGATGGAGGGGTTTTCGTAATGCAGCTAGAATGGGAAGATGAAATCATTGTAGTGTTGGGATTTTAAAAGGGAATATTCTGTCTTACTGTATGACCTTGTGATCTTTTTTTTTTTTTGGCAATCTTTAGAGTTATAATTTCTGCTAGTTTCCTAATTTTTATTTGGATAATTGTTTCCTTGCAGAATCAGGGAAAGGAAGGAATCCGTGACTGTACTGTTGTGTGGCACTAGTGGCTGTGGAAAATCTACTTTGTCCTCTTTGCTGGTATCTGAGTTCACTAGTTCCTTGTTTTCATGATTTCCTTTTGGGTTTTGTGTAGTCTTTAAGTGTTGTAATGATGTGCTTTTACTACGTCTTTTTAATGCCTGTAGTGTAGTATTTAAGCGTTGGATGATGTAAGTTTTATGTTCTGTTATGTAAATTTGTTTTGAATGTAATCTATAAAATTTTGCAGGGTAGCAGGTTGGGAATTACAACTGTGATATCTACTGACTCAATTCGGCACATGATGAGGAGCTTTGTAGATGAAAAGGAAAACCCTCTGCTATGGGCTTCAACCTATCATGCAGGGGAGTGTCTGGATCCAGTGGCTGTTGCAGAAGCCAAAGCTAAAAAGAAAGCCAAAAAATTGGCAGGAACTCCACACTTACTTCCCAAAGATGGGATGCCTGATGGCTCTGCCTTTGGGAAATCTGATACCCGATTGTCAGATGTCGGTTCGAGTACTACTGAATTGATCAGCCCAAAGCAGATGGCTGTTGAAGGGTTTAAGGCTCAAAGTGAGATGGTGATTGACAGTCTTGATCGCCTTATCACTGCGTGGGAGGAACGGAGAGAATCAGTTATCGTGGAAGGTGTTCACTTGAGCCTTAATTTTGTGGTATGTATCTATAATGATCTTTCCGTATGTTGTTTTGTTGTTTCGTTGTTATATTTAGTTGCATCTCTCCCTCTCTCAATAATTATTTGAATTCCAGATGGGGCTTATGAAGAAACACCCTTCTATCATTCCATTCATGATATACATTACAAATGAGGACAAACACATGGAACGATTTGCTGTCCGTGCAAAGTATATGACACTGGACCCAACAAAGAACAAATATGTGAAGTATATCCGTAACATCAGAACAATCCAAGAATATCTCTGTAAGCGAGCTGACAAGCATCTTGTCCCCAAAATTAACAATACTAATGTTGACAAGAGTGTGGCAGCCATCCATGCAACAGTTTTTAGCTGCCTCCGTAGGCGTGAAGCAGGGGAGCAACTTTGTGATCCCACAAGAAACACAGTTACTGTAGTGGATGAGGAGTATAGGAACCAGTGTGCAGCCAATTCTTTGAGTTCTAAGGGGATGTTTCAGCTGATCCAGAGAAAAGGTTCGTCTAGGCATTTGATGGCTCTTGTAAATACTGATGGATCTGTGGCCAAGGCTTGGCCTATTGATTCAGTTAATAGTAATGGGAAGCCTATATTTTGCCATGGGACTGAGATGGAGATTGGAACCGCAGAGCAAGTGAATCTTCAGTTTGGTCTCTATGGGATCAGTGCTTGGCCCAGTGATGGTGGACCTAGTTGTGCTGGAAGTGTTGATGAGTCGAGGGGTGAGGGAACTGAGATTGGAAGAAGTATTCCCTCTTCTTGCTGCAGCTCCCCACGGATGTCTGAGGGACCTGCCAAAGAGGTATTTTATAGCACCAATTTCATTTTCTCCAGAACCTCTTCTATGACAGTATTCTTAGGTAGGTGTAAGCTGAGACTTGCTTAACAAGTTATCTAAATCGTGGATGAGTAATCGTAGAAATTAGTGGCATAGGCCAACAATTTAACTGCATGGACAATATAATAAGATTTGAACGATTTGTTCAGTTTAGTTTATCTTCTTGGATTTCTCATTGTTTTCTTTCCTTCAGCTGAAGGAGGACAATTCAGTGCATGGAAGTGACGAAGAGGTTGAAGAAGAGGCTGATGTAGGCAGTGATGAAGAACTAAGTGATGACGGTGACAAACGACTGTATGAAGAGGTATAACAAATTGGTTTGTTTGAAATTCTAGACAATAACTTGAACTTTATCTACTGAGGTCATATATATATTATGAGCATTGCTATATTTAGGTCATGGTAAAGGTCCACACATACATGTGCGTGTGTGTAAACGAACACATGTATGATACAGAACTTCTGATCTTAAATGAGCTTATATCTGATCAAGGCTAATAAATTTGGGGAACTTTGTATGTTTAAACTGATATAATTCTGGTTAGATCAGATGAGAGTTTGAAACTCAACTTTTTGCAAGAATTAATTGTTTAAACTTTTTACTGTTGTGCAGATAGGGTCGGTGGATGAGGAGTCTACAAAAACAGATGAAGAGTACGATGACTTAGCAATGCAGGACATGCAGGGGAATGGATACTGGATGGAGAATGATGATCGGGGAGCCAATCACAAGATTTCCCCTGTTTCTGAGGATCAATCAGCCGATAAAGAAGGGGATAAGTATCGCCAGAACCTGGATCTCTTCCTTAGAACTAGATCAGAGTCATTTTCTGAACCATTGTGCTCATACTCTTCTTTGTTTATTGAGAAGAATGAGCTTTCAATGCCGTGCTCTGGCAATATGAAAATTAGAAAACGCCGCTCCCTTAGCATTCCCGCCTTGGGAAGGCACGGGTCATTAGTCGGGGGTCCCATAATTTCGGGAGCCCCTCAGTGCTAACACCTTAGTTTTTATGGACCTTAGTGCTCTCATCACCCTGTCATTTTCTCCCTTTCTTTTTGTAGCCTGCCCTTTTAGCGTATTTAGTTAACTTAAGTCCCCCGTATCTGTACAGTAATCTATTTAGGAAGTTGCAACGGAATGTGTCATAGTATACTCATTAGCTATGAATCTATGGTAGAATGAGAACATGATTTTATGAGTAGTATGGGATGCATAGAATGAACTCAAGATTTTCGAGTTGTATGCTAAGCGCTATCTATGGTTGAATACCGACTTTGTTTTTCGTGTTTCTTTCTAGCAGGGATCGAGTTGGTTGTTTGTTCAATCTCTGTTCAAGATGCATTGCCCAACTATTCACCAAGTTGCCGAGGCCAGAAAGGGGAGGATTTGCGTCCGACTGAAAGTGCGGATATAGAGATCCAGCTTGCAAATGCAACCTGCTTCAGTGGAAAAGCGTTTCCTTTGCGGTTTTCGATGGCAGATAAGAAAGATAGTTTTGGTTTTATTGCTTCACTGGCTCATAAATGAAACGGATATTTTTTTTGTTTAACCTTATAATTGGTGGTGCAGAATGATATCGAACATTTGGCTTTATTAATCGCAAGACCTCCCCATCTGTGAAACTCGATCAGCTCTTGGTTGATGGGCAATGCATTTTGCAGAGTTATCCTCGACGGTTGATTATCTGAAACGTACAACAACAATAACAAACGCTTATGCCACTAACTAGACTTGACTGTATAAATCTTAGAATGCTATTGTGTTTGGTTTTGCGTCAGCTTCAAGTACCCTATGTTTCTTCTTAAAGTCTATCTTCTTGGTTTCCATTACCTTTTTCTATCTTGAGCTTGTCTCATAATCGTGTTTTTTAACCTGAGCATTTGCAGGTCTGTTTCGCATGCTCACACCGATTTTCTCTCATCTTCTCTTTAATCTTGTCATTGCCACGCATCCATCGCTTCCAACGAAGCATTCTCATTTTCACTACGCTCATTTTTGTACATGTTTATACTTGACCATCCAACATTTCGTGTCATTAAACACTGTTGGCTTTATTGTTGTCCTATAAAATTTAGTTGCATACGCACAACATACATGATGCACTCTTCCACTTCAGTCAACTTGTATTCTATGGTTGAGATCTTTATCCAATTTTCCGTTCTTTTGCAAGATAGATCTAGGATAACGAAAACGTTCACTCTTTGGTACTTCCTGATCTCCAATCTCACCCTTATCTCATTTGGACCCCTATTTCCTTTGAACTTGCACTATGTATACTACCTTTGACCTACTTAAGCAAAAACATTTAGATTGTAACACTTCCCGCAAAAGGTTAAGCTTGGCATTTACTCTCTCTTGTGTTTCATTTATCAACGCTCTATCATCTGCGAAAAGGATACACCAAGGGATATCTACTTGAATATATCCCATTAGCTCATCCATTACTAATGCAAAAAGTGAAGGACTAAGTTGAGCCTTGGTGTAGCCCTATAGTTATTGAAAAACTTTCACTTTGTCCTCGTGAGGTGTTACTACAGTCTTGGCTCCATCATACATATCCTTTATTTCTTGGATATGTGTTACTCATACTCCTAGAATCCTCCAGAGAATTTCTCTTGGGACCTTATCATACGTTTTTTCCAAATCTATAAAGACCCATGTGCAAATTCTTTTGCATATCTTTATATCGTTCCATCGATCTTCGTAAGAGACATATTGCCTCCATAATTGAGCATCCTAGCATAAACTTGAACTGAAACGTAAAATTTACGAAATCTTTTTAACAGGCAATTCGGTTGTTTACTTCCTCTCCTGTTTAAAAGCTGGCTGAATATTTCAATGACTAGGGTTAGACGGAGGCTTGTTAACAACTGAAGCTCATTGAAGAAGCTAGATGGAGATCCATTGATCATAACTAGAAAAGGCCATGGGGAGATGATTTCTATTTTCTGCTCACATTTCAGGAAAACTTGAACAATTGAGGGTCTTAAGCGAGTTTGGGCAATAATAGTACTAAGATGGATGAGGCTCACAGCAACTCATGTTGCATTCCTCTGTCCGAAGTAGCAGGCTTGTGTTATAGGTTGTAGAATCCCGGGGTGGGATCATGATATCAAATTTGCTTTAATACAGTTGTGTGTGTTTTGAAGTCCCGCGTCAAGTTGGGTCTGGTCTTCGGCGTCGGGTTGGGGGGAGTACGGAGTTTAGTCACGCAAAGAGAGAGATACGAAGATGGGGCAAAAAATCGCCCTGGCCTGGATAGCGGAATTTGTCTCTGCTAACCATGGTTACCATGCCGCACCTCATTGGAGAAGGCAAGGCAAGGCATATTGTTGGGTTTTCAAGTTGCATCTACAAAACAGGATACAAAATTCGCCAATGACTCCGAACCACTTTATCTCAATAATATAGGGAACTTTTAAAATTAATTGTTTTGTTTTGCTTCTTACTTTCGACTTGTGTGGATGACAAGTAGAAATTAAATTATTATGATTGGCACATTATGTTACTTAACTTAATTTCTCCACGTTTAGTGTAAATGTTTGATGTATTAAAAAATTTGTTATATTTTGATTGTTTTAAGTTGTTTATAGGGAAACAAAATGCGAAAGAGAGAGAATATTAGTGGGCAGAGCTAGAAATTAACTTCAAGGAGCACACTACTTGAATTTTAGCTCGAATCTCACTAAATCATTCGTAACTTAACTTTTGTCACATAATTTCTTGAAACTCAACTTGTATCTCACTCAGCCTAACGTCATTTATAGTTTACAATTTAGCTCAAATCCCAACCTTTCTTTATGAACCATCCCATATTTTTTTCATTTTTCTGACTCAGCCCAGCCCAACTTAGAAGGAAACATTGTTCCAGCCTAGCCCAGTCCACATTCAAAAGCTAGTTTTGTCACTGATCAATTCTTTCATATACGGTGGGTCATACATAAGCTTTACTTGGTTTAGCTTCTACCATATTTTTTATCTTCTTAAACACTCCTATTTAAATATGTCTGTTATTTTTGTTTGAGTTATTTATCTCATTATATACGAGATTTGAATTTAAGACCTCTCACTAAACCGAAATACTAAGTGACAATCTGTAGTATTTTCTTCGAATTGAACAAATAAAAGAGAGCAAAAAACTGAGCTAACAACTCACTTGGAAAAGTTTATAGAGAGGTCAAAACTAATCCAAAATTTGAAAGAAATAAGTTTCGAGAGATGGACATAGTGACACAGAGTTGAAGCAAAAGATGCAGACACGTTTGGGAAGAAATGAAAGACGTTAGAAATGCATACCTCAAAAGGAGCAAGCAAACCACCATGCTTGTTCTGAGGCCGCTCAGTCTTCCTTGTGTTTTGTCCACAAAACTTGAGAATCCGTGGTCATTTCATCCTCTGTGTGTGGGGGGCATCACATCTTTCATCAGAGAAACATTTAGTTCCACGCTACATAAAAGAGACATTCCTTGGAATATTCCATCCACATCTGTCTACTTGTCCTTCGTTTGGCTTAACTGTCACTACAAACCAAGCACAATAATAGGGGTAAAAGATGAATTGTAAATGACGTTTTATTGCAGTGGTGAAAAATAATCATGTTTATGCATTGTGGTGTGGATTCGATTTTCAACAATTACTTTTTTCCTTATAATATTTTAAAAAAAAAGGTGGAAGATGATTGTAAAATTTAATTTTAACTGGTTCCAATACAAGAATTTTAATCAAATCCAACATTTGGTTTGAAAATGTGTGTTTAAAACGTTATTCTGCTCATACGGCCTTTTGTTATAAGTTTAAAAATTCATCTGCTTCTCGTAAACTCGCCAATTGGGGGTGTTTTCTGAAGAACTTCAAGTGCTTTAAATTCTTTTTGCCCAATATTGCTTGAAAATACTATCGTCATTCTAAAAGCAGTTCCGAATAAATAGTAATTAGATTTCTGTGATGTTTGATGGCCTGCCTATGTCAAATATGGGATTGGGCAGCCCAGTAGCAGTATTTGGGTTCAGTCAAAACTCAAAGTTGACAAAGTCATAGGTTAAAAGTTGACAATAACAATTTGGATTTAAAACGGGGAAGGCTAGATATCACTGAAGCTGGTTTGTCGAATTTCCCTGAGGGGTTAAATTGATGAGGCTACATTTGGGTTTAGGACTTGCTAAGCCGAAAAGTATAGGGGTGAATGGTGTGCTTTTGGGTCTCCGATTCTCCGAGGACGTAGGAGTGGCCTTGAGAATGTATTGGGAACGACCCGATGACCGGTTTTCTGCGGGAGAGACGAGATGGAGCACGAAACACCTGAGATTTGGGAAATCTCAAGTGATTTCCCAAGCCTCCCACTACTCTGTATGTCAGCGGATAAGCTAGAGTTTTGAGTTCAAACTCCAAGTATGTCAACAACGAGAAAAACGAGCGCGAGAAATCATTTTGGTTTTAGACATCAAAGTTGACACAATATTTGTACCAGGGATGCTAGGAGTGCTCCATACTAGCAGAGAATGAACTTATGCATTGCAACAGCTGCAAACACTGATCACTTTAATTAAAAACTAAACTCAAGTCAATCATTCTGAGTTAATATTACAACACTGCCGAAGAATTGATCTCTGAAGAAATCCTTTCTTTGGTGTGAGCAGGCCGCGGGATCAAATCTTGAAGGTGCGCACAGTATAATCCTTCAACTGAAAAATCTTCAATTTCCCGAGGAGTCACTCCTTTCTGTTGTTCATTAAATGAAGGAAGACGAACAGGCAGAACGATGGGATAATCACACTAAACAACATACGGAAAATACCAGTTGCAGCAAGTTGTAGTCGTTGCTGACTCCATGAACTTCTATGAATATCTTAACAACACTAGACAGTAAAAAGCAGTCGCATGAAGTAATGGCAGACCACAGTTCAGCGTCACAATTCAATTCGAGTTGGAATCACTTTCTCTCCAGCCTTCCAAACTTGTAGCCTGATTAAATGGCTGAAGGTCCGAAGGCCAGGGTTTAGGGTTTAGGGTAATGGCAGACCACATCGCAACAATAAGCATACAGTGGGTCATTTCTTTTGCAAATCATACTTGTTTGTCCATATATTACCGAGTGAAATGGCAGCTGCTAAACGAGATCACCCAGAAGGTAGTAGTCTTAAGAACTCTTCTTTGTCAGAGCTGTCACAGGCAGACTTACGAGTAGAGGGCATGTAATATTGTGATGGCCTCAACTCTATACAATTCCAATTCTTCATCTAATCTCCTTTCCTTGTGCACCTATATCGACAAACAGCAATTTCGGACACAGTAGTTCTACCACAGATTCTGCCCTTCCAAAAATGGAATGTGTCTCACAAAAATTTACAATGAACAGACATCAAAATTATGATCCAGATCAAGCATGTAATCCTTCTCCATCATCCCTTACTAAGCTTCAGAGCTTCATTCTCCAGATTGCCCGCCCCTGCGGCATCTAATCTCTTGTACGAGCACAACAGCTGCAAACATTGATCTCTTCATACATCACAAATTAGTGAAGCTCCCTATTTTAAGGTGTTGCACCTGTGTAATTAATCATTTTTCAACAGCCTCTTTTGGTTCCTCAGCCTGATCAGGTTGATTCGACTTAAGTGATCCATTTACCTTTTTTTTCCACGCAGATGAATCAGCATTCAAAACTATTTGCTCCATCAACAGTTGCAACTCAAGAGCTTCATCAATCATCTTTTTGTTGTGAAGTCCATCAATCAAGCTATTCAATATAACACTGTCCAATTCAAACCCCTTGCTCTGCATCTCAAGTACAAACTTCATTGCCAGCCTAGTCTCTCCAGCCTTGCAAAGGCCCCTTATTAGAGCCCAGTACGTATCAGCGTTCGGGACTACACTTCTCTCATCCATTGTACAAAATGAAGAAATCGCACCATCCACAGACCCCAACCTACAATAGCCACTTATTATCAAATTGTACAAATGAGTGTTCACTTTCAATCCTTTATCATGCATCTCCCCAACCAGCCTCTCAGCTTCTTCTACCTTCCCTGCGCTTGTGAACCCATCAATCAAGAACTGATACGTCTTGATATCGAGCGCCACTCCTTCCTTCTCCATCAAAAGCAAAACCCTATCCAACTCTACAAAGTTCCATCTCTTAGCACAAGCATCCACCATTGTATTGAATGTAATGATATTGGGTTTAGTCCCTCTCCTCACCATCTCCTCCACCAACTCTCTACTCCTTCTAATCTCCCCACTCCTACACAACCCATCCACCACAACCGTCAAAGAATAAACCGAAACCTCAGTGCCCGATTCGTGCAGCCGATACAAGAAACCCAAACCCTTTTGCACCTCATCACATCTAATAAGAGTAACCAAATGCACAGTACAAGTTCTCTCATCAATCCGGATCCTATTACTCCTCATGTGATCAAAAGTCTCCAAAACCCGGTCCCAATTTTCGCAATCCGAATACACTTTAAGCATGGAATTGAACAATTTGGCTCTAACTCTAGGTTCAAGGCAGCAAATTTCAACAGCAGAAGCAATTACATGAAAAGGGTACCTGGTATTTTCATCAACGGAGACATATCTGAGGATTTCCTCGGCATCGTCGAACTTTCTTGTCTGGAGAAGCCTGCAGAGGATGGTCAAGTGGGCATGGAGGTCGATCTTGAAGGAGATTAAAGACCGGTTTTTGAGGAGGAAGTTGAAGAAAAGCAAACATTTGGAGGTTCTGAATTTGGGGTCGGAGAGAATGAAGCGGAGGGAGTTGGGGTTGAGGTTGGAGAGGAGGGTGATGGTGGTGGTGTTGAGAGGTTTTGGGGGTGTGGAGATGAGTTCTGTGAATTCTTGATAGGGTCTGGGGGGCGTTCTTTTCACAGTACTGAGGGTTCTGAGGACGTTTTGGAGCGACATTTTTTTTTCGATCTGGAAGTTGGAATTCAGTCAGAACTCACAACCTCGTTTAGCCTTTTGGTTTTGGGCTATTTTGGGAGGTGATTTCCGGTATCATTTTTTGTTTCTTGCACGCATCTTTTAAATTCTAGCCATTGAATTAAATAAGTTAAACGAAAATAACAAATTTTTTTACATAAGAGTATGTGAGAAGGACATATGTTTATCATTTTTCTTTTGCAATTGGTTATATATTCAAATTGGTGGGAGGTTTTCTCTAACGTACATCAATAGTGCAAATTTAAGTTACACATAAGAGCAAGAGTCGTTATACACATTTATATTATACATGATAACAAGAGTTGTTAGATTGATTGTTCGAACGGATCTAATAGCTCTTGTTCTCATGTGTAACTTAAATCTGCACTTTTGAAGTGTTTTAGAGAAAATTCAACATTTTGGATACAAAACAACGATTTAGGAGAATCTTAGCTGCAAGATGAGTTCTTTTATGTCCATGAGGTGCAAATGTGGATTGTACATTAGTTTATAAACATGCCTACTACTCACCACTTCATTAATTTATGAAGGACTAAGCGGTCAAACAACACGAAAGCATAATCTGATACGATTTCATAAGTTCATAACCTTATAGGGCCCGTTTGTTTGATAGGATTAAGGAGGACTGGACTGGACTGGACTATAATCCCTTGTTTGGTCTGCTGCAGGATTTGGTTTAATGAGATTAGGTGGGATTCGCTCGGATTAAACACCTCCTTAGGAGGTCTTAACCAGGATCCCCGAAATTGGGCGGACTCGCAAGCCCAGAGAAAATCGCGAGGGTGACTTCCTGCTCGTCCTCCTTTCTCCGCTCTTTGTTTCACTCTCTCCTACTCTCTCCATCTCTCCTTGCCCAGAACCCAGAATTATGAGACCTCATATCTGCTTTTCCCGTGCACATCTCTAGTTTATCGTCGAGCTCGCTGTCAAAAGGCAGTGCTTCTCCTCTGTTCAGATCCTCGACTTCGTCAACTCCCAATATCGTTCTCGACCATCACCTTCATCCGCCGGGACATCGTCGGCAAACTCCACGATGCCAGCCAAAACCCAGAAGACAAAAAATACCAATCTGCCAAAACCCAAATGAAATTCAAAAGCTTGTGAAAAGTTTAGGAAAAAAAAAAAAAACCCATATGACAAATCAGAAGCTTTTGTTGAGAATTAATGAAAAAAAAAATGGAATTTGAAGATGAGGGAGAAAGTGGTGAAAAAGAATGGTGATGAGGGAGAAAGTAAAAAGAGAGACACAGAGGCAGTTGGACGGGAAGGAGGAAAAAATGGAGAGCATTCTAGAGAGAAAGGGTGCTCTAGAAAGGTAAAAGAAAAAAGAAAAAGAAAAAAATGTAAAAGATAGAATTAAATATTATTATTTTTATTATTTTAGTTCTTAATCCGATATTACACCAAACGCTTCACTAAGTTAGTCCAGCTTAGTCTAGTCTAAGCCAGTCCAGCTTAATCCCTAAAGTTAATCCAGTCCGATTTAGTCCGGTGCAACAAACGCACCCATAGTGTAGTATGAGAAAAAGGAACTTTAACGTAAAGTTTCTGGTACTGTTCACTTTAACGAAAAATCACATTTTTATATTAAAAAGTCAATTCTGGTACTATTCACTTTACCATTTATTTTGTCATTATTGTTAAAACTTAAAGTTTTCAAGTATTTTTCATTAGTTTTCCTAAATTAAAACTCTGTGACCCATTTTAAAAATTAAAAGCTAACTTAGTGGGAGTGAATATAGTTTGTCCAAGGAAAAAAAAAGAAATTTTGAGTAGAAAAAAGAAAATAATTTTACACACTATTTTTCTTCTCTAACATATAGCTTTATTTTTTGCCTTTAGATTGAACAAATTTGAAAAGAGTCAAAGGGCCAAATAAAGATTGTGAAGAGGAAAAAGTGGTGGGCATAAATCATTTACCCAAAAAAAATAAAAATAAAATGTAGCACTTGGTTCATTGGATGCGTATGGGAGCACTCTTGGAGCATCATCATTAAAACGATGGATAACTAAGATAGTAAAAACCAGATTTACATCTCAATAAAATGTGAATGTGGATTCTACTTTAATGAATGAGACGTAAATTTAAATCTCATTCATTTTTCTCTCTATAAAAGCATCTCCAATAAAAAATGCAAATTGTCTTGAACTTCAGTGGACTGAAATTTTGAGATGTAAATGATCCAACACGCTTAAAGTTGTAATAACAAAATCTTATATGTACATTTTTTTTCCATCTCCATCTGCATTTAAGAAACAATGGTGGAGTACTATGCAAACAAATAAGTACAACTACGAACTGGGTTGTCCTGTTTCTCGTTGCCTCTCCTCTTGCTGCTTGGGTTTAGGTTAGTTTTATTTGGGTTCATTTGTGTATACGTTTGCTATCCTTTACATTTTTATGATTGTTTTCTGTAAGAAAATTAATAAAAAAAAATATGCTTCAAAACGTTAAATCTTAATCAAAAGCATTCAAACGACTTTATTTAATGGCTAAGACAAAACTCAATATCAAACCGGTCATATATATTGTTGGAGAGTAGTTTACATGGAGAAATGCATGAACTTCAAAGTAGAGTTACCAGGTTGCCACACACAATTCATATTCTAGACTAGATAAAGCTGACATGTTTGTAAGGGTTTCTCCCGAGTTACCTAGAAAAAAAAAATGGAGTGATTAATCGCGGATCTGTCCACGCGTCTGTATCATTGTTATTGAAGGAACACCATGTTCATGAACTCATCATGTATATAGATATGGCCAAGTGGTGATGAGTAGACCTGACAATTTATTACACGACCCGTTAACACGACACGTAAACGACACGAAAATAACGGGTTTCGGGTCAACACGATAACTAATCGGATCACATGATAATAACCCGTTAATAACGGGTCCTTAACAGGTTTACACGAAAGTGACACGCGGGTAACCTGTTTCGACACGATAAGAAAAATGTTATTTTGATGATTTTAATTTTTTAAACTACTAAAAAAAACTTACTATAAAATGCAATAGATATAATGAATATGTATATATTGTTTATTAATTATTATTCTATATAAATTTTAAAATTTAAGTTTTATTTATTTATTTATTTTTATAGTATATTATAGGCAAGGATTGAGATTAAAAATCATAAAACACATTAAAAATAAAAATATCAAGTAATTTAAAAATACCAAAAACATAAAAAAATTGTAATAATTAATTTCCCGCCTAATATTTCAAGAGTTTCATCCATTTCCCACCTAATGTTTGGGAAATTTTGCAACCTATATCCATCCATTTCTCGCCTAATGTTTAACCCAAAGAAAAAAAAATAACCAGCTTTTTTTTTTTCCTTTTTTTTTTTATCTCTTATAACATTTTAACTTGAATAAAAATAAAATACGTAATAAAAAACATAAATGTAATTTTATTATTAAATATCATCACATACTAATTGAAACATAGTCTAATTAACACTTAAAATATATAAATAATTAATATATTTATTCCAAGTCATCAAAACGATAAGATTCACTAACGCTTAAAGTTTATTTATACTTTCATTAAGTATAACATCAATGCATAACCCATCAAAATGATGAAAGTATGAATAAACTCTTAAGTGTTAGTGAATTTATCGTTTTGACGGGATATGTATCCTACAAAACTAATTTCAGCAATCCAACCGTCAAACTTGTTTATACATGCTTCGAGATCGCATACTCCAAAAATTGTAAAAAACAAACATTCATAGATGAAGTAATGAGACAAAACTTTTCAACGGTTATAAACGAAAAATCACGATTTAACGGTTATTTTAACTCTGATTTTGATGATTTTGTATAACTACACTCGTTGACCTTATATGAATACAATGAATGAATTCGATCTTCAATTCAAAATATTTACACTAGTGGATACCACAAATCTTATGTTATATTTAATGAAAGTATAAATAAGCTCTTAAGTATTAGTTGATGTATCGTTTTGATAGGATACGCATCCTATGAAACTAATTTCAATGATCTAACCGTCAAACTTGTTTATACATATTTTGAGATCGCATACACCAAAAATTGCAAAAAACAAACATTTAGAGATCAAGTAACTAGACAAAACTTTTCGACGGTTATAAATGAAAAATCACGATTTAACGGTTATTTTAACTTTGATTTTGATGATTTTTTACAGCTACACTCCTTGATCTTATATAAATACAATGAATAAATTCGATCTTCAATTTAAAATATTTACACTAGTGGATACCACAAAATCTTATGTTATACTTGATGAAAGTATAAATAAACTCTTAAGTGTTAGTGAATCTATCGTTTTGATGTGATACGCATCCTACGAAACTAATTTCAACGATCCAACCGTCAAACTTGTTTATATATGCTTCGAGATCGCATACGCCAAAAATTGCAAAAAAACAAACATTCAAAGATCAAGTAATGAGACAAAACTTTTCGACAGTTATAAACGAAAAATTATGATTTAACGGTTATTTTAACTCTGATTTTGATGATTTTTTACAGTTATACTCATTGACCCTATATGAATACAATGAATGAATTCGATCTTCAATTTAAAATTTTTACACTAGTGGATACCACAAAATCTTATGTTATACTTGATGAAAGTATAAATAAGGGTAAAGTACAAAAAACTACCTCAACTATTGCGGTCATGACAGTTTCATACCTCATCTTTTAAAATTGACAATGTCATACCGCATCTTACGAATTTGTGACAATGTCATACCTCCGTCAATTTTTCTGTTAGTTCTTCTGTTAAATGCTGACGTGGCAATAGACGGGGACCACTTTCTATTAAAAAATTAATAAATATTATTAAAAACTAAAAAAATATTTAATATTTTTTAAATATTAAAATAATAAATAAAAGTAAAATTAAAAAAAAAAAGTGTAGAGTACAAAAAACTACCTCAACTATTGGGATTACGACAGTTTCATACCTCATCTTTTAAAATTGACAATGTCATACCGCATCTTATGAATTTGTAACAATGTCATACCTCTGTTAATTTTTCTATTAGTTTTTCTGTTAAGTGCTGACATGGCTTGATTCGTGACCTACTTTCTATTAATAAATTATTAAAAACTAAAAAAAATTATTTAATATTTTTTAAATATTAAAATAATAATAAAAGGCCAAAAAAAAACCCTCATTTTGTCCCTCCCCTCCCCCCTCCTCCCTCCTCCCTCCTCCCTCCTCTCCCTTTCTTCATCTTCTTCCCCCACCTGCAAATCCCAACAAAAAAAAAAAAAAAAAAGTCCAATTTTGTCTTCCCCCCACACTCGCACTCAATTTCCCCACACCCACACCCACACTCTTCTCCCTCCTGCAACCCAGGAAAAAAAAAAAAAACCCAGATCTCGTCGGTGGGAAGATGGGTGCACAAAGAAGGTGGAGGATGGGTGTGGAAGAGGATGTGGAGAATGGATGAAAGTGGTGGATTTGGGGTTTGATGGGTTTTCAAAAAAAATAATTTTTTTTTTCCTTCTTCTTCTGCCCGCAGGAGAGTTGATGTTTTTTTAAAAAAAAAAAAAAAAAAAAAAATTCCTTCCTCCTTTTTTTCCTCTTCTTCTTCTTCCTTCTCCTTCTTCTTCTTCCGCAGGGGGGTGTTGATGGGTTTTCAAATTTATTTTTTATTTTTTCTTCCTCTTCTTCTTCTTCCTCCTTCTCCTTCTCCCTTCTTCTTCTTCCGCGCCGATAGGGGGAATTTTTTTTTTTCCTTTCTCCTTTTTTTTCCCTCTTCTTCTTCTTCTTCTTCCTCCTCCTCCTCCTCCTCTTCCTCCTTCTTGTTCTTCTGTAGGGGGTTGTTGGGTTTTCAAAATTTTTTTATTTTTTTTTATTTTTTTGGGTTTGCAGTTGGGGGGAAGAAAATGAAGATGGGGAGAAGAGAGAGGAGGGGGAGGGGGAGGGGAGGGACAAACTGATGGTTTTTTTCTTCTCTGCTTTTATTATTATTTTAATATTTAAAAAATATTAAATAATTGTTTTTTAGTTTTTAATAATTTTTTAATAGAAAGTATGTCCCGAATCAAGCCACATCAGAACTTAACAGAAAAACTAACAGAAAAATTGACAGAGGTATGACATTGTCACAAATTTGTAAGATGCTGTATAACATTGTCAATTTTAAAAGATAAGGTATGAAACTGTCGTGACCTCAATAGTTGAGGTAGTTTTTTGTACTTTACCATTTTTTTTTTATTTTACTTTTATTTATTATTTTAATATTTAAAAAATATTAAATATTTTTTTTTTTAATTTTTAATAATATTTTATTAATTTTTTAATAGAAAGTGGTCCCCGTCTATTGCCACGTCAGCATTTAACAGAAAAACTAACAGAAAATTTGACGGAGGTATGACATTGTCACAAATTCGTAAGATGCGGTATGACATTGTCAATTTTAAAAGATGAGGTATGAAACTGTCATGACCGCAATAGTTGAGGTAGTTTTTTGTACTTTACCCTATAAATAAACTCTTCAGTGTTAGTGAATCTATCGTTTTGATAGGATACGCATCTTAGAAACTAATTTCAACGATCCAACCGTCAAACTTGTTTATATATGCTTCGAGATCGCATACGCCAAAAATTGCAAAAAACAAACATTCAGAGATCAAGTAATAAGACAAAACTTTTCGACGGTTATAAACGAAAAATCACGATTTAACGGTTATTTTAACTCCGATTTTGATGATTTTTTACAGCTACACTCCTTGACCCTAAACAAATACAATGAATGAATTCGATCTTTTATTTAAAATATTTACACTAGTGGATACCACAAAATCTTATGTTATACTTGATGAAAGTATAAATAAACTCTTAAGTGTTAGTGAATATATCATTTTGATGTGATACGCATCCTACGAAACTAATTTCAACGATCCAACCGTCAAATTTGTTTATATATACTTCGAGATCGCATACGCCAAAAATTGCAAAAAACAAACGTTCACAGATCAAGTAATGAGACAAAACTTTTCGACGGTTATAAATGAAAAATCACGATTTAACGGTTATTATAACTCCGATTTTGATGATTTTTTACAGCTACACTCCTTGACCCTAAATGAATACAATGAATGAATTCGATCTTCAATTTAAAATATTTACACTAATGGATACCACAAAATCTTATGTTATACTTGATGAAAGTATAAATAAACTCTTAAGGATTAGTGAATCTATCGTTTTGATGGGATACGCATCCTACGAAACTAATTTCAACGATCTAACCATCAAACTTGTTTATATATGCTTCAAGATCGCATACGCCAAAAATTGCAAAAAAAAACATTCAGAGATCAAGTAATAAGACAAAACTTTTCGACGGTTATACATGAAAAATCACGATTTAACGGTTATTTTAACTCCGATTTTGATGATTTTTTACAGCTACACTCCTTGACCCTAAACAAATACAATGAATGAATTCGATCTTCTATTTAAAATATTTACACTAGTGGATACCACAAATCTTATGTTATACTTGATGAAAGTATAAATAAACTCTTAAGTGTTAGTGAATATATCATTTTGATGTGATACGCATCCTACGAAACTAATTTCAACGATCCAACCGTCAAACTTATTTATATATGCTTCGAGATCGCATACGCCAAAAATTGCAAAAAACAAACATTCACAGATCAAGTAATGAGACAAAACTTTTCGATGGTTATAAACGAAAAATCACGATTTAACGGTTATTATAACTCCGATTTTGATGATTTTTTACAGCTACACTCCTTGACCCTAAATGAATACAATGAATGAATTCGATCTTCAATTTAAAATATTTACACTAATGGATACCACAAAATCTTATGTTATACTTGATGAAAGTATAAATAAACTCTTAAGTATTAGTGAATCTATCGTTTTGATGGGATACGCATCCTACGAAACTAATTTCAACGATCTAACCATCAAACTTGTTTATATATGCTTCAAGATCGCATACGCTAAAAATTGCAAAAAAAAACATTCAGAGATCAAGTAATAAGACAAAACTTTTCGACGGTTATACATGAAAAATCACGATTTAACGGTTATTTTAACTCCGATTTTGATGATTTTTTACAGCTACACTCCTTGACCCTAAACAAATACAATGAATGAATTCGATCTTCTATTTAAAATATTTACACTAGTGGATACCACAAAATCTTATGTTATACTTGATGAAAGTATAAATAAACTCTTAAGTGTTAGTGAATATATCATTTTGATGTGATACGCATCCTACGAAACTAATTTCAACGATCCAACCGTCAAACTTATTTATATATGCTTCGAGATCGCATACGCCAAAAATTGCAAAAAACAAACATTCACAGATCAAGTAATGAGACAAAACTTTTCGATGGTTATAAACGAAAAATCACGATTTAACGGTTATTATAACTCCGATTTTGATGATTTTTTACAGCTACACTCCTTGACCCTAAATGAATACAATGAATGAATTCGATCTTCAATTTAAAATATTTACACTAATGGATACCACAAAATCTTATGTTATACTTGATGAAAGTATAAATAAACTCTTAAGTATTAGTGAATCTATCGTTTTGATGGGATACGCATCCTACGAAACTAATTTCAACGATCTAACCATCAAACTTGTTTATATATGCTTCAAGATCGCATACGCCAAAAATTGCAAAAAAAAACATTCAGAGATCAAGTAATAAGACAAAACGTTTCGACGGTTATACATGAAAAATCACGATTTAACGGTTATTTTAACTCCGATTTTGATGTTTTTTTTACAGATACACTCCTTGACCCTAAACAGATACAATGAATGAATTCGATCTTCAATTTAAAATATTTACACTAGTGGATACCACAAAATCTTATGTTATACTTGATGAAAGTATAAATAAACTCTTAAGTGTTAGTGAATTTATCGTTTTGATGTGACACGCATCCTACGAAACTAATTTCAACGATCCAACCGTCAAATTTGTTTATATATGCTTCAAGATCGCATACGCCAAAAATTGCAAAAAACAAACATTCATAGATCAAGTAATGAGACAAAACTTTTCCATGGTTATAAATGATAAATCACGATTTAACGGTTATTGTAACTCCGATTTTGATGATTTTTTACAGCTACACTCCTTGACCCTAAATGAATACAATGAATGAATTCGATCTTCAATTTAAAATATTTACATTAGTGGATACCACAAAATCTTATGTTATACTTGATGAAAGTATAAATAAACTCTTTAGTGTTAGTGAATCTATCGTTTTGATGGGATACGCATCCTACAAAACTAATTTCAACGATCCAACTGTCAAACTTGTTAATATATGCTTCGAGATCGCATACGCCAAAAATTGCAAAAAAAAAAACATTCAAAGATCAAGTAATGAGACAAAACTTTTCGACGGTTATAAACGAAAAATTACGATTTAACGGTTATTTTAACTCCGATTTTGATGATTTTTTACAGCTACACTCATTGACCCTATATGAATACAATGAATGAATTCGATCTTCAATTTAAAATATTTACACTAGTGGATACCATAAAATCTTATGTTATACTTGATGAAAGTATAAATAAGTGTAGATTTTTAAAACCCTCCAAATCTCATGAACAATGTTATTTATTTGAGTGAAAAATTAATAATAATAAGTGTGAAAAATGTAATCACTCGTAATGAAAAGCTTTACAACTTTCATTAAGTGGTCAACTCCGAAATTTAGTATGTATATACTAATTTAATATTATGGTTTACATTTTTTTGGGTCAAATTATGTTTTTCTTTTCATTTTTATTGATTTAAAATATAATTTTCTTAACGGGTAACGGGTCGGGTCATATTACCCGATAATATTAACGGGTTGATTTCGGGTTGGGTCATATTACTCGTTTACTTTAACAGGTATTACACGACACGACCCGTTAAGCTATCGGGTATGACATGAAAACGACACGAACACGAGAAACACGACACGAATGCCAGGTCTAGTGATGAGAGGTGCATGCCCTCTCTAACTACATCGGGCCTCTAGATACAAAGAAGTGGAAAATGAGAATAGAGAAAGAATAAGAGTGGAAGTCGACCGTGCAAGTGAAGGTTATTACGCCTACTTGCTCGTTTGCCACTTATGATGTTCTAGAATTTCCATGGAGGTACAATTTGAGTACAACTATCACACGAGGGTAAATTGTTTGACAAAAATTCTAAGAAGAGAACCAAGTAATTGGTAGGCAGGGAGGGGAAAGTGGTGTATGCTCGTGCTGCATCTTGGACCACAACTATGGTGCGTTTTTTGTTCGTTAAGTTTTTGCTTTTCTGCATTTAAGTTGAAGGTTAAAATAGGATTAAAATGCAGGCGTTCTTTCATTTATTATTTAGATGTTTTGTTGTTCACCTTAGTTTTTGTTTCCTCCTAAATCGTAAAGCATATTTTCTTTAATTTTTTTTTTCTTCTTTTCTGGGTGAAAGGAAGCTGAACATTTGGAGCACAAATTCACTGTCCTGGGCCAAAATATAATTGGATTTTGTTGTCCAAGGAGATCTCATGCATGCGACCCAAAATCGTCCTTCACTAGCATGTCTGCCAAATTAACACCCACCCGGTGGCATCAGTTGGACCACCATGTACGACCATGGAGACCACTACTGCCTGCGTTTGGGCCCTTTCCTCCCTGAAATATGTACTGTAAATCCGTAAAATTTGATTTTAATCTCATACAGAAAAAATACACACACGCGTGCGCACACACACACATACATATAACTAATATTGTAATTGTAAGATCAATCAACTTATAAACTAAATTTCTAATAGAAATGAATTATAATATCAGAGTTTCAAGCATAATATATATGTACTAACTTAGAGAGTGCAGTCAAATTAAGATTTATAAGAAGAAAGGGAAAAAAAAAAAATTAAGATTCATAAGGATTTTGAATGACTTAAGAATTATAAGGTAGTCAATCAAGATTTAAAAAAAATATATATATTTTTTAAATTAATGTAAATTTATATGTAAACTAGAATTTTAATAGATATTTAGCAAGTGCATGCAAATCTAGATATATTTCAGAAGCTTACAGATTTTATGGAATTTCGTTAAGTTGCGAATTTTGATAGATTTGAGGATAAACAGTATACATACCAAGGACACTAAACAATTTCACCCTTTCCGAAAGATTTTATTGGATTCCCCCGCAAATGAATTCATGAACTCTGTTGTTCACACCCGTGTCCTTCATAACTTTCCCTTAGGATCCCAGAATCATTCGACCTACCTAATTAAAGCACCATATGTGTAAGATATGACTGCATTCCACTGTTATGGGGCTCCTTATCATTATCTTCAACCCCTTTTTTTTTTTATCAAACGTATTTTAATCCTCACGTATTTTAATCACACTCACCAGGGACAAAATTTTCATTTGTCTGCTGTCAACAAAATAAACCGATATTCCATTTTTTTTTCTTCTCATTTACGGGAGAGAAAGAGAGATGGAGAGGTGGATTCTGGGCAGGTGATGGTGTAACAAGGGCATAGGAGGGAGGGGATATGGTGGTTATTGGGTAGGGAGGATGGGGAAGGGACACAGTTTTTCTTTTATGTCTTATTATTTCCAAAATCAAATTATTGAGATAAATGACTAGAAAATCTTCCAAAATCCATCAAAATTTATGAATAAAATTCTCTAAAAATTCATCAAGTTCCACAAATGAAATCCATCACAATCCTCAAAAGTGCATTTGGATTCTAAAAATCCTATCAAATCTACCGCTTAGAAAGTCTTTTAAAATCCTTCTACATGCTAATTTGATTACCTTTCATACGAACCTTGCATCATCTCTCAAGTTTTTTTATTCAGTTGTTGTTTAAATCTTGTATCATCTCTCTAGTTCTCATAGAAAATAAAGAGATCGAATAAAGATAAAATACACCAAACATGCCCAAAATTTATTAGTTTTTCGATCGACTTAAAATAGAGAAATAAATAACATCGAGAACTAAGACAAAAATGTTATTATTTTTATTTTTATTTTTTGTGATCATAAACGCAATATACCAACATAGAATGTATGAGAAAAGAGCCCTTTCAAATCGCTTCTAAAGATGATCACGATCTCAAAGAAAATTGCCTATCAGTCGCTATATTCGCTAGCAGCCTAGCAAAGATAAAGGTTAGATAATAATTTTCCAGAAGATAAAAATTAATCGAAGACGAGATTTTTGCCCAAAAAAATTTTGAACACAGTAGATATACATGACATTGCCTCTTTTAACACCATTTTAGTTTTGTGATCTCATGCATATATCTTTTAAAGATGTTACTTCTTGACTTCAAATATAGTACATCTTCCACAACAGGTTATATAAATATTCTTTTGTGCCTACGAAACTCATCATGTGATGAGTGTTGAAAACACAAATAAGTGTTGTAGAAAGGTGACACAACTTTCTCTATACAAAAATAGATATATATATATATATATATATATATATATAACTTTATTGTTTAGAGCATCTACATACACACATTAGAGAGTTTTTTTATTTTTTTTACCCAAGCATCTATAAATATAACTTAATTGTTGTAGAAGGACTAAAACCCATGTAGTGAAAGCACTTTTGGGTTCTAAAAACACTTGAAGTGCATATTAGATCGTGCTTCTTGCAAGAAGCATTTTAAATGATTTTTCAAGATTTACTTGCATTTTTCTAAAAACTGTTAACTGCAAGCACCTTCATGAAAATCATTAACTGTTATTTTAAAAGGACTTCCAAACACACTTCTAGTCAAGCAGAGAATAAAGCACGTATATGGGATATAGTACATGCATGATTCATAGCTGAAGTATAAATAAGAAGTATAGAGGTCAGGAGACACACTCGGACAATTAGAACGATATAGAACACAATAGTAAGCTATAAAGATCCCAAGATAAAGGGTAAGAAGTTTGAAATGAAATCATGATCACACAGGATAAACCATAAACTATCAACTATATATAGAAGACGATGCTAAAGTACATCAGCTCCATGCTTTTTTTTTTTTTTTTAATAAATAAATTGTGTAATGGACAATTAAAATCACAAATAAAAGAAAGAGCAGTGACCGGAGTTGTGTCAACAATTGGAATGCGTATGATTATTAATTAATTATGACTCATTATCTTAAGCAAAATTTAACAACAACGCCTAAATTCAAGTCTTAATTAAACATCGAAAGTAATGATAATATAGGTTCATGAGCAGAATAAGTGAATGAAGGTGGGGTAAATATATATGTAATTGTAAGAAAAAATGTGTTGAAATCTATGTAAAGTATGCGTTTTGTACGAAATGGAAGAAAGAGAGAAAATAGTTGAAAGAAAGTGCATTAAAATTCTAGATTTGTTATACATGCAAGTTCTCAAAATAAGCCAGAGTGATCAGGTAGTCATAGTTCATACTTTATTATCTAATTCATATACACACTACATATTTAGCTATAAGATTGCTTTGGTTAATTTAAGTATATTTCCATTCCGAAATTTTACGATTTGATGATCTGCCCAAGTACTTTTAAAGATCTTGGCATTAAGGGAAGATCAACTCCTATCTTAACAGTGATAATTGGAAATCAGTGGTCCTAGCATTGTAGTTCACTATGTTATAACTGGAAATCTTGAGTTTGGACCACTCTAATTTATTCAATGCATGTTTGGAGATCGATATATATATCAATATGTATGCATGATTAACCAGAAAATGATGTACCTGATGACAGAGGTGGTTCATAAGGCTTTCCTCATTACCAAAACATAAAAAATATAAAATTCATAGATATAGGTACGGAAGATATTTGCATATGACTGAAGATATATCTTCATGTTACGATGGTACTTATTGCGTAGCCTAATTGAGACCCAATAAAATGTGAAAGTATTATGGATAGTGATAGAGGCACACAGATCTCTATGATCTTGAAATGACTGAAGCATCGGATGTTACAATTACTGAAGAAGTGAGAAAATAGTTGGAGTACTGAATATTATGTCTTTGAGAGGAGTGATGAATGAGACGGGAGTGAGGTTACATCTCAAGGGTCCCAAGTTGGAAGACGACTTACTCTTTGGTTGGTCCTCAAACAATTGTAAAGGCAAAGACAAAAATGGCTGTGAGAAAGTGACAATGTGTGACCATTTCCCATCAAGATTTTGCGGAAGTTCCCAAACCGATTCCAATTTTCAATGATCTACTGATTTCACAGCTAGAGATCGAACCACTTGAAATATTTTTCTAAAAACAATTAATTCTTTGAATCAAATAGCATCAACCCACCACCCAAAACAGGTGGGGGAAAAAACCATACACAGAGACGATCTAAAACTTCTTTCACACATATCTATTTCTCAGCAATAGAAAGATAGGAAAAAACCAAGCTTGTTATTTGTTCACGATTCAAAAGTAATAAATTTTAAGATGAGGATACAATTTGAAGATTTCCATTGTATTCAAGACTTTTAAAATTTAAAATTTTATTTGGTAACATTGACTACGGTTTTCATGTTTGATAACAGGCATCTTTACATTGAAGAGACCTTAACTCAACTTTGAAATCTAACAATATTAATTGCTTTTGTATTTTCAAGGGGGTAGAGATTTATACACTACTCTTTTCACATATTGCACTCCCCTATATTTTTCTAACCACTGAATTAAATAAATAAAAGAAGAATTAAGAGACGAAATTAAGCAACAAAGTGTAAAATTAAGGAAAATCAAGATCAAAACAAAGTGTGGAAATCACTTCCCTTTCAAAATAATGAATAACGAGTTCTAGTGATGGACTCTTTTTTTTGCATTTTTAAGATTGTTGTTTTTTAGCAACCATTCTACCAAACAACGACTTGTTATTGGAATGTATTCCCTATTTTTGGAAACTATTAGAAATCAGCTTTTGGATTCTATTCCGAACGGCCAAGTATTCGGACAGTCCATGGGTAGATCTGAAAACCAACGCAACAAATTAGGAAAAATAAAAATAAATAAATGGTTTGAAAATATTTACCTTTTCAAAATGCTTTAAAGGCTTTGCAGCATCGTCAAGGCTGATCAACACTCTCCTTTCACATCCCAGTACCATAGACAAAGTCCCATCTCTCTCTGCATAAACAGACTTGCTCAGGTAACCCTTGTACCCGAATCAAGCTTTTATCAGAAGAATAATCACAGATCTAAAAATTTAAGCAGAGCCAAGTTAATGAGGCCATAAATAACACCTACAAATACTACTGATGATATATATATATACATACATATATATATATATATATATATATGAGCTCCATTAACAAAAATAAAGAAATTCCTAAAACTAGGGAAGCAAAATAATTTTTTTAGAAATACCCTTACCTGAAACAGTAGACAGAAAGCATACCAAATCATTGAAGTGAGAAAAGTGAAACTGACTGTGGAGTTCTCCTCTCTTTTGTATAGTGGTTTATTGCCGATGCAGCATCATCAAGATTCTCACCTTCAAAGAACTTTATCAGTTAATTGCATGTGTGAATCTTGATGATGCCACACCCGCAAACAACGACTGTCAATCTATACATTTCCTCCATGCATTTGAGTCAAATACTGTAAATTCTAACAAGAAAATGACACCCAGAATATTATATTTAGAAAGAAAAAAATTGAGGACATTCAAAGAAGAAAATAGTGAAGGAATAGAACCAAGTCCTCGAGCAATATGCTAACGTGCACTGCTGCAAGTGGCTAAAACGTAAAGAGGGGTACCCAAGAAGAATCTAACCCATGAACAAAACAAAACCCTATTCTTCTTTTAAGGTACTATTTAATAAAAACAAAGGGTACATATGCAAAATTTTGTGGAGAATTCACATGTTTTGATACGCAGCTTAGGTTTCTACAAAGGATCGATCGATTCCCACAAAAGCACAATTTAAATTTTTTTTTTTTTTTATAAAAAGAAAAATCCATTTCAGATGCCATAGACATGGTTATATTCAGAAGAAAATCCAGTTGGTATCCAGTGTAAAGCAGAAAATAAGGTTGAAAAGGAGGGAAAAATTAGAACAAATTAACATTAGGATTAGAGAGAAAACGAGCAGAATACTAAATTTGTGAAAAAGCAGAGAAAAAAAACCAGAAAAAAGAGCGTTTATATACTTGAGATCTAACACCATAGCGAAGGCCCTATGCGTTTGGCCCCTTGTGTGTGCGCGTGAGAAGTATCAGAGTTAGGAAGCTATGAACCACGGATGGTAAAGCGAAAGTAGGGTTTATATAAGGAACATTGGTGAGCCTAGACTCTATTGGTTCTCCAAGTTTTTACAATCTTTGCATTTTGATTGGTAGATGCTGAGTGTACAGTACTGAGCCAATGTGGCCGCAATTGCACATCGCCGTCTTCATTAAAAACCCTAACTTTGATTTGGGTGTTGGGAGGATGAGGGCATCCTCTTCTTGTTGTTATGGATTCATGCACCCACACTCATTATGATTCTTTAAATCATTGCCAACTTTTTTGGTTGGTTACATTGAAGGGCTTCGAAGGAAATCACTTGTGTTAAATAAAATCATGTTAATTGAAGGAAGTTGAGGTTGCAATCTAAAATTGATTCTTGGCAACATCTTTCTCGACGAAAGTTGATATATATTGACAAAATTTGACCTTTCACGGTGAAAGTTTTTGCGGGCATTGTCGTTTGAAAGGCCATTTTTTTAGTAGTGTTGGCAATGTAAGAAGTAACTTAGGGAAGCAAGGATCAAGCGTGAAATAATTTTGATTTTTGAGTTTCCTGCATTTATTAAAATATGGTTATGAGAACAATCATTTCACTCTAACTTTTCCATTTGTTTACTTACACAAATGAAGTCGAAAAAGTGTGAGCTTCCCATTGAAATCCTTAATCAGAGAAAGAGGAGGAGGGGAGTGCTGATCAAATTCTCTTTGCTTAGTTCCCATATCTCTACGTTTTGTTTTCCATTTCTATTAAGTAAAAATGTCCTTAATTCCTTATAAGTTTATGAAAGGTTTCTTAATAGTCTAATGTAATGTGAGACATTTTTTTACATTGTCACGCATCCCCTCATATGACACAACTTTTCGAGCCTAACTTACGTGGATAATTTTGAACTTTAAGCACATGGGCCGTTGAGCCTTATACATAGCGAACCTGCTCTATAACCAATGAAATTGAGATTTCATACAAAACCAGAAGTATGTGAATCATAAAGTCTCATACCATGATAATAGTGTATACTGCTATCTTGTATAGGGTTTAGGGTTTAGATGCCTTCCATCACATGGCCTTTCTACTGTGTGCATTATGTGTAATGCTAGAAAGATTATTTATTCAAATTATATTTTGTAAACTATATGACGTGATTTGATTATTTGTTGATTAACGTACTTATTTTACATTGATAATGCATCTCATAATTTACAAATTTGGTTTAAAAAATTAATCTATCATTCTACCTAGCATTACTCATACATTGTATACTTTTAGTATAATGAATGAGAGCATCTGTTTAATTTAACTAATTTGATCAGAAAAACAAAAGAAAATTGTGCAACACAACAAAACATAAAACCGAAACACCGTTTCAAATGCCTGAAAAAGAGAAGGAAAACAATAAATCCCGTGTAAAGTGACAAATTTTGTCCCCCATCAGGTCTCCCCACCTGAAGGCCTCGTGGCCGCGGCCGTGTCCGTACATTCTGATGTGGCTGCTACAGGTTTTGCCTTTCTTTTATTCTTTTCACGTCATCAAACTAAGAATAAAAAAACTGTTTGCAAAAGCAGCTAATTGGTATCGCATTTAAATAGTCAATTATCCACCTTTTGAGAAAATAACAAGAACATTATCTTAGATATCATCTACTATTTATATCGAGTAATGCTAAAAAGATTAAATTTACAGATTAAATTTTAAAAATTAAAAAATATAGATGTTGATAATTGGTTCATTACTTAAGGGTTGATAAATGTGTTTATTTCTATTGATGATACATCATTTATTTTAAAATTTAATCTCTAAATTTAATCTCCCTAACATTACCATTCATATTTGTTTTTCCCTCTTCTTTTGGGCAATGACCATCCAAACTGATAGTTTTGGGTAGGCATGTACGCCAAACTGATAACTTATAAACGGAGCTTGGGTAAAATGCTTCAAGTTCATGTTAAGAACTTATTGCTAATATGATAGCCGAAGTTCTTCCTATTTGTGCCAAAATATAGCCATCATTAATATCATTAAGATTTTTGTTAAAAATTTACGTGTTTTCGTTAAAAAGTCACATACGAGTATTGTGACTGTTAGGAATATAATGAAAGAATGTGATGTATTGGATTGTCGACACTTGTCACAATAGGAGATTAGTTATATATATATATATATATTTATTTTTAATATTTTTATTTTTAAGAATGTGTAAACATGAAAAGTAGATTTGTATTGATGAATTTGTAGGTTACAATCTCTGTTTACGATTTTCTTTTGATTCAGTCTTCAAATTTGATGTAGATGCGTGATTGTTGATCCAAGGATTGCAATGACTTGATCTCGGACAAACGGTTGAACGGTTGCTTCAAGTTTTGAGCTTGAAAACAACGCGTGGATGATCTTCACCTCATGGATGTGGGAAATGTGGTGTTTGATGCGGGATTTCGTCGCTTCAATGGTCTTGATGACTTGATCTTGAAACGAACGTTGCTACAAGTTTATAAGCTTGCAACAAAGTCTTGAAGAAATCGGCATGAGTGCTTGTTGATTCTTCAAGGAAGTGCTTCGACTTTGGTTGAGAGAAAGCTTCGGCTTTGGTTGAATGTTCTTCGAAGAGAGCTTTGGCAGCGTATTAGTCTTCAAAGGTTTGGCAGAGGTTCCTCTGTGTAGAGATTTTTCGACCCTTATGCTTGTGGGAGGATCTTGTATTTATAAGCTTCTCACGGCTTGCCTTTGGGTGGATTTAACCTTGATTTGTGTCTTGATTCGTCCATGAGAGAATTTAGGTATGTTTTGTGTCTTAATTTCAGCCACTTTACTCCTTTGGCCAAAATTATGAGGCATTTTTGCCTATTTTGTGAGCAATCTTCAATTCTTGCTTGTTTTATGAAGATGCCTTAACTTTCTTTTCGATTTTGAGAGCAATTTGGGCCCTTTTGCCCAATTTAAAGGAGTTTTCTCCCTTTAGCCAAATTTTGGGAATATTTTATACTTCCCTTACTTGATTTGTGCCACATGTCATTGATGACTTGTCCATTTGTGAGGAGTCATATGCCACGTGGAGCTTTTCGATGCATTCTTTGTATGCAACAAAATTTACATGTCTACAAATGCCCCACTTCAAGGCACGTTGTAGGCATGTGCTTGTCACATGTAGGAAACGTGTTTTAAAGTCCCGCAACGTGAATGTTCTAACTCAAGGGTAATCGAGACTTGGTCTTGAATTGGTTTGTTTCTTCAAGGGTCGTAGAGGCGTATTTCTTGAATTGAGACGATGAATTTTGTCAAGGGTTGTTAAGGCTTGATCTTGAATTGAAATGACATTGTTTCTTCAAGGGCTGTAAAGGCTTGATCTTGAATGAAGTGATGGATTTCGTCAAGGGCCGTTGAGGCTTAATCTTGAATTGAAATGAAAGTTTTCTTCAAGGGCCGTAGAGGCTTGATCTTGAAGGAAGTGATGGATTTCGTCAAGGGCCGTAGAAATTTGATCTTGAACGAAACATTTCTTCAAGGGTCGTTAAGGCTTGTTCTTGAATAGAAAGGAATTTTTTTTTTCTTCAAGGGCTATAGAGGCTTGATCTTGAAAGAAATTTTGAAAATGGATAAATCGGCACGTATTTGATTTTCCATAATCTTTGACAAAATGCATTTGGTGCATTTTGAATTTTTCCTTGTGGTTGTAGGAAAAATGTTTTCCTTCCTTCGATAGGAATCCCTTTCAATTTTGGTAACGAGGGTGACTTTCTTCAAAGTGTTGGAAAGCTTTTAATGATTTCCTTCAAGGTCTAGGAAAGTTTTAACGCTTGTCCTTGAGTGAGTAGGATGTGCATTTTCCTTTCCCTTTTTCTTTCCCATGGCAAAGAGGGTATTTTTTTTTTTCCTTTTTTGTTTTCCACAACAAGGAAGGATTTTTTTTTTTTCTTCCTTGTTTTGATTTTCCACGGCAAGGAAGGAGTCTTTCTTCCTTATTTTGGTTTTCCCACGACATGGAAGCAGTCTTTCTTCCTTGTTTTGATTTTCTACAGCAAGGAGGAAATATTTTTTATTCCCCTTTTGATTCCCCATGGCAAGGAGGTATCCTGCTTTCCTTTTTTTTGTTTTTTGTTTTGGGAAACATGTTGTCTGACTTGCACGCCCAGTTTGAGGTTGACTTCTCTTTGAAAATTCTGAAAAGGTATAGGAAACGTAGCTTTATCCCTTATCTTTCCAGAAATATATCGCATGCCACTAGGAAAAATCGGGAAGGCCTTCAACTTTGTATTTTCCTACAGCTGCGCAATCCTGACGGGAAAGCAACTTCTGCGGGAATGATTTAAAAAACTGGAATGTTTGGCTTTAGGGAAAATTATGAAATTTGGATATAATGATCCTCAGCCACTTAGCTTCCTTCTCCAATTGGCCTTGCATCAAAATCCTTCCGGAAAGTTAAATTATCATAAAAAACGTCCTACCTGCACAGATTGGATGTAACTTGCCATTTTTGCTGGGAATTTGCTTCCTTCTTTTGGTGGGAATGTGCTTCCTTGTTTTGATTTTCCTTTTGCTAGTCGGGTATGTATTTCCCTTATAGCATTAGGAAGCAATTGACCCCTATATATAGGACAATTGGGTGTGCATTTTTTTTACACACACAATTGCTTGTCGTGGACTACCTTGAAGCTTTTGCCGTGGGTTTGCTGTTGTTGCCGTGCCCTTTTTGTCGCTTAGAGCTTGTTGCAGTGCGTCACTTTTACCGTGTGGGGTTGTACAAATGACTGCAGCGAGTTTATGCTGTGTAGTGCCTTTTGGTCACAACTTTCCTCCGTGGTGACATTTTCATGCTTATTGCCGCTGCTTGGAGCTTGTTGCAGTGAGTTACTTTTACCGTGTGGGGTTGTGCAAAAGACTACGGCGAGTTTATGCTGTGTAGTGCCTTTTGGTCACAACTTTCCTTGGTGGTGACGTTATTGTGCAATGCAAGAAACTGCTTGTGTGATCATCGGGTAGCATTTTCGTTTTCTTGCTATTATATCGTGCTTCAAAAGACCATTATGTAGCTGCCCTTTTCACTGTGCAGTGCAAGAAACTGCTTGCGTAATTGCTGTGGGGTTGCGTAGTGTGATTACGTGGCGTTTTGGTTTTCTTTGCTACTGTAACGCACTTTGAAGGACTATCCTGTAGTTGCTCTCTTCGTTGTGCAGTGCAAGAAACTGCTTGCGTAATCGTTGCGGGGTTGCGTAGTGAGATTACGTGGCGTTTTGGTTTTCTTAGCTACTGTAGCATGCTTTGAAGGACCATCTTATAGTTGCCCTCTTCGCCGTGCTTTTCGGGCTTCTGTGGCTAATTTTCTTTTCGTCATTGTGACTTCATCAAAGTCATCCTTCAATGCTTACGAGATTTGTCTCGCATGTTTTTGCCTTTAGTAGAGCGATTTTTCTTTCTTTGCCGCCCCACTTTTGTGCTTACGTTGCTTTGTTTATTTTGCTGCAGCCATGATATTTTTCAAGTGCTTGAAGAATAATGCCATCACCATTCTAGCGAAGGAAAACGATTCGCAAGATAAGGGAATAACGTTGAAGCTTTGTGCGTCGTTGACTTGCCCTAAGGCGCTTGTTTTTCCTGCAAAAGACAACTTGATGCACATCAAGTTGTGGTCTTCTGAAGTGCCTTGGGAAGTGACAAATATTTGTCGACCAACTACAAAGAAGAAAGCGTGTACATTGAGGATTCTTATCTTGAATCCTTCGCACCATGCTCGTGACAATTAGCTTCTTGGCTATCGTATCCCTAGCGAAGCTGTGACTTGGAGTGGCGCCTTGTCGACTACTAGAGAAGTCGTCTTTGTTTTTTGCTCATTTTGTAATAAGGCTATGTAGGGCTGAGTTCAGTTTTTTGCCAAAATCGAAACTGAACCGAAATTTCGGTACGGGCTTATTTTTTTTTTCCTTTCAATAGCAAAAAAAATTCCTAATAAAACATTGTTGTTGATTCAGTTCAAAACGTCAAAAATGATAAGGGTTAGTGAATCTTCTAGTTGTAGAAAATCACAAACAAATCATTGCAACTAGGATCTAGAATTATTTATGTGAACAAGGAGCTATCCCACAGTTCCCACTTGCATTTCCGAAATGATGCCTAGCAACAACCACTTGAATTCCATGGTTTCCTTCAGCAATGGAAGCGGTTTGCCTGTAAATTAAAACGAGATCCATCAACTGTCTTTTGAAATGGATGTTTAAACACATGAAAGTAAACACAAATATCTAACCTTTCCGTAAAATTTGTAGGATAACTGCACTAGTTTATTAATTTTTTGCTTTCATGTCAAAATAAATTGCATAATTTATTTATCCTATCACCAACGATTTGTAGGGTTACCAGCAATTAATGGAGAAATGAATAGACAATATGGAAAACCCTAAAATATGAACAATATGCAAAAACCCAACAAAATAATTAAAAGAAAAACCCATTTTAATTCAACAAAACCACAATACAAATCATATTTGTTTTGATTTGAAAATTACCTATGAGAGATCAGAAAATCTGGATTAGAATCTTCCAATTTGGAGGGGGTTCCGATTCGAAAGGGATGAGGGAAAATCATGGTTTGGAAGAAGGAATCCGCGAGAAGGACATGAGAAGATTGGAGAGAGAGTGATTTGGAGGAAGAAAGGAAGAGAGGAAGGAGAGAAAGAGAGAAACTGAGGAAGCAGGCAAAGGAGGGAACATAGTGGGAGTTTGAGAATGGGAGTGAGTTAAGTGACGGCTAGGGTAGGGTTTGTAAACTTAAATTTTTTTTTTATAAAGCATTAATTATTAGAATCCGTATAAATAACATATTTGTACAATTATAGCAAACAAAATCGGCAGTTAAGTTGGCTTGAAGCAACTATCCCCAACCTGGAAGGAAGGGGTTCGAATCCTCACACCATTAGGTTTTGAAGATTTATATATGATTTTCATCTATCGGTTTGGTTCGGTCTAGTTTGGTTTCCGAACCTTAAAAACTGAAACTGAACCAATTAGATTCGGTTCGGTTTGGTTTGATAGTTTCGGTTTGGTTTTTTTTTTATTCAGTTTTTTTTTTATCTCAGTTCGGTTTTCGGCCCAGTTTTTTTCGGTTTTAACCAAATTCTTCCTTTAAAGAAATAAAGTATTCACATTCTTGAATTTGCTCTTTATTCTTCAAAGTGTTTATGTTTTTGTTGATGATGTGACTGTACTTGAAGTTTTTGAAGTTTCAAGTTGCCTACATACCCTCGGTTGAGGAGGGATCAAGTTATGATGTAGTTCAAGGGAGTGATGGGTTTTGGCAATTTTGATGGTGATTTTTTGTTTGCTTTTGTTTTGTTTTGCCGTACACAGTTTATGCTCTTGCGAGCTAGGAGTGTTGGGTGTCACCTTTTAAGTTTGTTGGAACAAGGAGCGTTGTGTGTCATTTAGTGCCGTTTGCAATTTAGACTCATGCAGGCGATGAGTGTTGTGCCATTTGCAGTTTAGGCTCGTGCAGACAATGAGCATTGTGCCGCTTAAGGGTAGTAACGCTTCAAGAATCTGCCGTTGATGGGGCTGATCTTCAAGCTGTCTTCTGCCATGATTAAGTAGGCGCCGTTGGTGTAGACCTTTTGTTTTACGTAAGGTCCATCCCACTTTGATATGAACTTGCTTTTTGTCTTGTGAATTGTGATGATAGGCCTTCATAATGCTAAGATAAGATCTCCAGTTTGGAAAGACCTTGGGCAGGCCTTCTTGTTGAACGCTTTGAATAATCGTGCTTGGTAGCATTCCAAGTGTTGTTGAGCTTCGAGCCTCATTTCATCGAGGTTTTCCAACTCTTGAAGTCGTAGCTTTGCATTTTCCTCTTCAATCAAGCTTTCTTGTATAGCTATCCTTAGTGAGGGGATTTGACTTTCGAGTGTTAGGACAGCTTCCACACTATATACGAGAGAATAAGATGTAGCTTGGGTAGGAGTCCTATGTGTCATCCTATATGCCTAAAGTGCTTCGCTTATTCTTTCGTGCCAGTCTCTCTTTGTTCAGCCGATCATCTTCTTCAGGATGTTGCACAACGTTTTGTTGACTGCTTCTGCACGACTATTGGTCGAAGCATGATACATAAAAGACTTGTGCTGCTGGAACTTATATTTCTCGCAGAGCTTGTCCACGAGTTGGTTGGACAACAGTTTTTCATTGTCAGTGATAATGTAACGAGGCATACCATATTGGTAGATGATATACTTCTTGATGAAGCGAAAGACAGTTTCCTTCTTGACTTCCCTTAGAGGTACGGCTTCAGTCCACTTGGAGAAGTAATCCATTGTGGCTAGGATGTAAGCCTATCTGACAGATGATTTTGGTGCGATTAGTCCAACGATGTCTAATCCCTACGCATTAAATGGCCATGAAGCAACCATAGGGTGTAATGGCTCAGGCGACTGATGTATGAAGTTGGCGTGGAACTACCAGACTTGGCACTTTTTGGTATGCTCCAAGCAATCCTTTAATATGCTTGGCCAGTAATAGCCCATTCTTTTAAGTTGGAAGTGCAGCTTTGATCTAGACTGATGCGCTTCATATACGCCTGAGTGTGCTTCTTTCATGGCTTGATTAGCTTTTTCCTTACCTAGGCATCTTAAAAGTACTCATTCAAAAGAGCATCAGTAGAGTGTTCCTTTGTAGTAGAGGAAGCGAGGCGCTTGTCAACGTATTTCAGAGCGGTGTTTAGGATCGTCCGGAAGCTTTCCATGCTCCAAGTAGTCGATCAGCGATTGTTTCCACTCTTTAGTGTCAACTAGTAGTACTGAGATGACATTTATATCATCCGGTAGCATTTCAACGCTAAGCCGGACCACCCATCTTTGGCAAACTGGCATGTCTGTAACTTCGTCTTCTTCTAGTGCCATACTTGAGGCTAAGTTAGCGAGAACGTCTGCCATTTGATTTTATTTTCTTGGCACATGTTCTAACATCACAGCCTTGAACTTTCGTAGCAGTTAAGTCACTAGCCGGAAGTATGGGACAAGATCATCTTTCCTCACTTCATATTTAGTCAAGAGTTAATTGATTATGAGCTTGTAGTGGCCATACATTTCTAGTGTTGTGATTTCCATGTTAATCGCCATTTGGAGTTCGATAATTAGTGCTTGGTACTCAGCGACGTTGTTAGAGCATAGCTCACTTAGTCGGAAAGAATAGGGTAGTATTTATCTTTATGGTGACATGAATACTACTTCTGCCCCCGCTCCGTCTGCTTGTTCGGATTCATCGAAGAACATTGTCCATGTCAGGAAGATGTCGACGTAAAACACCTCATCGTTAGGCAAGTCGTCTGAGATTTTCCAATCGGTTGGGATTGGATGATTGACAAGGAAGTCTGTTAGCGCTTGTCCCTTAACGGCTTTAGCTGGAATGTGGATAATCTCATATTAAGTGAGAAACAATGCCCATTTCACTAGTCGCCTTATCAAAACTGGCTTGGACATGACGTATTTGATTGGGTCAGCTTTGGCAACTAAGTCGATGGTGTAAGCATGCATGTAGTGTTTAAGCTTTTGGACGGCAAAGACTAAGGCAATGCATATCTTCTCGATTGATTAGTAGTTGAGCTTAGCACCAGTGAGGGTTTTACTTAGGTAGTAAAGTGTTCTTTCCTTTTGGTCTTCATTTTCTTGTGCTAAGAAAGCTTCAATGGAACCTTCTTTTGCAACAATGTATAGGATGAACGGCTTTTTAGGCATGAGAGCTCCTAAGATATGTGGGTTTGCCAGGTACCTTTTTATGTTTTCAAAGGCTTTACGATAGATGTCATCCCATATGAATGTAGTGTCTTTCTTTATGAGTCGACTGAAGGGTTGACATAGTCCGGCAAGGTTGGAGATGAAACGCCTAATGAAAGCTAGCTGTCCTTGTAGACTTTTCAACTCATGTAGATTTATTGGCTCAGGCATGCTTTGAATGGCCTTGATCTTTGATTGGTCCACTTCAATGCCATGATGCTTGATAATGAAGCTAAGGAACTTCCCAGAAGTGACACCAAATGCACACTTCAAGGGGTTCGTTTTTAGGTTGTAGTGCCTTAATTTGTCGAAAACTTCGTAAGTCTTTCAAATGATCGGATCTCTTTTTGGTCTTGACAACTACATCGTCTATGTAATATTCTACGTTTTTGTGCAGCATGTCATTGAAGATCCTCTGCATTACGCGTTGATAAGTAGCTCCAGTGTTCTTCAAGCCAAAGGGCATTACCTTGTAGCAGTAGCTACCTTTTGGAGTGTGTAAGGCTGTTAATTCCTTGTATGCGGGAGCCATGTAGATTTAATTATACCTTGATGAGCCATCCATGAATGATAGCGCCTCATGGCCAGTGGTTGCGTCCACCATGATGTCGATGATTGGCAAGGGAAAGTCATCATTCGGGCAAACATCGTTGAGGTTGCAAAAATCTACGCAAATATATATTTGTCTAGATTTCTTAAGGATAATGGTGATGTTGGAGATCCATTTAGGATATTGCCCATTTCAAATGAAGTCTGCTTCGATCAACTTGTTAATCTTGGCGTCAATTTATGGGAAAAGCTTGGATCGATAACGTCTTTGAGTTTGCTTTATCGGTTGCGTTCCAGGCTTGACTACAAGATGATGCATAACGATGGTATGGTCAAGGCCAGGCATTTCTTTGTAGGTCCAAGCAAAGACGTCTTTGTATTCCTAAAGCAGTTGGTAGTACTCCTTGATCTTGTCCGCACTTAGTGATGCACTTACAAAGATAGGCTTTGATTCCTCACTTGTGCCTAAGTTGAGTTCCTTGAGATCATCAACCGTAGCTTGCCCCTCATCCTCGATCTGTGGTGGTGCAGCGGTGACGTCCTCCCCGGGGAATTCATGTTCTTTGTCTTCTTCGATTGTAATGTGGAAGATGTCTTGGACTTCCTATTCAGTGCCGTCCTTTTGGGCTTGTTGGCGTGAAGATTGGCCAGTGTGGATGATGGTGTTCCTCCTTACCTTCAGTGGTCCTTTTGTGTCCACCTCTAGGGTTGGTTGGTGTTTCATTGTTGAAGGAATCGAGTTTCGAACATCGTCTTTTTTTGCTAGACCGCCGAGTTTTTCTTCCTTCAGCTTTGTCTTCCTTTTTCTAGAAGGCTCATTGGTTTCTTCAAGTTTTTCCAAGGCCGTCCATTGTGGATGAGAGCTAACCGTGTTGCTTTGTTTCTTTGGTTTTGACAACCTTTCGGACACAAAGCTTTGAGGTGTTAAGCTTTTTGAAGATGAAGGTTCGGTCTTGATCACTAATGCGATCAAGTGCCAAAATTCTAGGTTTTGAACGGTTCAACCTATTGAAGATTGATGTTCGAGGGGCGAGTTTAGGCTCATCTTGACTTTGTTCAACGCTCATGTTGATGTGTTGAGTGTTAGCGTTTCTCACTTTTCTTGAAATCTTCACGGGCATATTTGATGTGAAGACAAGTCCAGCTTTGCTGTTGTCAACTCCATAACCATGCTCCTTCAACTTATTCTGAGTCTCGATGAGGTCACGTTGTTTGTCATTGACGATGTTTGAAACCTCTCTTCCAAGATTTGAAGGGGAGGCAAAATCATACCCAGTCTTTAACATAGGTTTATAAGCGTTTGGGTTTAAACCTTCTTTGGTCCTTTTGGTTGGAAGAGCGCTCGATTCTGCTCCCTTTGGCAAGGGTTTTATGAAGCCTAGTGGTGGTTTTGAAATTTTAGCGTCGCCTAGCTGTGTTAGAGGTAAAATAGCGTTTGTCTTACTTGTGCAACTATATGTTGTCTTTACTTGTTCCAGTTTCGAACGGGGATTGCCCATTCTTTCTTCTCGACATTGGGATGTATCGAAAGACGTGTGTGTTTGGTTTTTTTTTGAGGGCTTCACACTCCTTTTGATTGTTGTGGGCTTAACAGACTCATCGTCATCTTTGCTTGAAGATGGCATAACTTCCCTTTCTTGTTTCTTAGGCATGGCTTGCCACTCTTGTTTCTTAGGTGCGGCTTTGCCTGTGGATTTGATTTCTTTTGGAAAAGCTTCAGGCACCATTTCTTCATCCATGTATAACTTAGCATCCGCAAAGTGTGATTTAACTTCGGTGAACGGCTTGGTGTCACTTTTTATCACCTTCATTCATTCTCAGTAGAACTTTAGGCATTGGTGGAGGGTGAACGACACTACCCCATTCTCGTGGATACAAGGCCTTCCTAAGAGCAAGTTGTAGGAAGTTCTCGCATCAATCATGTGGAATATCATGCTTGATTTGAGTTCGCCAATGGTTATCTCGATGCGGACTATGTTTATCGCTTTTTGTCCTTTTTGGTTAAAATTTTGGATTAGGAGGTAGCTTCGGGATAATTCATCCACCTTGATGCCAATTGTAGTCATTGTTGACTTTGGCATGATATTTGTGGCTGATCATCCATCCACAAACATGCAGTTGATTTTGTGCTTCCTTACGTATGTAGAGACGAAAAGATGATGGTTGTGAGGCTTTGATCCCAGCAGCAGGTCTTCGTCAGAGAAGTTGATTGCATCATGGGTGACACATCATGTGGCCGAAGTTTTAAGCTTTCATCCTTGCTTTCTTGCACTTTGTGGACGTCGGGACTCGCCAAGACCACTATTAGTGCTCTTTGCATCTCTTTGGGCAATTACAGCACCTCATCGATGCCAAAGGATGACGCCAGGCTTTTTTCAACCGTATGAGTTTTCTCTTCCTCGATGGCAATAACTTTGCCTTTTGAAGGCTCTTTTATCTTTACTTCAACCATATGACAGGCAGCAATAGTGCACTGTTGGAAGAAATCATTCGAGAAGTACTCGAGCAAAGAGACGGGAATATGCAGCTCTTGCTCTATAGGTTCCCCAGCGTATGTCGGCTTATCAACTTTAACGTTTCTTTTAGGCTTCATATTGTTATGGCGGCGCTGTTTTCTCGCTTGTTCCACCTTTGGCTTTGCAGTTTGTGGTCTTGGCTTCCTCGTCGTTTTGTAGGTCACCAGTGTCCACCCCTCTTTGTTGTCGGTAAGTGCACTTTGGTCATTTGCCCCCAGCGATGGTTATGTAGAAAGTGCCGTATGGCTTGAGCATGGACAGGAATGAGCGTACGTTACTTGGAAAGGCACGGGATTGAACAATCCAAACACAATTGCAGTAGTGTGTGTAGCGGCTATGTCTTCAAGGTCGAGTTCAATTTGCCCTTGTTATGCCAGCTTTATGATAAGTTCTTTAAGTGACACGCCCCAACCCCGATATCCCCAAATATTAGGGTAGGCACGTGCTTGTTGACACCCGAAGGTGACGAAGCCATTTAAAATATGCATACAACTAAAATATATGGTTAGAACAGATTAAACTAAAGCAGAATCGTGTTTACAGCATACAACTAAGTAAGAATAATGTGAAAGAACTACTATAGAAAGGTACGAACCAAGGAATGAGACTCACACCGAAGAGGCTCGAAGATGCCTAAGTGGGAATGTCCTGACGCTGGGATCATATGCCTTGAATCTAATTCCTGAGGGGGCGTAAAACAAAAAATTTGAGTGGACGATAAATTATAATAATACTAATAGTAAGAAAACCAGTTTATTGTAGAACATACTAGCCCCCTATTTTGAAAACACACACACACACACACACACACACACACACACACACATATAATATTACATATAGGTTTTATGAAAAACCCTAGCATGCAGTGTAAAACATTTGTGAGACATCATAAATCATATCCATGCTGTACTCAACTAGGGGTATCATAGTCACCCGAAGGCAGTACCTGTCCATCACTCAAAAGTGAAGCTGTATAACCTGTCCATCACCCGAAGGTAAAGCTGAATAACCTGTCCATCACTCGCAAGTGAAACTGAATCAAATAACATAACATCCATACTAACACTAATCGTGGCTAGTGAAGCTGTCCGACACTGTTTTCGACGGTGAAGCTAGGCGTATATAATATATCATATCTCTCTCCTCCATCATCTATGTCCTATGGCCATAGACATAATACCCGTGGTGTGCGGATGTGCCGTATGATAACCCACTAAGTAAGCACCAAAAACATATCTCAAAATCCCACTCAAATCCGGAGCTCGAAAGCTCAAAGTCCAATCTTATAAATCATAGAAACTTTCTAGCTCAATTCATCAATATAAATCACAATGAATCCATATCTGTAAATCCATCATATAAATCATAATCGAAATCCATAGAAATCCATATACGCAAATCTAATAATTCATATCCGCTCGTAAAAACATAATTTTCAATAAATCATAATATTTCGTAAAGCAACTTAATTAAATCATGAATTCTATATAAACCATAATTATAGAAATTCGTAAAACATAATATCAAACAAATTAAATGCATGAAATATGAAATGCATGCTAGGCTAATATTTTATAAAAATATATAAGTTATGAAGGGGTTCACTCGCAAGTTTTCCATTGCCCGAAAGCCGCTCGAACTATCGAGAATGTGATCACTTCCTGCCAATGCGCCTAAACACAATTAGGAACCTATTAGCAAAACTCTACTAAAACGTTATAATTTTGGAAAACGGATGGCGGATTCGGATTCGGCCACCTCGACTTGCTGAAAAATTTAACAACTCCAAGAATTCCCAAATTTTACAGGAATGAAGATCTCAATGAGATGAAAAACTTTCATACCTGTGACTAAGGCCAATTTTGAAAAGCCCCAATTTCACTAAAACCCTTCAGAAACCTTATAAAGGGTGTTTCTTGATTCACCTCAACTCGATACCAATGCTCCAACCAATGATTGGGCATTATTCTTGAGCTCAAGGGGAGTTGTTTGATGGTGGGGATTGATGAGATTGTATTCAGAAATGGCAAATCGCCACTTAGAGACTCACAGGTTGTCGTTGGAGCCAATGACTTTGAACTTCACAATTTAGAGCCCAATTCCTTCGATTTTTGGGTGGAATGTGAAGAAGGAAGGTTGTGGAGTTGGTTTTAGGTGGTTGGGTGATGTAATTCGCTGAAAAACTGATGAAAAACAACTAGATTCCATGGCTACCATTCTGGTTTGGTCGGAAAAGAAGAAACGGGTTGTGGATCCCATGCTTCTCCTCTCCCTCATTTTCTTTCCTTTCCCGCTCTCCCTATTGGTCACTCTCTCTCTTCCCTTCACTGATTGGTCCACACCCCTCCTTATTCCTCATTTCCTTTCCATCACAGCCACACATGTGGCATGACCATTCTTTTCTCCAGTAATCTGGAACCTTCTAGAAAATGGTCAAATGACCATTTTATCCCTACTTTTACTTGCCCACAACTTCTTCGTTATAACTTTGAATTACATTTTGTTTGCGCCCACGTGTTCGTAGCAACAAGTACTACCCAAATATGCCAAGAAAATAGATTTTACGTGGCACGACAAGGTGGTCAACAAAAGTCAACATATTTGCCTCGAAAGGCATTTTCATAAATTCACATTTTAAAATTATAAAAACTATAATTTTTAAGGACATGTCATTACATTAAGGACGAAGCATTTGCCAATAGGATGGCTTATGATACGATGGTATTTGCAATACCTAGGATCGTTAACACGATTCATCTCTTCAGGGTGCTTGCATTCAGGCAACTTGATCACTTTCTTCTTTAGCAGGTCATCTAGCATTGAAGCCACGTCAGAGTCTGGAAAAGGGTAGGTCTTTTGCTCCAGCTCCCTCAAGGTATTTTTGTACCTATCTTGGATGTGAGAAGGCTCACTTCTTTTTATCTCATTCGCTTTGTTCTTAGAGGAGATCTTGACGGGCACAAGGGAGATCTTGATGGGGGTAGTGTTAACGGCAAAAGCTTCATTGGCGGGCTTCTTCCCAGTCTTATCTACCTTTGGAGCGAGCACCTTGTCCTTCTTGAAGTTGGTGACTGGCTCATTTTTCCCATGGTTGGTGATACTCAGCTCCATGTCGTGGGAACGAGTTGCCAGTTCCTCAAATGTCCTTGGCTTTATGCCTTAGAGAATGTAGTGTAGCCCCCAGTGCATGCCTTAAACACACATCTCAATGAAGAAGGTTTCAGAAAGCCGATCCTTGCAATCCAGACTTAATGAACGCTATCTTTTGATGTAGTCGATGACCGGTTCATCCTTCCATTACTTCGTACTCGTCAGCTCTAGCATGCTTACGATGCGGCAAGTGTTGTAGAAGTGGTTAATGAACTTTTTTTCAAGTTGATCCCAGCTGTTGATGGATTCGGGCTCGAGGTCGGTGTACCAGTCAAAGGCATTACCTTTTGGCGAGTGCACGAACTGCTTGACGAGGTAGTCTCCCTCTGTCCCAGCGCTGTTGCAAGTTTCGATGAAATAGGCAATATGTTGTTTCAGATTGCCCTTTCCATCGAATTGAATAAACTTTGGCGGCTGATAACCCCTTAGCATCCTCAAGGTGTCAATCTTCTTGGAGTAGGGCTTTGAGTACACTATGCAGTCATGCGAGCTTCCTTGGTACATCGCCTTAATGGTGCTAGTGATCATTTCCCGTAGCTGCTGGATAAAGAGATCCTATAAGCGCTGTTGCTTGGTCCAGCTTCTCCACCATTTTTTTCACCAGAGGTTCTTCATTTTCATCGGTTTCCTCCTTTGGTGGATCAACCTTCGACTTAGCTTTGTCGTCGTGATGCTTCTCCAGATGGTTGACAAGCATAGCAATTTGCAAGTCCTTATCTTCCATGATTTTTGTCAGCCTTGCAATTGCTTCACTTGTTTGAGCTAGCTATTCTTTGATGGAAGTTGTGCTAGTAGTCATGACTTGCATGGCTACGGGACACGAGGTGCTTGAGTCGGCATCAGAAGTTAAAGACTCAGAGTACTTGCTCGGACTTTCTTCCCTTGGTGCCCTTAATGAGGCCAGGGTGATCACCGGTTCGTGCCTTAGGTGCTCTTGCTCCTTCGGCAAAGTTGATGAAGAGGTGGAAGGCACGACAGAGAGAGAGTTCCTGCTTTGCTTCAGGCTGTGACGCCCAAAGTGCCACCACTTGCGGCAAGGATGCCTTTGTTCTTTGCATTGGTAGTAGGAAGAGCTTGATCCTTTCTTGATGCCATTTGTGCGGGTTTTGAAGAAATAGATGAGAGGCAGAGATGTCTCATTAGGTGTGCCAAATTTGTAAACAACAAAATTCCGTATCAAATGAAATAAGAACACGTGTACAAAGTAGATTTGTATTGATGAAGATGCGTGATTGTTGATCCAAGGGTCGCGATGACTTGATCTCGGACAAACGGTTGAACGATTGCTTCAAGTTTTGAGTTTGAAAACAATGCATGGATGATCTTCACCTCAAGGATGCGGCAAATGTGGTGTTTGATGCGGGATTTCGTCGCTTTAAGGGTCTTGGCGACTTGATCTTGAAACGAACGTTGCTACAAGTCTATAAGCTTGCAACAAAGTCTTGAAGGAATTAGCATAAGTGCTTGTTGATTCTTCAAGGAAGTGCTTCGACTTTGGTCGAGAGAAAGCTTCGACTTTGGTTGAATGTTTTTCGAAAAGAGCTTTGGCAGTGTATTAGTCTTCAAAGGTTTGGCAGAGGTTCTTCTATGTAGAGATTTTTCGACCCTTATGCTTATGGGAGGACTTTGTATTTATAGGCTTCTCAAGGCTTGCCTTTGGGTGGATTTGGCCTTGAGTTGTGTCTTGATTCGTCCACGAGAGAATTTAGGCATGTTTTGTGTCTTAATTTCAGCCACTTTACTCCTTTGGCCAAAATTATGAGGCCTTGTTGCCTATTTGGTGAACAATCTTCAATTCTTGCATGATTTATGAAGATGCCTTAACTTTCTTTCCAATTTTGAGAGCAATTTGGGCCCTTTTGCTGAATTTAAAGGAGTTTTCTCCTTTTAGCCGAATTATGGGAATATTTTATAATTCCCTTGCTTGATTTGTGCCACATGTCATTGATGACTTGTCTATTTGTGATGAGTCATATGCCACGTGGAACTTTGCGATGCATTCTTTGTATGCAACGAAAATTACATGTCTATAGATTGTTCTCTCTCTTGTTTCTCTCTCCTATCTTCTTCTTCATTCTTCTCAGCCTATCTTAACCATGACCATTATTATGTTTTTTGGTCAAATAATGCCACTATTTTAAGAAAAGAGACCTAGGACTAGATTTGGCATTCGTGTCGTGTTTCTCGTGTTCGTGTTATACCCGATAGCTTAACGGGTCGTGTCATGTGATACCCATTAAAGTTTGGTAATATGACTCGACCCAAAATCAACCCGTTAATATTATCATGTAATATGACCCGACCAGTTACCCGTTATGAAAAATATATTTTAAATTAATAAAAATGAAAATGAAAAACATAATTTGACCCAAAAAAATGTAAAACATAATACTAAATTAGTATATACAGACTAAATTTCGGAGTTGACCCCTTCATGAAAGTTATAAAGCTTTTCATTACGAGTGATTATATTTTTCACACTTCTACAATAATTATTATTAATTTTATTAACTTTGCACTCAAATGAAAACCACTATTCATGATATTTTGAGGGTTTTAAAAATCTAAATGACCATGTAACCATCGTCTAAGCGTTGAGGATGCAATTTTGAACGTTTATTATGCTTTCACATCTTTCAAACTTATACATTAATGATTTTGAATTTTGTTTATTCTGAACTCCTTTAAAAATACTATTCATTAGAGTTTGTGTGGTTTTAAAAATTCAAACAATCATATACCCATCCTCGAAGCGTAGAGGATGCGACTACAAGCGTTTGCATATTTTTTCATATTTTTTGCACATGTAAATTAATTATTATAATTTTTTTAATGTGTTTGGTATTTTTAAATTACTTGATATTTTATTTTTAATGTGTTTTATAATTTTTAATCTCAATCTTTGCCTATAATATACTATAAAAATAAATAAATAAATAAAACTTGAATTTTAAAATTTATATAGAATAATAATTAATAAACAATATATGCATATTCATTATATCTATTGTATTTTATAGTATGTTTTTTTTAGTAGTTTAAAATATTAAAATCATCAAAATAACTTTTTCCTTATTGTGTCAAAACAGGTTACTCACATGTCAGTCTCGTGTAAACCTGTTATTAACGGGTTATTATCGTGTGATCTGATAATGACCCAATTAATTATCGTGTTGACCTGAAACTCGTTATTTTCGTGTCATGTTAACGGGTCGTGTAAGAAATTGCCAGATCTATCAGGAACATTGCTTAAATCAAGCAAGGAATATAAGAAAGTGTACAAGCAATGGTTATGTTTGGTGTCCAAGCAAGGGATGGTTTCCTTTGACAATACTAATGCTTCACGATTAATGGAAATCAATGGTTATGTTTGGTGCTTTTCAAAATCAAAATTTGAGATTCATCCCATCATGAGATTTTGAGTTTATAGGATAAAATTTCTCCCTTGATATCATTGCTCTCACAGCCTAAAGAAAAAGTGTACGCTGCAATGATAGAACTAGATATTATATTTTCTATCCCAAGGGCCACAAGCTACATTTTCACTGGTTCTGAATTTTCTTATCGGGTTTAAATTTGGTACTTGGTATGCTGCTTGCCATAAACAGATGATAGACATTTAAAGGGTCTAAATTGGCCACATCTATGCTTTAGATATTGACATTCTTCTACTACGTACTGCAACTGGGTCGTGTAATCAGGTAGAGAATTCAAATATAAGTATTTGGATCCTGGAAGCCATGGAGATTATCTTTAATGCAAGTGGAATAATAATCAAGATATTTTGGATCATACATAACTCCAACAGTATGATATGTAAATATACTACGTATATCATGAGTCGTCATAAAATGACGTGTGTGTGTCTTTACAAACATTTGTTTCTCTAATCTCTCATATAAAATAACGTGTACATTTGATTACAAACATTTGCTGCTTCATCTACGTGAAATTCAGCTCTGGTTTCGATAATATCAATGGTAGAGATAGGTGAACTCCATGGATAAAACTCGAACTAGAAACCAAAGTGTTGCTGTTCTTAAATAGCAATGATCTGTAACAAGGCCAAGCAGGATTTGAGTTAATCATTCTCCGACCATCTCCACTCTATGTATCAGGTAATAAACGGAACAAGGCAAGTTAGATGCAGGTAGTGTCGTCATCCTTGTTCGGACTCCATTAAAGATGGGGTCCCGAGGTGGCAGCTAATTGGGAAATCCCTGATTGGTTGCAGTATCGAGTTATAGAGATAGGTGAAGAGATGTGGGGATGATCTGGCCCATGAGGGGGATTAGAGGAAGAGTGTCACATGGGAAGCACACACTGCTTGAAAGTGATAAAACACAAGGAAATGGTACGGAAGGGCCAGCATGCCACGGCAGCGTGCTTGTGCTGAACACAGAAGTCTTGGGTAGCTAGCAAGTGTTTGGTGCTATGAGCACTTGCGTGGCTTTTGGAATTTTAAGCTTGGGACTAAGGACATGGGACCCGACCCTCAGAAGAAAATGATTTGGTGGCATTGTGCCTCTTAGTTTATTTAACTTGTTAGGTATACATGTATATTACCAGATTTATTAGGCGATGGTGTGATGCTCAAACAAATAAACTCGACAATCAACAAACATCTTACCTCCCCCACATGTATATGAATGACAATGATACTTTCTTTAATTGATGGTTTTCTTGACTCTAGGCAATTGCTATTTTGTTGTAGGTTTGCACCTTTTGTTTTGATTGGAGGTACACTTGTATTTTAGTCACTGTTCTAAAAATTCTCGCCTAACACCGCCTAGGCAGCTGACTGTTGGTCACTGTCCCAATTAATCTTTGGGTGTTTGAAAATTTAGACAAGGTGCCTAGACCTCCTTAGCAGTCCACCTAGCCCACCTAGGCGCCCGCTTAGCCCACCTAGGTTGAGACTCTCACTTAGACAAAAAATCGATAACTTTCATTTTGGATTTTATTTTTGTTCAATAAATTGTAAATGACTTGTTAAATACTTGGACGAACATTCATTATATGCTTGTATCCCAATACAATTATGTATTTTTGTAAGTATAAATATGCACTTATTTACACGATATCTAATACATTTACTTAATCTGCCTGTTGGATAAATATCAGCACATGTTATACATGACTTTTTAAGAGTATTATGCCAACGCCTGATATGTCGCAACTTTCCATTGTATACATGACTTTTGGCCGTTGATCGTGCTGCCATATTGTCACAATGTATACATATAGCAGTTACAGGCTTTGGCCACACTGAAATATCCTCCAGAAAATGTTTAAGCCACTCAGCTTCTTCTCCAATCAAGTCTAAAGCTATAAACTCTTATTCCATGGTGGAATGAGCTACACAGTTATGTTTAGAGGATTTCCAAGATATTGCTACACCTCCCCAGGTAAAAACATATCCACTTGTCGACTTGGATTTTGTAGTGTTAGAAATCCAATTGGCATCACTGAAGCCTTCTACAACAGGTGGATACTTTGTGTGGTGTAATCCGTAGTCAAGTGTATTTTTCAAATACCTTAACACTCTTACTAAAGCATCTTAGTGCTCTTGTGCCGGATTACTTGTATATCTACTAAGCCTGCTTACTGCATAAGCTAAGTCGGGCCTAGTTGAAGTCGTCAAGTACATTAGACTTCCAATTACTTAAGAATATTCAAGTTGAGATATGACATTGCCTTTATTTTTCTCCAGCTTGCATCCAGCATCAAAAGGAGTTGCAGTAGGTTTGCAGTCAAATTGACCAAACCTTCGTAATATTTTTTCTACATAATGGGACTGTGTAAGGACATACCCTTCACTATCACCCTTAATTTGAATTCCTAAAATGACATCGGCTTGACCTAAGTCTTTCATGGCAAAGCTTGAATTCAACATTTTCTTTGTTTTGTTTATTACATCTTTATCGCTTCCCATTATGAGCATATCATCCACATACAAGTAGACAATAAAGCAAATTTTATTATTACTCTTAATGTAGACACATTTATCAGATTCATTTATTTTGAACCCATGTGTCAACAAAGTATGATCAAATTTCTCGTGCCATTGTTTTGGTGCTTGTTTAAGTCCATATAGTGACTTAACTAATTTGCACACTTTGCTTTCTTGTCCTTTAAGCACGAACCCTTCAGGTTGTTCCATGTATATTTCTTCATCATGTTCTCCATTTAAAAATGATATTTTTACATCCATTTGATGTATATCAAAGTTGTACACAACCGCAATCGCTATTAATGTCCTAATTGACATTATGCGAGAAATTGGAGAATAAGTGTCGAAATAATCCAACCATTCCTTTTGGCGATAACCTTTGGCTACTAAATGTGCCTTGAACTTGTCAATGGTTCCATCTGCCTTAAGTTTCTTCTTGAAAATCCATTTATGACCAATTGGTTTACTAACGGGAGGTAAATCAACCAATTCCCATGTGTTATTTTCCATAATGGATTCCATTTCACTTTTAATTGCTTCCTTCCATAAAGGAGCCTCAGAAGAAGACATTGCTTTTTTAATAGTTCTAGGTTCATTCTCGAATAAGAAAGCAATGAAATCTGATCCAAAGTTTTTAGAAACTTTGGTTCTTTTTCCTTTTCTTGGTTCCACATATTTTCTTCGACACCAGAAGAAGATGCTTCATCATGACTATGATCATGAATCGTCTTTGTATCAGAACCAGATTCCTTTTCTTTGTAAGGAAATATATCCTCAAAGAATTCTGCATTCGCCAATTCTAATATAGTGTTAACATGTATGTCAGAAACTGAAGATTTTACAGCAAGGAACCTATAAGTAGCACTATTGTTTGCATATCCAATGAGTACACAATCAATAGTTTTAGGTCCTAGTTTCGTTCTTTTTTGTAACTGAACTTGCACTTTTGCTTAGCAACCCCACACTTTTAGGGTTTTATAAGTGGGTTTATGTCCTTTCCATAGTTCATAAGGTGACTCGTCCATCTTCGTTTGAGGAACCTTATTTAATATGGCATTTGTAGTAAGTAAAGCTTCACCCCGCAAATTGTGTGGAAGCGCAGAACTATTTAACATAGAATTAATCAAACCCTTGAATGTTCTATTTTTTCTTTTGGCAACACCATTTTGTTGTGGTGTGTATGGAGCCGTTGTTTGATGTATAATTCCATGTTGTGCACAAAAATGTGAGAAGGCAGTACACTCATACTCTCTTCCTCTATCAGATCTAAGTGCTTTGATTTTTCTCTCAAGTTGATTTTCAACTTCAGCGTTATATGTCTTAAACATATTCAAAGCTTCGTCCTTGCTATGAATCAAATAAACATAGCAATACTTATTGCAATCATCAATAATAGTGACATAATAATTCTTTCCTCCACGAGTTGGTGTGGATTTAAAGTCACAAAGATCACTATGAATTAATCCAAGTAATTCATTTGATCTTTCCAAAAAAATTTTTCTTGTTTACCTAGCAAATTTCGATTCAGTACATGTTTCACATTTATAATTAAAATCAATTTCGAATTTAGGTAATAATTCTAATTTAACCATTCTTTGCATGGAACAAAAATTAACATATCCTAATCTAGCATGCCAAATATTAGAAGACTCAACAAAATAAGTAGAAGCATTTATTTTATTAGCATCATCAATGACAATTACATTGAGTTTGAGTGCCACTTTTACGGGCAATTCTGTGAAAAAGGTCTATGTGGATTTGTATATGGGCAATTCTGCCTCATTTTTTGGAAAGGGTTATGTGGTTGATGGCCTTATGAAACTCAATGTAATTACAAAGAGGCCATCAACCACATCTGTGGTGACATAAATCCACATAACCCTTTCACGAAGCCATTGTAGATGAGGTAGAATTGCCCATATACAACTTTTCTCCAGGGGCAGCAGGATGGTATTCAGTGAACAGATTTCTGTCAGCATAGATGTGCTTGGTAGCAACAGTATCCATCAGCCATTCACTCATATTCGAGACCATGTTGACTTCAGACACAACAACAACCAACTCTTCATCAGTGATTGCCATGTTAGCATGGTTGTTGTTGTTTCCGTTGGCATGATTTCCATCTTTGTGATGATAACAATCTTGTGCCTTGTGACCAGATTTGCCACACACATAGCAGGCGCCCTTACTCTTCTTTAGATTCTTACCTTTAGGAGCAAGGGTAGATTGTACAAATTGCTTGGTTTTGGGAGCCTTATTCTTCTTCGGCTTGGCCTCAGAGTTTCCTTCTCAACATAATTCGCATTGGCTTCAATGGCAGCAAACCCACCAGAACAGTTTGCCTTTCTGTGGTCTTCTTCCACTCCTAGCCTCATAATCAAATCCTCCATATTCATCTCACGACGCTCGTGTTTGAGATAAATTTTGAAGTCATTCCAGGAAGTTGGCAATTTCTTTATTATCGCCCCAACTTGGAAATGTTCATTGATCTCGCATCCCTCGGAGTGCAGTTCATAGATCAATTTCTGGATTTCTTCGACCGGAGAGACAACAGATTTTGAATCTAATATAGTATATTTGACAAACTTATCGATAACAAATTTCTTTGAACCAACATCATTAATCTTATACTTTTTGTCTAGGGATTCCCACAAACTCCTTTTTAGTCTTGTATAAAGAATAAATGTCATAGAGATTGTCATCCAAACTATTCAGAATATAATTTCTGCAACAAAACTCAGAGTGATTCCAAACTTTAATTGCCATGACAGTCTCTTTTGTCATTGGATTCTCTTAGACTTCGGAGCTTCTTTCTTGACAACATGAGCAAGATTAATAGTTGTTAGGAAAAACAACATCTTCTGTTGCCATCTCTTAAAATCTAGCCCTTTGAACTTTTCAGACTTTCAGAGTATTTTGACACAGCGCCATTCACATTCACGATTGTTGATCCATGAATTATCTGTTTCAAGATTGTTGGATAGATATCAACAATGTGTGATAAATTTTTATATGCTAATAAATGATGAATGCGAACAACTAACTTAACAGAGTATGAACATGAAATAATATTAAACAGAAAAAACTAAAGATCAAGGCTCGCGTCCTGCAATGTCCTTACAACAGATATTTCGTCCCTACTCAGTGCTTGTAGTTCTACGGATGTCTGTTTCGCTAGGATTCAACGATCAAGTTAAAATTCCAGCACCAGAAAACTTAACTTCTGGCGAATTTGTTTATGGTTCTCTCAATAATAATGCTTTGGATTGTAGAAGAAGAATTATGTTTTTATGTGTTCTAAATATCATGCAAATGGATGTATATATAATATGATTATGCCTATTCACAACATGTATGGAGAATGAATGCATCTATTGGAAGACATCTTCTCAGAGGGATGTTTGCTTTTAATTATTAGAGCCCAAGCCCAAGAGCCCTAAGGCCTAAGGTATTTTGATAATTAATTATCAATTAATTAATACACCCCAAAGCCCAACTCCAAGGCTGAGCTCAATTTTATTCTTTATGGTCTATCACTCAAATCACTTTCTATAAGGGACAAAGCCTTATAAAGTGATGAGATCTTTTGGTGGTGCGCAATGGGGAACACTGAAATTCTACTCAAAATTTCCAAAACTACCTAGGTCTCGTCTAGCCGCCTAGGCGCTAAGCTTGAGTTCACTGCCCGACTAGCGCTAGCACCTTTTAATACCATAATTTTAATATAACATGACAAGTATGATATCAATTATTAAATAGATAATTTGGTTTGAACCCGAAATTTTGGTGTATTTTAGCAAAAACTCTATTTTCAAATTAATAAAATCAATTGACCAGATTGCTCTGTGATCCTTCCTCTCTCGTAGCGAGGGTTAAGTATTACCCCACTTCTTCGTTTTTGGATGCCTCTGTGAAAAGCAATGCTTCCTATTGCTGGAAAAGCATTTGTGCTGCTAGAACCATCATCGAAAGAGGATCCAGGTGCTAAGTGGGTAGTGGTGATTCGATCAACACCTGGACTGATAGGTGGCCGCCTTTTGCTTCCTCTTACAAGGTGTTCACACCTAAGCCGGATGTGTGTAATATCGTCAATGACCGAGACCTAATCGAAGACAAGCCTCAAAAATGAAATGTGTCCTAAATGGGCTCCTTGTTCTCAGATTTTGAGGTTGACCTGACGCGTTCCATTCCCTTGAATGTTAGGAAGCCAGACGGCAGGTTGGTGTGGCATTTTGAAAAGAAAGGAGTGTTTACTGTGAGGAGTGTTTTTCACGTGGCTCGGGTGTGGGTGTCTTCCACGAAGATTTAGAAATACATGTTTTCAATTGTTTAGAGGTCCTCATGGGTCTGCAAAAATTCAGTGTGAATTAGTTCTAATGGAGTTTTAGCTCCCCATGCCTTGTCTTGTGTACTGAATCCTTTTGAAGCTTCTCAAGTGCGTACCCTTCATAGATTTCTTCACTTTCTTGGATTAGGCAATGCATGAACCATTTCTTTTGTTATAGCTTATACATCTTTCCTATCAAAGCGATCCCAAACCACTGACCCTTTGTTTACTTTGTAGTTTGTACCAAGAGATCTTATCTTCATTTACTTGCTCATTTGAGTTATTTCCTCGTCAAGTCGCCCAAGAGCGTTCTTCGCATCCACCAAGAGGACTAGGCACTTGTTGAGGTGCCTCCTTGGAGAATTGAGGCATAGGTTTCGACGACATTGTCCGCCTACAACAAATCAATTACATTAAACAATTTGAGTCCTAAGAAATACTTGTTACGAATTAAATTGTTTATATAGATCGCTACGTACTTGCGATGAGGTAGATGACGTTCTTCGAGTACGAGAACTAATTGATTTCATTGAGCTTGAGCTTGAGGCCTTGCTTTTAACCGAGCTTCGTCTTCAACAACTCAATTTATGGACATAAATATTCAACATTAGCAGTGAATAACCATGCACAAACTTCACACTCTTAAATGCAATAACACTTGGAACAACTTTTGTGTTTCTTATGAGAAGACAAATTTGATGATTTGAGGAGGAACCCCTGTATAGCTCTAATTCCGAATTCGAAGCTGAGAAGGCAAGCGAGATGAGGATGGAGGAATACCTTAATGATCTGACCTTAAAAGCAGAGCAGGCAAGCACCACAAGTCACGAGGAAGAATTGTCCGTCGAGGTGGGCGACCTGCGTTGTCACGTTGAGGAGTGAGGAGTGAGGGTGAGGAAGTGTCCACACAGTGAGGTGTGGGCGACTGGGTCTTGTTGCGCTGAGAAATTTTAAACGTGGGATGGCGGGTTAAGGGTAAAAACCAAAATGACGCCATTTTGCACTTAATTACGATTTAATTTCTGAACCACTAAAATTGAAACCGACCAATAGCTTTCGGTTCAGTTCGGTTTCTTTGGTTTTGATTTGTCTTTTTTTTTTTTTTTTTTTTCGTTTTAATTTGGTAAACGATTCAGTTTTTTCGGTTTTTCGGACTCACTCCAACGTAATTCAATTCTTTGAGAACATTATGTTCACTCCTCTCATGTTTCAAGATGCCAATTTCGTTGCAAATGCTCTACTACATTATGTCATTTTCTTAATTATTCTAAAACTTGGCCAGTTCTTTTAGTCAAAATGATATTGAGATTCGTATAACTTTTAACTTTGGTTTATAACAATAAAAATCAATAGAACTGGTACTTGAATTTGTCCACCGTAAATCATTTTGGTCTTGTGAAAATTTGTTAACATCCTCGTTAAATTGTCATGAATAACCATGTGACCACATTTTAAAGCGTATTTTTGTCAAACCAATCCCTCAACTTAACGAGGATATTAAGAAACAAAAATGATTTACGAAATTACGGCGGACAAATTCAGAGACCCCTTCAATCAATTTTCATTATCAATGACAAAGTAAAAAATTATAACAATTTCAGAGGTCATTTTGGCTAAAAAATCATTAGGGTGAGGACCCCTTCTTGCCCGAGAAGTTCGGTGTTGTAATTTTCCTTTTCATATTAAAAATTTGAAGGAAAATTTACTTACTACTATGGTCTAGTGATATTACTCTTTATTTGTAAGTAAGAGGTCTTCCGTTTTAGGTTGGATTCTCACCAAATACGAATTTAAACTATATTATTTCTAACTAATTGTGAAGCTAAACTCACTTATTTTTTTCTTAGCTCTTAGCGTAGATAATATATTTTGTTGAAAAAAAACCAAGAACAGCATGCTTGTATTTTTGTTTTTGAAATTTTTGTTTTTCCTTAGCGCTGCGGACCAGCCTGGCGGAATCTCCTAGAAGAAAGTCCCTCGAGCTGGATTTCCTGCAGCCATTTCCTCCAACCAACATCCCCTGCCCCCCTTTCAAACCCTTTTCAGTATAAATTTTCAATCAGGTAAAGATTTTCTTGGATTCTTTCCAGTTTGCTTTTACCTTGAAATCCCACCGTAGGTCTTCTTGTATGGGACTGAATTGAACTTATTCCCAAACTGGGTTTGCTCTGCCGTAAAGTTTTTTCATTTTGTGATTTATCCATAAAATTTGCAGCCTTTAGAATATTGGGTAGTTCTGTTTTGGTAAAATATCTGATGGGTTGCCTTTGATTCTATCTGGGTTTGCCTGATTTTGCCAGATGAAGTGTTGGGTCTTCTAATTGGTTCCAGGAGTAAGGTGGCACTGACAAGTTTTTGATTGGTGATTAAAGGTTGGAGCTTCACTCCAATCAGGTAAGTCTCTTCTTTGAAATGCAATTTCCGGCATATTGATATCTGGTGAGGTTGATTAATCTTATGGATTTTCCCCGTTTAATCGTGTTAGGATATAATTCCCTGCAGGATGATTCTTCTTTCGTTTGTACAATTCATAAAAGAACAATATATGACCCAGATATTGAAATAATTAAAACAAGAGTATAAGATTAAGCTTTCAATTTATAAAAATGGATGCCGATGAGTGCTATGTATGGGCAGAACTAGAATAAGAAATGCCATTATGCATACCCTTGAAAAAGGCAAATCAAAGTGGTTACATTCTTAGAGTATAGCATTTATTCCCGAGGATATATAGGTTAGCTTTAGTTCAAAGAATTCTATTTTCAGCGGTTGTGCGTGCATTTGTCTGTTTGATCTGAATTCATTTGGGCTCAAAGATGACCTTCCAGTTGTAAATTGTGTTAGATGTTAGGCCTTGTGGTTGTAGGAATTTAGGAACTTTAGTATTTAGTTTGCTCCAAGAATTCTAGAGTTCGTAGCGGATACCTTGTTGGTTATGAGCTTACTGTTTCCATATTTACACTAAAAGATGATTTAATAGGAGGATTTGGGTAATATTTCAGAGCAATAGCTCCATAGGTTTGGTTTTGCTTTCTTAATGTTGAGGCTTTCATTGTTGGTACTGAATATTACAATAAAATATGAAGGGGAAAATAGCAGGATATACAATGTTATGCAGTTAGCTAGAAGATTGCATATGGAAGTTTTGTGTAGATTTTCTTGTAGTGTATTACTTATTGATATTGTTTGGTTTGGTGTACTTATGTGTTTGTTTGAGTAATGTGTGTGAGTGTACGTGCTTTTTCACGATCCCTGTATAACTCTACAAACTTACCATCATTTTTTCTGTATCCTTCATTCTTTCTGTTGCGATCTGCTCCTGTTAGCTCTATGGCAACCACTGATCCAATGTCTAATCTAGTTTCTTCTGTATCTATTATATAAAGAATTGCTTTACTGTATCTCAAAAAAAAGAAGAAAAAGTAAATACTTTATTGAACTAAAGGCACTAATTTCCCTTTCTTAACTGCACAAGAGATTTCTAATTGAACTGAAGCTTCCTCAATGCTGTAACTAGGCCTTTTTGTACTTATTTTTTAATGAATATGTGTTGTTATTTGTTAAAGTGTACATTTGAGGCAATGCCTACTGCGCATCAATGAATTTTTACCTAAACCATCTCAGATAAATACTTTTACCTGGGCAATGTAAGAAGCTTGTGACAGATTTGCTTAACACTTTTTAGCTGAGTAAGGGAAAAACTTTTTGATCGTCAGCTCTAACAATTATTTGTTTTTGAAATTTTGTATGTTAACATTTATAGTTAGGGCTAGCTCATGAAGGTGGCATCTATCCTCCTTCAGTCCTTCATTTGAGAAAGAGACATTTTATTGCAAACAAATGGAACAAAATTACAAAACAGAAACAGTTTTCAAGGAGACCACTACAAAAACAGAAAAACCAAAATGAAGAAAACCAACTAAGAGGCTCTCCCACAACAAAACTAAGAGATAACAGCTTGCCAGTCAAGCCAAATAACTGAAAGAGACATGCACCTTCAGTCCTGTAGACAAAAATTATGAAGTTTAACCACCTCTTAAATAGTTGGGCCACATCAGACACTTCATTGCTGGAATCTTATTCCAATTCATTCAATTTTTCTCTGTATGATTTTCTGAGTTTTCATTGAATGTGCAGTTGCACGAGTTGTCTTTTCAAAATTTGCGCCTTCTGGACCTGTCCTGGTGATTTCATTTATTGAATTTTTTATGTAACGAGACTGGAGTTTTGCTCTTCCTCACTATTTCAGAAGCAGTGTCAGTGATGAGTGAAGTCCATCACTGCATCCTTGGAAGAATCTTAGAGGGTGAGAAATAGTTGGTCTATACATTAAAGTGTTGATTTGGGTTAAGTCTGGTCTGGTGATGAGAAACTTTACTGAAAAGGGATTGTACTGTTCTTTTCTTTCGTTTTTTTCACAAAGAAATTTTTAATATGCAGTTGCTTCACTTTTCTTTTTATCTGGTATTTGCTTGGATGGGATCTCATAGTGATCTTGGGGTCCTTTCTTAAGTTCGGATTTGTTTTTAAATTTGTTTCTTTCATAAATTAAGATATATGGTCAAAGAAATTTTCACAAGTTTGAAATTGTATTACTATGGCCAGCGGCCTATTTCCAAGTTTTAGAGATCAACCTAGAAATTTCCTCCAGAAGTACATTGAACCATTGGGTTTTTCCTTTAAATCATTTATCCCATTTCCTGAAACTACCCTCCATAAATCTTTCTGCAACATCATCAGTGTGGCAATCATTAATGGTGCTTACTTTGAAAAGGTCCGGCATCAATCAAACTGCCATTTCAATGTGGTTGGGGAGTGTATATATAAATCATATACATATCCATGATTCATGCTATTCAAATGATGCAGATATGTGACTTGTATTTGTTTACTTTAGGCATATCCACTTCTAAATGTAAGAAATGATGCACATATTATTGTTTATAATTGTAGTTTAGAACATATCTTAGATTTATGTAAAAAAGTTGACCGCTAAATTGTAGATATGGTATTTGAATTATACCTTAAGTTGCATTTTTGTCCCTGAACTTGGCATAAAAGTTGCTATGGTGCTCAAACTAATCCCGAGTTGCAACATTTGGTCCTTTCCACTAGTTTTTCTGTCCTAAACCATTAGACTGCTTGACCCAAAACTAATAATCTATAATTAAATAAAACGAAAACAACGAACATGATTGAACAAGGGTGTGTAAGAGGAAAAAAAGGGTGTGGTTTTGATACAACGATATTCTACTCTAAGTGAGAGGGATATTATACTGTAAGGGTGTGGTTACATTTAAAGTGAAATAATTATATAAAGCTGATAGGATTTTGACTCTGCAAATTAGGATTTCTAGTTTTCTTTGCAACTATATCAGATTAGATTTCTTTAGTATCAGAAAGTAAAAATTGAATAATATACATGGGTCCCATAGCCATTCTGTTGTTTGTCCTGGACTTTAACATGTTGCAGTAAATGGTAGAATTTTCTGGCTTTCTTCTTGGTCTGCAATTAGACTCCTATGTTTGCATGTTCATGCACTGCTAGCGTATCTGCGAGTCTCATGGAAGTAGACCACTTTCTTTCAGGTCATTAGTCATATAATCTTCATCTGTTGATGATCTTGTGCCTGCTAGTTCCCGTTCCAACATGAACAACTCATTTGGTGATGATTATGTAAGTCTTTGGAACATTAGTGATTTTATTGTCTACACAAACAAAATAGGGCAACCTTAACACTTTGTGTGCAGGATGAAGCAACTGTTGCAGGATTTGAAGTTTTAAGATCACCCGATGCAAGTTACAACAATGTGTACCCAGGGAATGAAGACGAGGCCCAGGATCCACCTCTTGTCCCTCCACAGCTACAACAGACGTTACTTAGTTACCCAGCAAGTGCAGACACTACTGGAACTCTTCCCTTACCGCAAAACTTGACACTCAACCATCTTTACATTGAGAAACAGGAGACCCCACAATCTGTGGTCGCACTTGGGTTCACTCATCGCTTTCGTTCAAAATTTGTTACAGTTGTGCTTTACAAACCAGTTCAAAGAAGGGGCACTACCAGCAGTTAGGAATCGAACATTAGGAGGATACACCTAAATTAGTGGTGAAAGATACTTATTTCCTCACAGAAACTTATGAACTTAGGTTTGATTTCTGCCGAGTTCTTTGTAGACTTGATATATTCTTCAGGGTAGACTTGGTATACCGTGGAATTGGCTGGTTAGGTTATGATCTCATGTGAGAATTGTTTATTTGAAATGATTGGGATCATTTGATTGCATTTGTGAATATAAAATGCCTGCTTTATACAGATAAGGAAGCCTTCTCCAATGCACATCATGTGGTTGAATGAAGTACGCAACTCTTGCAGAAACATGCATTCAATTATTCGTAATATATATGTATTTGACCTAAGACTAGAAGCTTATCTCCCAAGCATATAATTCATTTGTTTTATTTTGTGCTCCAATTATTTTGGTAATGTGAGTGGTCAACTCCTACTGTCACTACTTATCCTTGCCAAATGGGGGAAGTAAGAGGATTATTGTAATACAATATGGATGGGTTTTTTTGATAATATTCTAAACTACTAAAAGCTACGGGATGAGATACAAATTTGGGTGCGTGCAATTGTACAGAATGTAACAAAGTCTAAACCTTTATAACATTATACAGAATGAGATTCAAATTTGATTGGTGCCACATCATTTGATGAACAAATTTATTTAATATGCCTAACATTATACAGAATATAACAAAGGCTAAACCTTTATATATAATTCCCTGTTACTTATATTCAAATCCTAAACTATTATCCACCACTATGAATACCACTAGAACTCAATAATTCAATTTGTCGATACACAAAATTGGGTTGACTTTGGTACAATGCATAGTGTCACGTAGTGGCCTTCGCAAAGGTGCTTTAGTCACATAGCTAGTGAAGATAATAGAGATGTAGATAAAGGGTAGTGAAGATAATATATGAAAGGCTAAACCTAGATCCGCTTTTCATTTCATCAGTTTGAAGATATATAGATAGAAATGGCATTATGTGTTTCGTAGTTTTATTGTTCAAGAAATAAATATCAATTCGGATGAAGTGGAATTAATAATTGTATTTATCTAGATCGAAGACCAACCAAGACATTCTTATCTTTCACTAGTAGGATCTGACCAATACATGCATGGAGTACTTATCATAGAGAGTTCTTTCCAAAATACTAAAAGCTCTTATAATATGGCATGGCCAGCAAACACAATTGCTTTTTCGCATCTCTTAAACAAACAATAAAGGCCACAATTACAGGTCCCTCCAACGCATGGCCAACAAATTCCAATTACAAAATACCAAGTCGTGTTGTCGAAAGCCCTCAAAAAACAATACTCAAAGAAGTCTATGAGCAATTGAAAGGTGAAGTATTGCATAATAAATCATATTTTATGTGTCTCCATCAAACAGGTCGAGCAAGCGGTCGATAAATGAGAAAAGAAAAGCCTACAGATTGTGATCAGAAGAGATGAAACATTTGACCTGTCATCTGGGAATTATAAGTAGGAGTTTCGTGGGCCAAAGTGTTCAACAATACACAATTTGATAATGGTTAGTATATATAACGAGTAAGGCAACTTAATAAAAGATATTACTTATGTGATGAATTGTAATGGATGTCAAAGGTCATCCATCTCGTTAGCCCTTGACTGACTTGCAAATTGCAGGACATGTGTGTTTTTTTAGCTTAACGTGGCCACCTTAAACTTGCAAGTTGCAATAAATTACTGGTATAAATTAACATGTCATGTGTCATTGATGTATACATACACAGGCGCTATATAAACATTTATGTTTTTACTTTGTTTAACATATTATTTTGTCAAATTATAAGGCTTGCACAAGTGTTACACTTTATTGGATTAACAGTTTAGCAATATATTTTAACACTATTTGGCATGAAAATATTTTGCCCCTGTACACAAGGGAAAGTCTTGAAATGTCATATGAGTTTATACACCTTTTTCAGTTTATCATATGAACTAAAATTTAAAGCAATTTGTCATGTCAAATTTTTAAAATCATTTTATGATCTCATCTAACTCCATTAAATTTTCTACCAAAATAAATCATGTGGCTTGCACATAACTTTTTTTTCAAGGTTATTTTGGACATTTCAACTTTCCACTACCCTTCAAGGTTTTTTCGTGTTAAATTCACCCTTTTGGGCTTGTGCCTTTTGTTCATGTCTCATGATGGCATCGATGCGATTTATCATGATGTAACTGGTAGCTTTGTGCCCAGAGTACCTATTGTAGTGGACAATATTTGTTTCCTTTGCAATTTATCTGAGGAGTCGACACTACTTGTATGTAAAGAGTGTCCCCTTAACTGTTTTGTTGGTGATTTTGTGCGAAATATCTCTTATGTGGCGGATTATGAAGTGATTGAATTTCTAGTTGTCGGGATTATGGTTCTTTTGATTGTAAAAGATTCGCCGATATGGTGGCAATTAGATTGGTCAGGCCTTAAGATTTGACTACAATGCTTACAATATAATGGTACAATCACTAATTTGATGGTCAAATCATATATAAGCATTGTAGCGAATCTGAGATTAGCCTACACACCTTGGGTGAGGGAAGCACTCCCCAAATAAAACGTCTAAATGATTCTTATATTTAACAGCTAATGGTGACCAGGAACCATCGATCCTTCGAGGCGTCGACTCAGGTCGGGTTGAAAACACATAATGAGTTTCGTAATCATACAGAGCAAAAGTAAATACATTAAAATTTATCATGGATGATAATACGAATAAAACTTGTACCAATTCGTATGCCATCTTCTTTATATGGATTGACATTCATATATGTAGAAGCAGTTCTTTCTGATAATTCGAGTTTTCCACTTGGACCAATTGGTGCATGTTGATCCTTCCCTTTGTTGGCTAAACATGGGAAGGTGTGGTGTTGGTGGAGTTGGAGCAGAGGCAACCCGCCTACCACGCTCAGACCTACTGTTCTCTGCGAACTTTAAACTCTGTTGGTGCAACCCCTTCTGCTTCTCCGCCTCACTCCACTCAGCTGCATAGTAAAACTCTTCTGTCGATTTCTCGACATCTTTGGAAGCTGGAAGGAACATGCTCCCCCACTGTGGGAAGTGCACCAAAGTCACAGGAAGAGTGCAGCACACAATCGTTACCCCCATCCAAGACAATCCTGAGGCAGTTGAGAACGCTGAGGTTGAAAAGAACACTACTTGGGTCAACCCAGACCCGAAGTTCCCACCTGCTCCGGTGAGGCCCGAGATGATGCCGAGGGAACGTCGGGAGATGAAGGGGATGATGCCAAAGGTAGCTCCACATGCAGCCTGGGCTCCTATAGAGAAGAGGATCATGGCAAATACTGCAAGGGGCAGTGAATTGGCTCGGCCGAGCCATATATAGAAGACTCCTCCTAGGGTTTGAAGAATTCAGAGAATCCACAACCGGCCTCTCATGCCAAAGTACCTGCCTGCTAGATCAGAAGCGCACCCACCAAAGGGACGCGCCGCAAAGTTGGCCATGCCGAATGATGCAGCAATGATGCCGGCTAAGTGAAGTTTTAGATCAGATCTGTTGATTCGATTAAACAAAATAAACATAATTAGTACAGTTCAAGAAAGAAATTAATGAGATTGTATGCTAGCTGACACATGTGGGTCTATCTTTATTAAAGAGATGATACAAATATGTGATAAGTGTAACATTACTTATATATACATGCATGATTAGAAAACGTTGCCTAATATATGCTTAATTATATTGCTCATCAAAACATATGGTAAAAATAGTTATAATAAAAAAATAGTAATTAAATAAACAAAAAGTAACCTGTCATAGAAGTATTCAGCAATGACATTATCAATGGACAACTCAACAAACCATGGAGTAGCCATAGAGAAAGACGAAAATCCACGTTCTATAGTTTGTGATAGCATGCCACAGAACCTGAACAGTAGTAATCAAATTGATCAATTAGACATCAATAAAATTAATTAGCAACTTGGTCTTTGAAAGTGATTGAATTAATAAAAAAAATATTTGTTTAAAAAAAAACTAACCTTGGAGAATTGATCTTTGGCAACTTCACCCTTCTTCTGCAAGGCACCAAGATTCCCATCAGGCAAGTCTTGGCCAAGTGTCAACACCATAATTCCAGTAATGATATGAAGCCACCCAGGAATGAAGAATGCAATTCTCCAGGCAGTAAAAGAAGTTGCTCCACATCTGCCGATGATGTCAAACACCAATGGCATCAAGAGCTGGGTGGCCCCACCGCCCATATTACCCCACCCAGCCGCAGTCCCATTCACCAGCCCAATAATCTTACTATTAAAAATTGTACTCATCCAGTATTGGCACGACACAAATGTTGCAAGGGAAAAACCGATCATAAACCTAACTGCTAAGTAACTCCCAGCGTCAGACACAAACGACATGCAAAACAGTGGGTGCGCTGAGCATTATGAGAAACGCACAGCCGTAGCGTGGCCCTAGCAAATCACACACCGCACCCATCACAAGCCTTGAGAATATGCTGCCGGAGACGGAGGCAACCCCCGCATTTCCGATGTCTTGCTTGGTCAGGTTGAGATTGTCTCGGATGATATGGACGAGAGGAGCAGCTGCAAATGTTGAGATAAATCAAGTGAAGAAGGAGATCCAAGACAAGTGGAAGGTTCTCATGTGAGGGTTGGCCAATGAGAAGAGTTTGAAAACTTTGGCCTTGTGCTCCGAATCGACTGGCAAGTCAAATTTGCCAGTCGTGTCTGTTGGGACAATTGGTGATGCTACTGAGAATGCAAAGGTTTGCTCTCTGCCGGTCACTCCATGCATGGAACTTCCGGGTTCACCTTCGGTATCTGCCATTTCGGGTTCCGGATTTTGGGGTTTGGATTTAGAGTTTTGAAACTCGGAACGGTTTTTGAAACAGCACTCAGAGAACTGAAATGGACTCGAGGTGTTGTATGAGGAACGTACAAAGGGAGTGTGGGATTTATATAGGGCTTGGAGTTGACATTGTGAAGGGTTGTGAAGAGCCAACGGGCAAGAGTAAGATTCTCAACATTTGTGTGATCCATTTCGTAGCATATGACGATATGAATAGTAAAAGTCTCATCATATATCCCAAGGGACCACCGTAACCTTCCCAAATTGGTCAACCAGCTGGTTAATTAACAAGTAGCTTGCATATTAGGGACAACCAAACCAAGTATTAATTAAGTCAATGAACTCCGAATTAAGTCGGCCTGGAATTTGTACAAATAAAAGGAAACTACATTTTAATATTGTTTGTTTAATTGGGGTAAGGCTTATTAGTCGAAATACCCCCTGAAATTGCCATTGAGTTTACTCTTTGAAATTGATTTTGTCTCACTTTGCCCCCTGAAACTGACATTTTCAACTCTTTTGTCTCACTTTAACCACTTATGTTAATGGACTGTTAAATTTAAGGGTATTTTAGACATTTCAGTTTTTACACATTTATTTACTTCTTGCCTACACACTAAACAAGTCTCAATTTTATTTTTGACAACTCTCATTCAAACGCATAAATTTTGGGCATTTTTTAAAATAAATTATTCAATCAATAGAAAAATCATTGTATCAAACAAAACAAGGGTTACATTGGTTCGTAGAGTCACTTCACTTGCAAGACATCCATGAAACTTTGCAATTAAAAAATATTCATCATTACAAAAAAAAAAAAAAATCATTATACCATTAAGCTATCCTACCCAAAATACTTCCCAAACCAAAAAAAATCATTTAAAGCAAATGTGCACAGTTTGAACAAGCTCATGCCTAGTGGAATTGGTGCTCAACAATGTGAAATTTTTTGTTTCAAACTGTGTACATTTGCTTTAAATGATTTTTTTGGTTTGGGAAGTATTTTGGATATGATAGCTTAATGGTATAATGATTTTGTTGTAATGAATATTTTCAATTGCAAATTTTGGAGCCAATACATGGATGTCATGCAAGTGATGCTCTACGAACAAATGTAACCTTTATTTTGGTTGATACAATGATTTTGTTGCTTGAAATTCTTCTATTGATAGAATAATTTATTTTAAAAAATGCCCAAAATTTGTGCGTTTGAATTAGGGTTGTCAAAGATAAAATTGAGACTTGTTTAGTGTGTGGGATAGAGGTAAATAAAGGTGTAAAAATTAAAATGTCTAAAATACTTTTAAGGTGGGTAAGTGAGACAAAACAGTTGAAAATGTCAGTTTTTGGAGGCAAAGTGAGACAAAATCAATTTTAGGGGGTAAACTGAGACTCAATAATAGTTTCAGGGGGCATTTTGACTAATAATCCTTGGAGTAATCCTTAGCTGCATAAACCTAAAGTATATATATGCAAGTAGTAAACTATCACTTCGATTGGTTAATAATGCAATCTATGAGCACCCAACTTGTAATATAATAACTTCTGCAAACAATACGAAAATTTACATGTCTTGAATGTGCTCTTGTCGAAAACGCTTAAATTGCGTGAATTCTCTCTAAACTATCGAATGAAATTTATTCTGGAATATGATCTCTATTTATTTTTTGAAAAAAAAAAATCATTGATTGCTGAAAATTTTGGATCAACGAAATAAATTAGTATTCTAAAACTATTTCTCTCAAGTTTATGATGTTATTACACATACACATGTATAAATAATTAGCATTAATTGAGATAAATATGCTCATCAATGTTTTCGTTAGAAGCCTATTATATTAGCAAGATGGAATGTTTATGAAAAATTCACATATTTCGTACTACATACTTAGAAGTGCTTTTGAAGAATTGTCTATTAGGTGCTTACACAAAAAGCACCGTAATTAAAACATATAATCTTATCAAAGCCACTTTTGATTATCCTAAAACACTTTAACCACTCCAATTGTATTGCCAAACATGCTCTAAAGTTGTGGCTATTGTGATAGCCCGTCTCAGATTTCGTTGTGTGGTTATTTTGGGGTTTTGGTTGGTTGCTTTTGGACCACACACACACATCCACACTCATTATCATCCTTTCCCTGTCCCGTATCCCTGTCTCTCTCTCCCTTTCCTTTCTTCTTTGTACGGACAAGATCAAATCCTTCGAAAACGTGGTAATCGTGGTGGAGACTTATACCTTTGTGTTCGTGAGCTTCATACGAGTTCAACCATACCCATTTCAGGAAAGGACACCTTCATTTTCACGTCGAACCTGAGATGTTCAATTCGGGGTACTGTTCATGCACACGTAAAATCATGTGTTTTTGGGAATTTCAGGGTTGTAGGAAGCTTGGTGAGGTCCTTAGGAAGCTCGGGGTGGTTCGTTTGAAGGTTTTGGACGTCGGGATCGTGAGTTGCAGGTTTGGCTGGATTTGGTGGAGTTTTTCCAGCGAGATTCTGTTGGTTTTAGTGGTTGAAAGTGGTAAGGTTTTGTTCCTCTAGTTGTAAGCTTCATTTTGGTATCAATTTCGTGAATTTTGGGTGAAAAACGAGTGAGAAATGAAGTTTAGAAATTTTCCCGGTTTTACAGCAACGACGACGACGCCGGAGGTTGCTCGGAGAAGACGACGGAATATTTCGTCAGTTTGGACGAAATATTCCTAACGGCGTTAGGTTAACTTTAACGGAATCTGTCAGATATAACGAAATATTCCTAACGATGTTAACTGATGCTGTCAGTGTGCCAGGCACGTGCCTGCGTGTGCACGGCGCATGTGGTCGTGCCTTGGCTGGCGTGTGGGGGCATGTACGGCGTTGTAAAATTATTTTAAAAATATGGGGATGTTCGTGAGGTTGAGTAGATCACGTTGGTGTATTCACACACCCTATTTGAGCATTGTATGAGAAGTTATTACCTAGTTTGGGTTATATGCTTTAAATTAACGTTTTTATAGTTGTTTTGCATTTAGGTGAGACCTATCTCGAGGACGAGCGCAGTCACTTGAGGCAAGGGGGTTACGACCTTTCTATATACCAGTGAGTGGGCTTTTGGTTTTCCGTATATACCTATATACTTGTGATTTTCCCAGAAAATGAAATTAAACGTTTATATGTTTTAAATGCCATGCTTTGCGATACCTATTTAATTATGCATTAGTAGTTGCATATATATATATATATATATATATATATATATATGTTTGGTGCTGCGGACGCACAGGGAAGTGTCAGGTAAGTTTTGGTTTATGTTTGTGATTAATAGTGATATGAGATGCATAGAGAGCTCATAACCTGTACCCCCGGTGTTAGTGTTTCCGCTCAGAGTAGGACACAATCCTTCACGTGATGTTCACCTCCCGCACCACACGCTCATCTTAGATCCAAGTTAGGTGCACAATCCTGTCGTACAGACCACTATAGGTGGTTCCGACTCGTAGATGACCCGCAATTATTCGCCCAGTCTTCACGTGATCGTAGCACTTGAGCGTATTTATTTACACCTAGTCTTGTCGTACAGACCACCATAGGTGGTTCCGACTCATGTGCAGGTATAGTTAGTGAGTTGTGGAATTGAGCTCTAGATTCAGCCGTACAGGTCACGTTAGGTGACTCCGGCTGACAGATTACATGGCATTGATTGACATTACCTGAGTACTTGCATTTTATTTAGAGGCATTCAACATGGCATATTTCTGAGCATGTTTTATATATATGTGCATATTCTATTTTTCGGGAAACTATACAGGTTTTACGGCGAGGGGTTAGAACTTTTGTTATTGAAATGGTTTTGAAAAGCTTTGTTTTTGCCCACTCACACTTTCTATTTTGCGGCCCCTCCAAGTTCTAGTTGGATTACTCTTTTGGTCGCTCTCGAGGAATTCTCGGCATATTTGACAGATTATCACCAGTGTAGGACCACCTCTAGGTGTGTTTATTTAGTATTTGTTTCCCCGGACTACACTAGGTCTTCCTTACTCTGAATATTGTGTTTCACACTTACGCTTGCACATGTATGTTATTTACTCAGTGTATAGCTTGGTTTTTATTTATTCGTACTTTATTATTATTCTTAGCTTCCGCACTGTGCACATGGTTACGTCACTCTCACGTAACGACCAGCATGCCCTGACTTCGGTCGGGGTGTGTCAGCTATGGCCTACAATTAATTTGCTAGAACCCTTCGGACTGGTTTATTTATACCTCACCATTCAAAATTTCCATCCATCACTACCCAATAATTTTAGCGGGTTTTGAAATTTTATTCTTACAAAAAATTGAAATTTAATTAAACGCTGATATTAGTGTACATATTGATTCTAGTCCTTTGGTGTATATTTTAATTCAAATTCAAATTCTGTTTTTGTTTTGTTTTATTATTTATATATATTTTATTCAATGTCTCATATTAGATATTTAAATTTATTACTATGCATGTTCTAAATTAATTATTTTGTTTTACTTCCTCTAGTTATATACCTAAATGATAAAACATTAAAAAAGATAGTGACACATAAAAAAAATGTAAATACATGAGGGTATTGAAAATATATTAAAATGAATTCATGTAATTAAATGTCAATAATGAATTTTATTATAATGAATTAACGTACCTCTATGTTTGTAGCGAAATGTATGTGCCAAAATGTAGGTACTGATACGTATTATATTGAATTAATATATTTAAATGTCTATACTGAAATAGATATACCAAAATATATTAAATAATTTAATGTACCTAATAAATGAAGAATACAAAGTGTATCTGAATATATTATGTAAAAAAATTAGTTCACCTAATTAATGTCTACAACAAACTATATTACCATGAATGAAATGAAAATTAGAATCAAAAGTAATGAGTATATTAATTTTGGAATAAAAAATAAATAAAACATCTAAAGATGATTGATAAATGAGTTGATTAAATGTATCAACGGCTTAGATTTTAATCTTACACAAGATTTTAGTCTAAAATTTTCTCCTTCAAGATTTAGAATAAAGTTTTCTAATAAATTTAATATTACAAAAAAATTTAGTCTAAAATTCATCTTTTTCGAGAATTAGAATAAAGTTTTCTAATAATTCCAATGATCTAACTTATTCTACCACACAATTACTGTTAAAAGCATCTCCAACGGGAGGCCAATTGCAAGAGCAATTAGATTCAATTGCCTTTGGACCCAAAAATGGTTCACCATTGGTGGAAAAATTGGGATGCAGTTCGCAAAAGGCAGCAACCCTATTAGTTGACTGGGCTTGCGCCCGCGTGGAGAAGGCCACGGTATGTCTGTAGCAGACAAGGAGGGGCCCACCCCACATGAAGCCAACCGAGCCGTTAGTTAGATTTCGAACAGTTTGTTGATTACGACCGTTGGATTTCCAACAGTTAAAAAATGAAAATTTTGCAGCTCCACCACATGGCACTTTGTGAGCCTCTGATTTCAAAAAATTGAAAATTCGACGGCCAAGATTAATAGAACTTTAAAAAATCCAAAAGGAATCATAAAAAAACCAAAAAAAATTAAAAATCCAAAAAACTTACAAAGTTCTCACTTAAAAATCGTACAGAGTTCAACACACTCGCAAATTAAATATTTAAAATTAAACAAAATTCTACGACGACAATGACATTTGGGGATAAAACGAAGAAAACATTAAAAAAATATAAAATATATTTGTGAATAGTAATCACCCTTCCTATTCCTCCTTCCAACCAGTGGACTTGCACAAGGCAATAAAATTGTCCTTACCCCACACTAATGGATGGAGATACTCTAAAACAAAACGAATTTAACATAAACTAATAGATTATCCTTTTCAATAGAATCAGTGGAGATGGTATATAACAAACACATGTTGCTAGAACCCCAATCTCTTTCTCTCTCTATGTCCCTCTCATCTGCAAAACAATGTACACACTCCTGCACTAGAGTATATAAGAACACAATAGAGTGTAACTTGTTCACTAAACATCAGAACAAATTATTTCCTTCGTCAATATATTCAAGTGACTTTTTCTATGGAATCAATAGAAGTGACTAAAATTTGGAAATCGATAGAAGTGACTAAAATTTGGATGTTTGTGTGATAGTACAAAGGCAAATATATTACAAAAGAATATATAGGTCACCTGTTACTTGATATACAAGAAATTTCTGCAACTAAAGAAAACAAAACAAATGAGAGCACTTCAAATCTTCCAAAGTACAAGCGCCCTGCAAGACGAATTTTCTTTTACATGTTCATCACTAAGTAGTCTCCTCTATTCAAAGCACAAAGATGGTTACAGCAAAGCTATCTTTCCACGGCCACTGCAGGCAAGGCACGATCGCGCAGAAGAGCATTTTGTGCAGTAGCTCCATTTCTTTGGAAGCCTGATATCATTTCAGAAGAATTTGTTGGAAAAAATGGAGTCTAATTGCTGTATAAATCACATATAAAAACAACAAATAATTTATGCAACTAAATAAACAATTTAATGCATACTCATAAGAAAACACAATGCTAATGCACATGAAATTAGATTAGAACCATCTAAAAGTCGGTCGAGGCAAATGTTAGACATTTTGTCCTTAAGACAATTTTTCACCCAACTACGGTGCTCATGGTTGATTGGCGCTTGTCTTTTAGGATACAACGACCATGTCCTTGTAATAGTAGCATTCCAAATCGCAAGGCTCTAGTGAACCCCGAATGTGTTGAACTCTCTCAGACTCACTTAATCTCTAAATATGACATGACTCACATGAACATGTATGACTCAACTAAAAAAAAAATTTGACAAATGACTTAATTTGATAGGTCTTTATATAGTTATGGAAGTGACTCTTCGTAATAGTTGTGTAGTCGCGTCTCTTCAATTAAAAGGCAAGGGTTGCACCTTTTCTCTTTAATTCAACAGTCACAACCCTATTCATCAATAGTCACAACCCATCATATATAATTTCCATTCAAATAAAATAGTTTAATTAACTATGAATTAAATTTTCCAACAGAATTTAAGTGTTAATCGAATGAAAATGAGTGAGAAAGAGAAAGGTCCTAGAAGGAATGTGAGAGAAACTCAAAAGAAGTGTACATACCCTGCTGTGTATCGAGTGGCCATATTCTTAGAAGCCATTCTTGCCCTCTCAGCACTTTCGTCAGAGAGTTTCTTGAGTACAAAGCCTTCGCCTTTGCATTCAGGACATATACCAGAACCACGACAGGCTTCACATATTTTCATAGGAACCTGCACTTCTGAAAAGGAGTTCATTTGGATAGATAGCTAGCTCAAGCATACGAAAAGAGATGTGACCCGGTTATCATAATCGCCCTATCAGTACTTTTTCCGTTGGCTTTGAATTGTTACATGTTCTATCAATTTCCATTCATTAAAGAAATGAATTTATGTCTTTGTAAATTATTACTTAGCTGGAGATAATGCTTCGTTGAGTTGATTTTTGTTGTTTTATAATTATGTACATACCTCAGCTTCTTCAGCAGCTTTGGTTCTCTTTGCAAGAACCGTAGCTGCTGTACCAACGACTGTAGCAGCAATCGCTATTGAAGCCACTGTTTCAGGTAGGGCAGAAGAGACCAATGATGATTGTCTTCTTCTTTGCTCTCGTGGCTTTACATTGACTGAAGAACAAAAGTCACAGTCCAATCAATAAAGTGATCACTATCAGAAGAGAATCGTTCAACACTATAGACTATAGTCCTTATAAATGAACTAAGTAAGTAATTTAACAAAGCTCTTGCTTGCTTATAGGGAATTGTCACAAAGTTGATTAGCAATTGTACTTCAATCAACACTAAGTACCAAAGTGGTAGGCATTGCAGCTTGTGAATTGTACAAAGAGAGCGTTAAGGCATTAGTTTAAGGAATAAATTAACTTATACTTCACGTGGTAGAAACTAAGGAAAGAAAGAAATTGAAACCATAACTCAAATATTTTCAGGTGTATTCCTGTTGTTTACTGGGATGAGTCAAATACATCAGCTGGTAGAAAACGCAGAGCACAATATTGGAATTTTAAGTTTAAAACAATGAAATAAAGGAGCTGGAAGCACATCAAGCTAAATGAAAATATGAATGAACCGTCATATGAAATGGCCTAAACTTCCATGTCTGAGTTAGCATGAATAAACTGTTGACTTGGACCCAAATAAACTTCTCAATAAGAACTATAAGCTTTACCATTATAAGACAGAACTATTTGTATTCGAAGGAATACAAGAAAGAAATGCATGAATTCAATGATTTAAGCATACATAAAACCTTCGAATGGACTACTATATTTTTAGCCAAGAGAAAAAAGGACTAGCAAGTGATCAGAAACTAGAATTTTGATCCTTAATAATATGACAAAGAACAAACAAATGGAAATGTTATCATGTTATGATTGTAGTTTTCAGTTACACTTCTTACAAAAGCTCCTGCTGTGCATATTTCATGTTAATTTATAGCTTATAAGCCTCAAACCAGACAAAAGAAGAGGATAAATGCAGTAAAACTGTTCATATATAGGTCTGATTATTCATTGTTTAACATCCCTAACTTCAAGCAACAGATTAGATCAGTGTTCCAAATCCCAATAAAGCTTACTTAACACTATAGAAACAAGCACACGTAAAATTAGGTCAAAAAATCGTTCAACATGGCACCTGACTAAATAACAATGTACATGATTCTACAATAGTTTCTGCATAATATTTGACAGTGTCAGTTGGGTCGTGTGTACAGGGAAGGAACTAGCACGATTGATGGCCTAACGCTTGGTTTGGTCCTCACAGCGTTCGATGCCCCCTTGGGACCGTGAGCATGCTGATTATTGGATTTATTAGGTGTTGCTAAACCTCACTTAGTGTCGATTAAAGTTCTTCATTTTTGGACCTTTGGTGACCATATGTACCAAAAAAGAAAATCAACAGTAGACCCATGACACATGCGAGTGCTTCAGTGTCAAGAAGAAATCAACCCAACATTGAATGAAAAACCAATTACCTACACAAATGGTAGAATCTAATTATGGATTATTTTCACATGTTTCAGGTTCCACCTTGCTTCCCACCAGCCACATTAAAGTTCAACCTAAATCCTAATCTCACCACCTTGCCTCTCCCCAACCCCATTCTTACATTTTGCACTCCCTTCTACTTAATAACGGCATTGCTCAGTAGAATCTCTGAACCCACATCAGCACAGGAAGCAAATACCCACACCCATCAAAAGCAAGTTACCGAAATAAAAAGCACTTAATGCTCTCAGAGAAGAAATCTACATAACTTAATTTTGCATCCACCAACCCAGCCAAGAAGCACCTCCCAGGAAAATCAATTAACTCACTTTCTTTAACCAACATTAATTTTTAAGTGTCCCCATTTATTGGCATCCCCTCAACAATAACTTGAATGACAAATCAGTAGAAAAAAGGATCATCTTTTATGTTAGTTTTAATTAGGATAACCCATGACAACAGCAACCAGCTTCCTCCATAAAGATTACATTTAATGGCTATTGGTGGAATAACCAAATCATTGGAACCCACTTTTGTAATCACTCTCAAATGGAGATTAAATTCTACAATAATGTCGATCTTTGTGGGCATTCTCCGTTCATGGATTATCTCATTTTTCTCATTTCTATAATGCTTGCTTATCATCCCTTTCTTTTATAACAATGCGGTATTCTAAACTACTTTGATCTACACAAGGGCGAGCACACTATCTTGACCAACTGATCTAACTTAAGTATGCCGGTTCCTTACCAACCATCTGTGCCAAGATTAAAATTCTAAAATAAAATCAATGATCAACAACTTCACTTTCTATATAATGAACCACATGCATAAAATGGGAAGATATGCAGGTGCACAATAAATACATACATAAAGCTTAGAAATCTGAAGGTTTGATGCTTGAAATTAATCAAAGTTTGGGATATCTTACTCTTAGGAAGGTAAGAAAATGATATTTGGCGCACAGCCAACTCCATCGTTTACTGCGCTTCCGAGTGAGTAAGGCAAAAACACCAGGTTCCGAGGAGTATGATTGTAGTTCCCTTATCCTAACTATCTTATCTTGGCTGCTGGGTCTGATCTTTATAACGCCCTTGGTTTTGCAGACAATTTCAGAAATGCCATTTCTTTTTGGAGCTCAGAATCTGCATTTATTTGTGGTAGGAAATCTCAACCGTCTATCACCCTGATTAAATCTCAACCATCTATCACCCACTCTCTCTCTTAATCTTGTCCGGGACTGAGTTGTCTCGTCCCAAGACTCCATCCTCAGACCCAATTCACTCGACTCTCCTCCTTGAATCTCCTTTCCTCTCTCGCCGCCACCATCATCATCAGATTCGTCTGATTCATTCTATCTGATCAATTCTAAGGTTTCCCCTCGCGGATCTCCCTCCATTTGGCTCCACTTTCGCCCTCCGCAGTCACCGCAAATGGAAATTCTAGTCCATTGAAATGGGAAATTAGGGTTTGATAGTCAGCAGGTGTGTGTATTTTGCGTCGTTGTGGGGGTGGTTTTTGGTGGCCATGGCTGCTTTGCAGAGAGTGGCGCAGTCCAGCGTGAGTACTACTGCGAGTAGTTACGGATCGCGTAAAGGTGGTGGTGGTGTTTGTTCACTGCCTGCCGCCATTGAAATGGCAATTCCCGATCGGTTTCCGGCAAGCTTGAGGGTTCTAGTGGTCGACGACGACACCACGTGCTTGAGGATTCTTGAGCTGATGCTCCTCCGGTGTCTCCCCTAGGGTATGCCGTTGATCTTCTAGCTAGGACCTCAGTGATTGGATATGCTTATGCTTTATTTGGTTCAGATTCTCGGTTTTTATGTCGAAAGTTTCGATAGATAGATGCTGTTTGTTTTTGCCTATTCTCAGTTTATAAATTATATATAAAAAAAAAAAAAAAAAATTAAAAAGTTGGTCCCGTGGGGCGGGGCGGGACAGGTCCAGTAAATAACGGACCAGGTTAGATCCAATTCCAAAACTACCCGGACCGTCCTGTCCTGTTACTGTTTAAAACTGGTAAGGTCGGTTCCTTCAAAATTATTTTGGAGCCCGGCCCGTGCCCAGCCCTAGTAGGAAACTGGTGAAGATGGGACATTTGTGACTCAATCATACATTAAGGATCGGTATTCTAATTATTTCAATTAAAATTTTAATTTAAGTTTCTACTTTTTAGTTTTGATTTTAACAAAAAATGGTAACTATTCAGATATGAAATTTTATTAGGGTTCTAATTATGAAAAACTGAAAACTAAAATTAATTATGACTGAGAAGTTGAATTACTCGTCGAAAAAGTTTTAATTTTTAAAATTTGATAAAGTATAACATGTACAAATCTTTATATTTTTCCTTTAATTCTGATTCATTCGTTGGTAGAGAAACTATCCAAGGCCACTTACCATGAGTAAGGCCCTGTTTGGCAGATCGGATAAAAGATCAGATAGAATTAGTTATACGGACTCGGGTGTCTGGCGTTCACTCGTACTAAATAAGCGCTGGATTAATTTAACCGGTCGGATAAGATAACACGGTATACACCCGCTTAATAAAACCAATCAAAACGCCCGGTTTATTTAGTCGGGGAAGAAGAATATGGGAGAGAAAGGGAGGGAGTTTGGGGGGTGTGGCGGAGAGAGCTGGGGAACAATTATTTGGGATTCTTCTGCAGTCGGGGAAGAAGAAGGGAGAGAGAGGGAGGGTGTTTGGGGGGTGCGGAGAGATCTGGGAACAAAAAAATGATTTCACTTTTTTTAAAATTTTATTTTTTAAGTTTGATTCCTCCTATCTAGTATAATACCAAACACAGTATAAATAATACGATCACTAATCCGATACTGCACCAAACACCCGACTAATTTAGTCAGTACTATCCGGTGGCTATTTATCCTATTCGACGGAAATAGTCAGTACAGTCCGAGCTGTCAAACGAGGCCTAAACGTATTAATGATGTATTGACGTTCCTCATGTTTGTTGTGCTCCAAATCCAATGTTTGTACTTGCACAGTTATTATGACCATGGGACATGTGTGATTATCTTCGACCCAAAAATACAATAAAAAAGAATCTCATACATTTTAAATTTCAAAAATGTCTCTACTTGTGTAACATGGAACATTCCACAACACTCGTCTGTTCTTGCCAGATCGTACAAAAAACTACCTTAACTATTGGTGTCACGACACTTTTATACTTCATCTTTTAAAATTGACAATGTCATACCTCATATTTAGAATTTGGTCCAATGTTAGACCTTCCGTTACTTGGCCGTTTACTTTTCAATTAAATGCTGACGTGGCTTGATTTGGGACCCATTTTTTATTAAAAAATTAATAAAATATTATTAAAAACTAAAAAAAATATATTTAATATTTTTTAAAATAATAAAGAAAAATAAAAAAAAAATAAAAATAAATAAATCCCTCTCTGTTTCCCCCCTCTCTCTCTCCTCCCAACTTCATCTTCTTCCCTTCCTAATCTTCAACCAAAAAACAAAAACCCAAAAAAAAAAAAAAAAAAAAAAAAAAAAATTTGAAAACCCATCGACACCCCCTCTCTGCGGAAGAAGAAGAAGAAGGAGAAGGAGAAGGAGAAGGAGGAGGAAGAAGAAGAAGAGGAAAAAAAAGGAGAAGAAGGAAGAAATTATTGTTTTTTTTTTTTTGAATACCCATCAACCCTCCCAACGGAAGAAGGAGGAAGAAGAAGAAGAGGAAGAAAATGAGAAGGAGAAGGAGAAGGAGGAAGAAGAAGAAGAGGAAGAAAGAAATTTTTTTTTTTTTTTTGAAAACCCATTGATCCCCCCTGCGGAAGAGCAAGAGGAAGAAGAGGAAGAAAAGGAGAAGGAGGAAGAAGAAGAGGAAGGAAAAAAAAAAATATATATCCAACCCAACCCAGTTCGCCCCCCCGCTCCCCCCCCCCCAACCCCCTACAACCCAGAAAAAAGAAGAAGGAAGAAGAAGAGGAAGAAGAAGAAGAAGAAGAAAAAATAAAATAAAAAAAATTCAACCCAACCTAGTTCGTGTACCCTTTGCAACCCAGAAAGAGGAAGAAGGAGAAGAAAAAGAAAAAAAAACAAATCCAAAGTGAACCCATTTCGTCCCCACGCCACCCCCCTAAACCCAACCCCCTACCAACCCCAAATCCACAACTCTCATCCATTCTTCACATCCTCTTTCGCACCCATCCTTCATCTTCTTTGCACACCCATCTTCCCGCTGACAGGATCTGGGTTTTTTTTTTTTGTTTCTTCTGGATTGCAGGAGGGAGAAGAGGGGATGGGGAGGGAGGTCGACAAATTGAGAGTGGGTGCGGGGGAAGACAAATTAGAATTTTTTTTTCTTTTTTTTTTTGGTGGGGTTTGCAGGTGAGGGGAAGAAGATGGGGGGAAGAGAAAGGAGGGGGATGGGGAGGGACGAACTGAGAGGGTTAATTTTTTTTTTATTTTTAACTTTTTATTATTAATTTAATATTTAAAAAATATTAAATACTTTTTTTTAGTTATTAGTAATATTTTAATGATTTTTAAATAGAAAGTGGGCCCCGAATCAAGCAACGTCAGCATTTAACTGAAAACTAAATGGCCAAGTAACGAAAGGTATAACATTGGACCAAATTCTAAAGATGAGGTATGATATTGTCAATTTTAAAAGATAAGGTATAAAAGTGTCGTGACACCAATAATTAAGGTAGTTTTTTGTACTTTACCCTTTAAATTTAGATGTTCGAGTTTACAGCTTATTTTCTACTTAGTATTTTATTGTCTAAACTCTTGTAGGCGGGGATAAGAAAAGGTGTCTATAATACTAGACGAATAGTTATTCTCAAAACAACTTTTGTGACCAACAACAGCAAAACCAAACACAAACACCACCCACCCCCGTCCCCCCCAAAAAAAAAAACACCACCCCAAAAATAAATAATAATAATAATAATAATAATAATAATAATAATTAAAAAAAAAAAAACTTCTTCAGGGTGTGCCATTTTACGATAGAGACTATAGTGAGTCCAATTAAAAGTTGTTGTGTCACATGATGCAAAAGATTTGCATTGATGGCAGCATGCAAATTAAACCTTACTTTCATAATTTACATTACTGTCTAATTTATTACTGATAAAATACATTAATTTCTTCCCACTTGTTTCATAAATTTGACATAAATTTTTAGGCAATAGCATTTTGTTTGTTTGGAGCACTACAAAAAATATGGGGACTGCGCTTAATAAATTATTTGTACCCTTTGAAGCCAAAGACCACCAACGTAATGTGCCAATAGACCAATAGCAACAGTTCAACAACTATAATATTGTTTGTGCCCTCTATAGGCGTGCCCTTTGATAATAAGGCACAATATTGCTTTTGTGCTCCTAAAGAAAGCACCAATAACAGCCTATTTGTGCCTTAATTTTGACAAGCATGTTAGATGAAAGACAATCATGCGCACAGTTTTCAAATTGTGCCCAATAGGTTCTATTTGAAAAAAAAAAAAAAAATTTTGAAACAAAACAAAAAATTCTAAATTTTCATAAAATCAACAAATCCCACAATATACATGTATTTCAGTTATTTTCCACAAATCCCACATATTTACAACTAGCTTTTCTTCAGAATCCTATCCTCTTCTACTGCAATCATTGGACCCAAGTTCTTCATGCAATGTAACTTTAACCACATTCCCTTGTTGCCTATAAGGAATCTTAGTAAAAAGTGTGGAGTAAGAAATATTTATACGTTACAAATAACATCCATTTTATCAAGATTATCACATGCAAACCACTTTGATCTTCCAGGGAATTAAGGACATAATGACATTAGCAATTATTGAAAAACCAACCTAAGTGCACTGACATATATATTTCCCTTACCGTGAGCCATTTGATCATTCTCAGCATCAGCAAATAGATCCCTAACATTTTTCTCAGTTTCACAACCGAACTTGGCCAAAACTTTAGGGCCATTAACAATCTAACACAGTTCACAAAAAACAGAAATCTCATCAATCACCAATGCAGATAACAACTAACTTATATAAGGATATCCAAAATCATGCAGAGATGCTCAAATAGCTTTGGAACCTTAAAATAATGTACTAGCATCAAGATAATGTGTTAAATCGGCATGGTTCAATGTTTACAGCTGGCATAACTTAATCAATTCATTACCTAAGCCTATTATGAAAAATAAGAATACATGATTGTGACAATGAATATCTAGTTCTTTATTTCATCTCAGTATCATGCGTCATCAATGCTGGAACCCCCATTTGCCCAACATCAGACAGAGGGAGAAGAGAAGAGTACTTTAAATAGAATTACACCACTCTAATTAACGTCGAGGCCTTCTATGATAAAACCCCACACCTGAGGGATTGAGCAGGTGGTAAAGTGGGGACAGTATTGGTGTTGTTGGAGTGGGCCCTCAACCCGTCTACCTAAAATTCCACAATAATACAATAGAAATGTGATTATTGTTGGCGTGAGTCAACAAGAATACAATATGAATGTAATTGTGTTTCCTAGTTTGGTTATAACTCTTTGATGTGATATAAAATAACACACAAATTAAACCCTCTTTTTGATAGTTGTAGTATGTGAAAGTAGAGATCGTTCTAGGCCGAGGATTAGGAGGGTTGCTAATCTACACAAATTAAACTCCAAATCACTAAACTAGACTCAAAAACAAAAAACTAAACTTAAACTGACACAAAACAAACTAAGATGACTCAAATAACTCAAAACAGGCACTAAGGGGTGATTTGGACGAAAATCTAACTAAATTGACTCAAAACATGAAAAGGGGGTTTGTTTGGACGAAAATTGACTTGAAACTAATAAGTTCCAGAACTAAGTAAAGGTTGCACGAAATTAAGGTAACTAAAGGGGTGAAAGGCTAGCTAGAGGGTCCTTCTCCACACATGACACATATGCAACACAAATTGATTTCCAGTTATTATTCCTATAAACCATGAATGACAATGCCCCAAATTAATTGTGAACTGCACAAATTAACTCTCAGATTTTCCTAAATTTCATTGAATTGGATTCAGCAATGCAATTAAATTATTCTTATCAAGTTCCCTATATGAACTGCATGATAGAGATACATATCAAAGATCATTAAGTTCTATGAAAATCATAAGCATTGGCAAGGCCTTCGTAACTATGAACTGCATGATACTCCTGCCATGAATTTACTTAACACAATCATGACTAGTGATTTCCACTACTTATAAATATAAGTTCATAAGTATTAGGTGAAATTCCCTTATATTTTAGCATCAGATTCATGCATGCAAACTAAGTGTGCACCCTCAATCAACATACAAGAATAAGTTATCAATCAAACAGATAAGTAAATCACATTCATGTTTTACGAAACAATAACTAGAGGAAATCAATTCATATCACATATATGTTCATGGCTTTGAATTCACCTCTAACTAAAATGAAATTAGTTCCACATGTCCATCATAATTGAAAACCAAATTAAAACAGACATTGGACTAAAACTAAGGATAAAATACACCTAGAAATGCTCCAGCACTCCAATGATCTTGGATGGCAGACATGGCTCCAAGCTATTTCTTCTCCTTTGTTCCTTGCAAAGTTGCGGCAGATGTGTATTTTTCTCTCTGAAATTCTCTAAAATTCCCCCTTTGTGCGACAGATATGTTATGTATTTCTAGGGCTAGGGTTTCACGGCAGAAATCCTTGGAGGACAAGGATAGGGTAAGGCAAATTTGTATTGGAAAAATGATTAGTTACATGGCAGAAACTAGGAAGAATAAGGAGAGGGTGCAGCAGATTCTAGGGCTTTTAGAAAGGGGTGTTGTGGTAGGTTTCTAGAAGGACAAGGGATAAGGCATGCGGCACCAATCTAGGGCAGAGAATATAGCTTCTAGAACCAAATATTTAGATGATTTAATGTGAAATTGATTCCCCTTTGCAGCTGGAATAAAGGTGGGAAAAGATTAGGATATGATAAGATAAGATAAGGTTTGGATAAGATTTGGATAATGTTCCTTCTTTTTAGCTGATTCCTTATCTTCAATGTCTTGAATCCAATCTTCCAAATGTTAAGCACATTCCTAGCCTCTTTTGATCTTCAAAAACGTCCATCCACCTTTCTCCATGCATGTGCTATCCATTCCAAGCCTAAAACTACTCTAAAATGCTCCAAATTGCTTTTTCTTGCCCACTTTGCCATTTGGACCTACAAACACACGAAAATAGCTTAAATCACTATAATAAATAGAAACTAACGCAATAAATGCAAGGAAACAAGCTAACAAAGTCATATAAATATGTTCCTATCACTCTCTTTTTATGTCTTTAATATTCCTTGTAGTACAAGGATTGAGTATGTATATATATGTGTTGCCTCCTATAAGAGAAGAATATAGAGAAATATATTGAAACCCTAAAATTAATTTTATCTTGGCATCAGAATAGGTTTCGACCTGTCTCTTTCTCTAAATCCTATCCCCGTTCACTACTGTTTTCAGTGCTTCACTTTGTTGTCTGCGTAACAGCCATTGAAACCAAGCTCAGAAGTCTCGAAACAAGAGACCTCTGCTAAAACCCCAAACCCAGGTCTCAAAACAAGAGACCACTAAACCCGTTACAACCAAAACCCCCAAAGCATATAAACTTAAACTAGCAAACCGTGTGTCTTGAAGCAAGAGACACCACCTATTGGAAAAACCAAAAACTAGAAATCTAAAGCAAAGATTGGTTCCATGGCTGACAACCAAATGTTGGTTCCAATCTCTAACGAAAAAGAGCATGGGTTGGCTGATTATGAAGCCCACAAAATAATTGGACAACAAGGTCCATCTGTAATCCACAACCTAATTGGGCGGCAAATGTGTGAACCTGGAGCCCGAAATCTAAAAAGGCAGCAAGCAATTGATGGTGTCTCTGTTGGAACCCGCCTAGCCCACCAGTGAAGACTCATCAAGATTGGAACTCAGACCCAGACAATTCGAGCCCACAACTGTCTCTATTGAATTTGATTGCTTCTCAAGGGCAATCAGATAATCCAGGTAACTCTGGCACAGTTTTGATTGCATCTGTTGATGTTGATACAAGTTGGATTATTAACTTCAGAGCCACTGATCATATGACTTATGATCATACTTTATTTAACTCTACAACACCACAACCTCGGGATAGTATTGTCACTGCTAATGGAGGTGTTGCCCCAGTTATAGGGGCGGGTTCGATTGCACTCAATCCTACTCTTCCCTTACACATTTGCTTACTTGTTCCCACACTCTTTAGCCATTTGTTATCTGTGGGACAGGTCACCGAGCAATTAGACTGTGTTGTGCAAATGTTTCTGTCTTTCTGTTTACTTCAAGATATCCGAACTCAGGCGATCATTGGGCTTAGTACTAAGAGAAGGGGGTTGTACTATGTTGATGATATTACACAAGGTTTTGTTCATCAAGTTCAAGGTCGTGATAATGGAAAGTTGAAGACTATTCAGTTGTGGCATCGTCATCTTGGTCATGCTTCCTTCAATTATTTTCAAATACTTCCGTCATTATTTGGTAATATTTCAGATTCTTCGTTAAAGTGTAACGTTTGCACATTAGCCAAAAGTCATCGAGCTTTTTATCCCACAAGTTTGCATAAAAGAATAATTCCATTTGAGTTAATTCATTCTGATGTGTGGAGGCCATCTCCGGTTACTACTCAACATGGTGTGCATTAGTTTGTAACATTTATTGATGATTGCACTAGGATGACTTGGTTGTACCTTATGAAGAATAAAAGTGATGTGGGTGACATCTTCAAAGCATTTTATCACATGGTTTATACTCAGTATTCACTCTCTGTTAAAGTGCTTCGGTCAAACAACAGTGGTGAGCATCTTAATCAGGATCTTTCTCAGTTTTTTACGAAAAAGGGCATTCTTCATGAAAATCCGTGCCCTTAGACCCCACAACAAAATGGAGTTTTCGAACAAAAAAATTGGCACATCTTTGAGATTACCCGTGCCCTTCTTATTGGTAGCTGTGCACCTAAGACATATTAGGCTGATGCAGTCACTTATGCTATTTATATCATGAACCAAATGCCATCGTGTGTTCTCTCTTTTAGAACCCCCTTAGTCGTGCTTGCTGATCATGTTTTGCTCCCTTCCATTCTTCATCTGAACCTCGGGAAAATGGAAATTCTGGTGTTGGTCCGAGTACATAGAAATTCTGGTGTTGGTCCAAGTACCCCAAATTCGAGTAATAGTTCCAGTGAGTCAGAAGACAGTAATAACTCTTTCACACTTCAACGGATATTCCCAAGGTAAGTACTCACTCGGGAACCATCTTATATGTTGCCTCTCGACAAAATCGAGGAAAACCACTAGACAGGTACTCTCTAGAAGGAAATGTGTGGTATTCCATTTCAAATTATGTCTCTACTCATCGACTTTCCCTGAAATATTATGCATTTGTTTAGCAAATAGAAACCATCAAAATACCCACTAGAGTGGAGGAAGCTTTGAAAGATTCGAAATGGACAAAAGCAATGCAAGTTGAAATGGTAGCACTACAAAAGAATAATACATGGAGTGTGGTTCGACTTCCCAAAGGAAAGAAATCAGTGGGCTGCAAGTGGGTGTTCACTATTAAACATAAGGCAAATGGAACAATTGATAGATACAAGGCGAGGCTAGTGGCCAAAGGTTTTACCTAAACCTTTAGGGTTGATTACGAGGAGACCTTTGCTCCTGTTGCAAAAATAAATACCATTAGAGTTTTATTATCTCTTGTTGCGAACCATGGCTGGCCTTTGAGATAGTTTGATGTTAAAAATGCTTTTCTACATGGTGATTTAGAGGAAGAGGTGTACATGGATATTCCACCAGGTTATGGTGCTGCGAACTCCAGTGGGAAAGTGTGTAAACTTCGGAAGGCATTGTATGGCCTTAAATAGTCACCTAGAGTGTGGTTTGGATGGTTCACCTAGGCAATGAAGAAGTATGGGTATAGACATGGAAACACAGACCATAAATTGTTCATCAAACGCAAGGATGGCGAGGTAACTCTGCTTATCATAAATGTAGATGATATGATTGTCACAAGTGATGATACAATGGAAATCAAACGTCTGCAAGGGCATTTGTCTTCTGAGTTTGAGATGAAAGATCTTGGAGGACTTATATACTTCTTGGGAATTGAAGTGGCTAGGTCTCAGGAAGGAATATACTTATCTCAGAGAAAGTATGTATTGGACCTTTTGTCTAAAACTGGTATGTTATGGTGTAAACCAGTGGATACACCTATGGTGCAGAATCATCATCTAGCATTTTATCAGGATCAAGTCCTAGTGAATAAAGAAAGGTATCAAAGATTGGTAGGGCGATTGATTTATTTGTCGCTTATAAGGCCGGATATTGCTTACGTAGTAAGTGTGGTGAGTCAATTTATGCATGCTCCTAGTGAGGATCATATGGCAGCAATAATGCGGATTATGAGTTCCTTAAAAGGAGCTCCAGGAAAATGGTTGATGTATAGAAAGTATGGGCATATGTAGGTGAAAGGGTATACCGATGCAAATTAGGCTGGAAATATCACTGATCGACGGTCTACGTCGGTATACTTCACATTTGTAGCTGGTAATCTTGTGACATGGAGAAGCAAGTAGCAAAATGTGGTGGCAAGGTCTTTGGTCGAGGCTGAGTACTGAGGAATGCCACATGGTATTTGTGAGCTTCTATGGCTTCAAATTCTACTCACTGAGATAGGGTTTAAACCAAAAGGTTCTATGTTGTTGTATTGTGATAATCAAGCAGCACGGGAGATAGCTAACAATCCGGTGCAGCATGATAGGACCAAACATGTTAATGTGGATATAAATTTTATCAAAGAAAAGTTGGAAGTTAAGTTGATTGACATTCCGTTTGTGAAGATAGAAGAACAGTTAGCAAATATTCTAACTCATGCAGTTTCTGCAATAAGGTTTCAAGACTCACTTGACAAGTTGGGCCTAGGTGATATCTATACACCAAATTGAGGGGGAGTGTTGGCGTGAGTCAACAATAATACAATAGGAATGTAATTGTGTTTCCTAGTTTGGGTATAACTCTCCTTTTATGTCTTTAATATTCCTTGTAGTACAAGGATTGAGTATGTATATATATGTGTTGCCTCCTATGAGAGAAGAATATATAAAAATATATTGAAACCTTAAAATTAATTTTATCTATCAATTGGTTTAGTCTTATTTGAAATTACGGCTGAAACATAGAAAAATAATCATTCAAACGAAAATAACAAATTCTTAGTCCTAAAAGAATTGCAACTCTCAAAAATTTGATTATTAAAGAAAAGGTGGATCAAACTCCAAAACTTTGGTTCTTTCCCGTTCAACATCTTTCCGATTTGACGAGCCATGAGAGAAAGAAAAAAAAGAGGCCATAACACACTAGTTTGAGAAAAAAGAAAGCATCAAATGTTGTGTAATGGATATGATCCAAAGTCCAAACACATCCAAACTCATACATGCATAATGTTCGATCTTTTTCTTTCTTTTGAAAATTAGACTCTGAAACTTCCCAAAATATTAAAACGCTTTTAATCATTTCATTAAGTGTGTTTATTAAGCACTGTAAGGATACTAATACAAAAGATAGAAAATTAAATATCATGAATAAAACCTAGTTATATTTCATGTAAGGCTCAAAATACCTTATGTAGGACTTTTATATCTCAAGTATAAACATTAGCAAGTTGTAAGAAACTTCACTCCATTTATCTCATTCCACAGAGTACTTGTAAGTTACAACATTGTAGATACACATTTGTACCTGAGAACTATTCAACTGAGCTTCCATTTGTGGGTCGAGCGGTATAAATGGTAAATATCACATTATCATTCAAGACCAAAAATATGAGCCCTTTTTCAATCTCTTTCCGAAAACTCAAAAGGACTCAATTTCAGAACGGTTTTTTTTTCACCCAAATGCACATTTGGGTTTCATTACTCTCCTCGCATCAATTTAAAAGGTACATAATTTCCAGTTTCATGTACAAATAAGATAATTATCACAAATGTTGCCAATCTAATCAAATAATAAATGTAAAGACAAATACCAAAGCATTTGAAAACATACGCTGATAAAAAAAAAAATCCAAGAACAAGACAAAAATCAATGAAACGAAAGAGATCCGAGTGAATGGAAAGGAAAAAACAAAGGATCAATTCCACTTTAAAGAAACACGGTATAAAAAAAGACCCGTTTATGAAACTTATTATCTGGATGGGAATCAAGAACAAGAAAATTCAAAGTTAGAAATATTAAAAAAAAGAAAAAATTAATAAAAAAATGAATACATAAGATACATACACTAAAAGATAAGAAGAAATTCGACCGCCCCCTACATATTTGATACCCTCTCCTACGAAAAAACTCGCAATACCGACTCCATTTGTAATTCCATCAATTATTCGTCTATCAAAAAAATGAGTTAGTTCAGCCAATCTTCTTAATGCCACACTACAGGGAAAATTTACGCACGGCCTTGACATCATCGGAACAAGCCCAAAGGTAGTGCACACATTGTAACCTGCAATTACCGCTTTATTCACTTTAGAAATTAAATGCAGTCTTCCAACGTAGAACAATTTTAAATCCAAATTAGACGAGAAGGGCTTTACACTCTCCTACGGAGTTCCATCACTTAGACCCCAACAAAATTGGCATGTTTATATTACATCTAAAGCCTAAAAATAACTATCAAACCCACATTTCTTTTTATTTTCTTTATAAAACAAACGTATAGACAAATCAAACGAATTTAAGCACAATCTCAAATTCAAGCACCAAATAATTAGTGGGAAAAAAAGTGAATCACTTACTAGGTTCCCTGAGGAGACGTTGAGTTTCCTGAGGGATCACACACACAAAAGTTGTTAAAAAAAAATTACTCAAAAATCATAGAAAAATAGCAAAGGAAAAGCCCAGATCTGAGAGGAGTTCGTGTTGCGGTGGTTGTCCAACTGATAGACGACATCCATCGGCGGAGTCTAAGAGAGGCAGAGATGGGTTTGTTTGAATCTGAACCAGATCAAATTCCCTTTTGATTATAACTGTTGGGGCCCAAAAGTGTCACACACCAAGCCAATCAAGTCTCAAGGTCCAATTGTCATGCAAAGACTTTCTCAAAGCCCAAGTCCACCTCGACCTAAAAGTCCCTAAACATAAATTGGCAACTCTGCTGGGGATAAGTTGTAATCTTCATTCAATGGCTCCCAGATCCAGAAGAAACACTACCAAGAGTGGCAATGCCTCAGACGTAGGCGAGGATGCTTCCCGACTATATTAGTCTCAACATGAAGGCTAACGCTAGGAGAGCTAGGAAAACCTAGACGAATACGACATACTGGACATTATTGCAGCCATTCATGCCTTGGGTGAAGCCCAAAAACAAATTGTTGCGTTTGTAAAAGAGTTGAAAAACTTAACCCCGAAGCCAAGCGAGAAAACCAATGACAAGGATTGCACGCCCAGGGAAAAGGTTTCTCAGGAGAAGTTAGCTGCTGATGTAGGCAAGGGTCCTGAGAAAGCACCATCCTTTGTCACTCAGGAAGACGCCATAGCCATGCTCGAAAAGGGGCTGCACAGGAGCTCAGAAGACTGGAAATATGTTCTTGAGCCACCATATCCAACCAGCATTCTCCATATGCCATATCCTAAAGGATACGAGACTCCCAACCTTGTTCTCTTTGACGGGAGGAAGGGTAGCCCTAAGGAACATATAAGCCATTTCATTGATGCTTTCGGTCCTCATGCTAGTAACTGCAACCTCCATCTCAGGGAGTTCTCGAAAAGCCTAACTGATCATGCCTATACTTGGTACAAGACCCTTGCACGAGGTTTCATCCAGACCTGGGAAGAACTAACGGGAAGGTTCTGTAAAATGTACTTCCAGCATGAGGAAAGGGTCATGACAACTCAGCTCAACAATACACGCCAAAGGCATGGGGAAGATCTGCCCTTGATGGCTATGATGAGAAAAAACGAGGAAGCTCTTATGGAGATATGTATCAGCAACATTGTAGCTGATTACAAGGTTTATTTGGAGAACATTGGTATCAACCAATTCTCGAGGCTCATGGATGCAGTAAGGAAGACCAGCTTGTCGGTCAAGCCTTCCATAGGGAAATCCTGGAAGATTGACAAGAAGGAAGCTCAACATGCCTTAGCCGTGGATGACAAATCTGATTACAACCCATGAAAAAAGAAGGAAATGGAGAGCGATAGGGAAACCTATCCTCCACTAGCATACAGGGATGAGGAATTCCAAGTTATCTTTGATACCATGCTTGCAGATAGGGCCACCAAGCTACCTTAACCGTACAAAACCCCTTCTAGGGAACACAGAAATGATCATAGGTATCGTTGCTACCATCAGTATGTAGGATATCCCTCTATTGTATGCCAAACTTTGTGAAAAATTCTCCATTAAAAAATTCGTGAAGGAACGCTATAGCTGTCATGTAAGACGCAAGCCATAGACATTGACCCTATACCGAAAAGCTGAGGGAAGGAGGGGGTAGCTGTCATTACACGCTCCGGAGATGACAATGATTACCATCCATGGATTTGCGATCCTAAGCCACCGGAAGCCATTTAGGAACCTTCCAGGAGAAGAGTTACTGGTGCAAATACTACAAGCCACAGAGCTATGATACACCATGGCCTCAAGCTAAAGGGTGGGGAGATAAGGATGCAAATGTCATGGATTTTGCCTCAAGCCTAAGTGACGATGACTTCACCATCGATATCCCATAAAAATACAATGAGGAAGCCACGGAAGAGCATCTATTCAACCAGGAAATGATGGTTGTGACTTTGTACAACCGACCCAGTTAAGCGTTACCTTTCCCTAGGGCAAGGGCCCACTGCAGCACAGGTAATTTAGGAAAACTCGAAGTTCAAATCCTTTTTTGACTAGCTTGAATATGGCTCTGAAGCAAGAACTACTGTTGCTGAAGCTCTTATGCATGTTTCTGAGGATTATGGCTCTCAATGTTATGCTGCCCAATCGCAAAGGGCTTTCCTCGAGAATAACAACGCCATTATCTTTATTGACGAAGACATGGAAGTGGTTTTCCCTAACCACTGAAGGTCACTGTACCTGGAAGGACAGATCAATGATGTGTTCATTAGGCAAGCTTTGGTAGACATTGGTTCCTCCGTTAACATTCTGCCCTTGGTAGTACTTACTGCAACAGACGTCCCAACGACAAAGGTGGTAAGGTCTCAAATCTCGATCAAAAGGTTTGGGAATAATAGTGATGAAACTATGGGATATATAAAAATCAACTTGATGATCGGCCCTATCAGGTCCTTTACTAAGTTTTATATGATAGACATCAATGTGGCTTACCACGCTCTACTCAGAAGGCCATAGGTAAACAAGCACAGACTCGTAGCCTCCACTTACCACCAGTGTGTCAAAGGAAGAATTAGGATGAGGCCTATTTGCATCCCAGGAAACCAGATGCCATTCAACTTAGACGAGATTCACTATTCCGATGCCAAATTCTATAATGATTTCCCAAGTGCCGGAAGTGGGATATCACTGGCCTCAGGGATACCTTTACCCTCTTATGAAGAAGTTCTAGATCTCAATGACCAAGAATTCCTAGCCAATTTGGAAAAGGGAAAACGTATACAGGGTGTACAAGGCGCACGAGTAAAAGTAAAAATAAAAACGAAAAACGAAACTTTTCTTATAAAATTAACTCCAAAATCCTTCCAGGGTGTACAAGATAAATAAAGACTCTTAAATCCCTCGTCTAGCACAACCTTAGCTTATCTACCATTCCTTGATCATGTAGCAAACTTGCAAGGTCTAAAATATATAGGGTGAGTGAAAACACACCTCAATAGGGACATAAGTCTTATCAAGGATAATCGTCAAGGCTAAACCAAGTGTCATGCTCATGTGATGAATCATATCATGTTATCAAACATAAATTATATATCATGAATGCAACTTAAATTCAATTACCCAGCTCGTTAATCTATATAATAAAACAAGCTGACCTGCATGTCCCATACCATGCATTTTACCACTACACTGGTGCTGCGAATGCTTTATTATATAAGCTAATCCTCGTAGCTCAATCATACCAAGTACCCCATTTCGTTGGTCATCTTGTTCTCCTCTCAGTCGCTAGAGTCTCCACTACTTCGTATCATTCCTATAATTTCACTTTTGCCACCCTTGTTGGTCTCTACGAGAGTCAAACTCAACCACACAAAAGATAGTTCTATTTCTATTCCTCAATCCCGAATATTCCAATAAGATCCTCCCACTCCAATATGCAATGACATATGCATGTAATTAACATTTTAATGATAATTTAGGATTATCAACAAGCACAATAATATATCAAGTTCCACACAAGCAATTATATCAATTATATATGTACCAAATAAAACACATATTTCACAAAGCTTAAACAAGACAAATACCCCAATAGTGATAAGTTTCCAAAAAACTGTACCTTGAATCCAAAGCTGAAATGAAGATCCACGTCACTACTATAATAGCTAAGCTCCACCTACTTGAGCAAGCTCTTTGATGACTCTTAACGCTATCTATTTCTTCCATTCTATTTTCTTTTCTAATCTCTCTAACATATATAATACACACACACACACACACACACACACACACACACGTACATACATATATTACATATACACACCACCTCTACATAATAACACTTGCATGCTTAGCATGCATTTATCAAACAATTCATGTTTAAAACCAAAGATAGGAAAATCCTATTTATACTAGGATATGACGGTTGCAACACTTGGAGGTTAAGTAAAAATATTATTAATTTAATATACATGGATAAACTATAAGGACATGATAACTATCCTATTGAGAGGTGTTGATTGCATGGCAATATAAAGCACACATCCACAAGGTAGTTTCACATAGTCAACATATATACGTGCCTTCTAAGCACATAATCTTTCTTTCCTATAGCATTTTGGATTGGTAAAAGTGATAGCTAGCCACGTAGACATAAATAGAATGAATGGTAATTCACCTCAATTATGAGTTGGATAAGGATAAAATCACGGTAGTAATAATACCTAAAATAAACTCTAAAAATACGGGATCTCACATGTGTTTCCTGATGACTGTGTCATCTACTGCTTATGACAGGTTGGGGGGCTTAACCACATTGCATGGGAAAACCCTGAGTATGGAGGCACTGCATGCCAAGCAAATGAAGTTCCCAAGGAAGCTGAAGACATGCATGCACCTGTTGCCGATGATGAATCTCTGCAAAAAATCTTGCATGCGCCAAAATGCATGCATGATGGATCCACTGCAGTGGTGGAAAAGCTTGAGGAGGTAAGCCTAAGTGATGATCCCTCTGTGCAAAAATTGATTTCTATTAGTGTTTACTTAATTGTTGAGGAAAAGAAAGAACTAGTCAGCTTGCTAAAAGAGTTCAAAGATGTCTTTGCTTAGAGCTATGAAGAGATGCCAGGCCTTGACCCAAAGTTAGTGTGCCACGCGCTAAATACACAGTCTGGGATCAAGCTAATCTGGTAGCAAAGGAGGAATTTCCACCCGAAAATAGAAGCTAAAATCAAAGTTGAAGTAGAAAAGCTCTTTGCAACTGGATACATCAAGCCTATCAAGCACCCTCTTTAGCTAGCCTACATTATCCTAGTAAAGAAGAACATTGTTCAAATTTGGATTTACATCAATTACCAAGATCTTAATGCATCATGCCCAAAAGACAAGATTCCACTTGTAAACACGAAAATTCTGTAACGAATGAAATGAGAACACGTGTTCAAAGTAGATTTGTATTGATGAATTTGTAAGGTTTCAATATTGTTTACAATTTTCCTCTAATTTAGTCTTCAAATTTCATGTAGATGCATAGGTTGTTGATCCAAGGGTCACGTTGACTTGACCTCAGACGAACAATTGAACAATTGCTTCAAGTTTTGAGTTTGAAACAATGCATGGATAGTCTTTACCTCTAGGTTTGTGTATGACTGCGGAAAATGTGATGTTGATGTGGGATTTTATTGATTCAAGGGTCTTGGCAACTTGATCTTGAATCGAACGTCGTTACAAGTTTTAAGCTTGCAACAAAGTCTTGAAGGAATCAGCACTAGTGCTTGTTGATTCTTCAAGGTAATGCTTTGGCTTTGGTCGAAAGAAAGCTTTGACTTTGGTTGTATGTTCTTTGAAGAGAGCTTTGGTAACATATTAGTCTTCAAATATTTAGCAGAGGTTCTCCTTTTGTGAAGATGCTTTAGCTTTCTTTCTAGTTTTGGGAACAATTTAGGCCCCTTGCTGACTTTAAGGAGATTTCTTCCCCTTTGCCGCATTTTAAGAATGCTTTTGAGCTTCCTTTGCTTGATTTGTGCCACATGTGAATGTTCTAACTCAAGGGTCATCGAGACTTGATCTTGAATTAGTTTGTTTTTTCAAGGGCCGTAGAGGCGTATTTCTTGAACAAAACATTTCTTCAAGGGCCGTTGAGGCGTATTTCTTGAATTGAAATGATGAATTTCGTCAAGGGCCATTGAGGCATATTTCTTGGACAAAACATTTATTCAGGGGCCTTTGAGGCTTGGTCTTGAATGAAATGAAAATTTTCTTCAAGGGCCGTAAAGGTTGATCTTGAATGAAATGAAAATTTAATTCAAGGGGCTGTAGAGCCTTGATCTTGAATGAAAATATTGAAAATAGATAAATTGGCACAAACTTATTGTGCTTATTGATTTTCCATAATTTTTTGACAAAATACATTTGGTGTATTTTCAGGCTTGGATTTTTTCCTTGTGGGTGTGGGAAAGATGCTTTTTTCTTCCTTAAGTAGGACCCTCTTTCAATTTTGGTGATTTCCTTCAAGGTTTTGGAAAGCTTTAATGCTTGTCCTTGGGTAAGTAGGATTAGCATTTTTTTCCCTTTCCCTTTTTATTTTTTTTTCCGGCCAAGGAAGGTGTTTTCCCCTTTGATTTGGGAAACTTGAAGACTTGTCCTTGCCCTGGAGGGATTTCCTTTTGTATTTTGGCAAGGAGAAGTACTTTCCTTTGATGTTTTTGGAAATTTTGAAGCCCTTTCCTTATTTTTGTTTTGTTTTCTTTGCTGATTTTTTGTTGCAAAAAATAGCATTTTTTCCCTTTATTGCCGTGCATAAGTATTGCATTTTTTGCTTGGAATTTGTTTCCTTCTTGTAGCTGAAATGTGCTTCCTTCTTTTGATTTTCATTTTGCTATTTGGTATGTATTTCCCTTGTAGCATTTGAAAGCAATTGACCTTTATTTATAGGACAATTGGGTGTGTGTTTTGTCACAAACCATCCTTGTCCTGCACTGTCTCTGTTCTTGCCATGTGTTTGCTGCTGCTTAGTGTCGTGGGTTTTGCTGCTTAGAGTTGTGCCTTTTGTTGTTTGGTGCTTGTTGCAATGCGTCACTTTTTACCACGTGTTGATGTGCAAAAGATTGTAGCGAGGTTACTCTGTGTAGTGCCTTTTGGTTGTAATTTCCCTCAGTGGTGACGTTGATGTGCACTGCAAGAAACTGCTTGCGTAATTGCTGCAGGGTTGCCTAGCATTTTGGTTTTCTTTGCTACTGTAGCGTACTTTGAAGGACCGTCTTGTAGCTATCCTTTTTGCTATGCTGCTCAAGCTTTGTGGCTGATTTTTTTTCATCGTTGTGACTTGGTCATCGTTATCCTTTAACACTCATGAGGTTTGTCTTGCATGTCTTTTGCTTTAGTGAAGCAATTTTTTTTTTCTTCTTGTCGCCCCACTCTTACGCTTTATGTTGCCTTGTTTGTTTTGTTGCAACCATGGTATTGTTCAAGTGATTTAAGAGCAATACCATCACTATTCTTGTGAAGGAAGATGATTCGCAAGATAAGGGAACGACGTTGAAGCTTTGTGCTCCGTTGACTGGCCCTAAGGTGCTTGTTCTTCATGCGAAAGACAACTCAATGTATATCAAGTCATGGTCTTCTGAAGTATCTTGGGAGGTGACAGATTTTGGTCAACCAAATATAAAGAAGAAGGCGTGTACATCGAGAATTCTTATCTTGAATCCTTCGCACCATGTTTGTGATGATCCACATGCTTCACTTGAGCTTCTTGGCAATCGTATCAGTAGCGGAGCTATGACTTGAAATAGCACCTTATCAACTATTGGAGAAGCCATCTTTGCTGAGTTTTACTGGGAGTGGCTTGAAGATATCTTGAGCCAATCCAAAGATGTGCTTACTAACGTGGGCCTTTATCATGAGGTATACGAATCTTTGTTTAGTTATGATCGTCATTCTTCCGTTCTTTGTGCGTTCTTTGAGCATTTGTGTTTAGCGACCAACACACTTTTCACAACTCAAGAGGAGATGTCGATTTCACTTTGGGATCTCCACAAGATAGAAGGCTTGCCGATCTATGGTAAGTTTTATGACCAGGTTTTTCCTAGCATGGAGGAATTTTTTCATTGCAATAGCCGAGGATTGCTTGCGAGTTGCCGTTATTTATTTTAGGCGCATCACAAGCTTTCCCAGGAGCTTCAGGGTAAGTTAGGCATGAAGAAATCTTCATGGATTTGATTTTGGTATTGGGGTGCCATGAAGTACAAGAAGCCTTTAAAGAAAAGTGGCTGTAACAAGATAACCAAGCCAATGGGAGACTTAGATTCGTCAGGTGCTATTGGTTTAGCTAAGCACCATGCTTCTGCCGAGTTAAAAGTGTTTGACAAACTTGGTGTAGTGTCACAGCATGTAGAAGAATCTTACCTAGCCGCTTTCTTAGCTTGTTGGCTTTGTAAGTTTGTTTTCCCCAAAGATGATGTCAACTTTATATGTCCGAGAGTCTTTAAAGTGGCTAGCAAGATGGCTGTAGGTGAATCTTTTAGCCTTGCCATTTCGGTCTTAGCCAATATTTATGATGGCTTGAGTATTGTTTCGAACTTAACAAACACTGAAGATTGTGATGTGATACTCCCTTATCACTATGTGTACGGTTAGTTGGGTGAGTATTTTGGCATTTATTTCTCCTCGTCAACTTTAGACAAGTCGAGGACATCTTCGTCAACTTTAGCCAAGCTGGGGCCTTTGATGACAAAGTACTCTAGTGTGCTTTCTATAAAGAGCCTTGATGATTTGCTAGCGCAAGCTTTGTTTAGAAGCTGTGAAGGTTTGAGAATGAATGATCTAGCAAGGGTTGGCTCGATGCGGCGAGGCCTCATAAATGATGCATATTTTCGTTTCTCAAACTTGTCTTATCTTCCAAATCTTTGCTCGGGGTATGTTTCTGTGCAACAAGAAGACCGATGTATTGTTTAGCCGTATAATCCTCACCATTTCGGTAGGCAATTTGGCTTTGTCCAACATGTGCCAGGCAAGCTGAAGGAAAGTGCACAGTTGGAATCCTTGCAAGCTGTGTATATGCATTGGGAGTCTTGTACCCGTGCATGCACAAATGCTTCTATCACCCTACCAACCAAGGACGAGTTCAAGAGTAATCCAGTGACCTATTCCTATGTACGTTGGTGATCAAAGGTACACCATGAAGACTTGGGGACGACAAGTGGCACCAATTCTTCTTGTTCATGCAATGATACGCTGAGAGAGGGTTATTCTGCAGTTTCTATGTAGTTGGCACCTTTTGATTGTGTGAGCCCAGCTCTTTGCAAAATAGACCTATGACCTTAGCTCTTCAATGCCCGTGTTTGTCTTCATAGCGTTCGGGTGCTTTTGAAGAGGCATGGACAAAGTTGACTCACATGAAGATGAGCTTGTTTTACAACAGCGTCAACAAGTTTTGAACAAGTAACCACTTGAAGGTGCTCAGGATGACAGTGATGTCAATTTTCGTCATAAGAAGAAGAAAATGTTTAGGTCTCCTTAATTTGATGGTCGTGCATCACTTGAGAAAGATGTATGTATTTCCTTCTTTCTTGTGATTTCTTCTGTTTTCATTGGTTTAGCTTTTGTTTCTAACATCTTTTTTTTTGTCTTCTTTAGGCTAGGCCCTTTTGTTCCTTTGATTTTGTGAACATGGGCATTCATTCCTTTATGGAAATGCTATTTGGAAGCAGTTTACCCACATATGTGGAGATTGGAGACCCGTTCAGTGCAGAGCTTATTACAAATCCGCTAAGTTGCCTAAGTTTACCGTGTGTAGGTGAAGGTATGCAAGAGCCTGTCATGCATCCAATACCTTTGCCAGCTAGCTCCATGATGTCTCTTAGAAGGCCAAACCTTAGTGGTATTAAGCGGCTTATCCATCGCATCAACCTGCACACGGCTATGGATATTAAGAGCCACATTGAGAAGAGGATTTCAAAGTGCCCAGTGGAGGACATTGCATTGCTCAAGGAGGATTTGTTAAAGCTTGTTTCTGCGATTGACAACCTTAACATTGATTCCTCGCTCTTAAGAGTCAAGATTGCCGAACTTATGGCCGCCTGAACTGAGTATTCTTCCTTGCATGCTATTTCCTCGAAGAAGTTGAGCCCAAAGGTTAGAGCTCAACAACTTGTGGCAATAGACTTATCAATTGCCCAAGTTCGGTCTTCTCAGCAAGCTGCTTCAGAAGGTTATCAAGTCACAGGGACTTCTTTATCTTTCGTCCAGGCACGTCTAGAAGCGTTGGCACATGAGCGAGAAAAATTAGAAATGAAAGCATCACGACTTCAAGGTGTTCTCTCGGAGTAGGAAGCTATACTTTCTTAGCATTAAGAGGAGATTTCACGCATAGAGCAAGAAAAAGGCGTGACCATGGTAGCGGCCACCTTGTCCCTCCACTGATGTGGAGACTTTGAAGACTTTGGAAGGTTTGCTTGAAGACCGTCATCGTAGTTTAAGGGATATAGCTTTCAAGTAGTGTTTTCCGTTCTTTGTACATTAAGCCTTCTTTGTTTTTTTTGCTCATTTTGTAATACGGCTTAGTAGCTAAATTCTTCCTTTAAAGAAATAAAGTATTCACATTCTTGAATTTGCTCTTTATTCTTGAAAGTATTTGTGTTTTTGTTGGGGATGTGACTGTACTTGAAGTTTTGAAGTTTCAAGTTGCCTATGTACCCTCGGTTAAGGAGGGATCAAGTCATGACATAGTTCAAAGGAATGATGGATTGCTTTTGATGGTTTTGACGATGATTTTGATGATGATTTTGATTTTTTTTGTTTTTTCGTACACAATTTATACTTTTGCGGGCCAGGAACGTTGGCTGTCACATTTCAAGCTCATGTGAACAAAGACCATTGGGTGTCGCCTTTTAAGCTTGTCTAAATAAAGAGCATTGTTATCATGTGTAGTTTAGGCTCGTGCAAGCAAAAAGCTTTGTGCTGTGTACAGTTTAGGTTCATGCAGGTAATGAGCATTGGTTGTTTGGTTTAGGGGTAGTAACGCTTCAAGAATCTACCATTGATGGGCCTGATATTTAAGCCATCTTTTGCCATGGTGTAGATCTCTTATATTACGTAAGGTCCATCCCACTTTGATGTGAACTTGTTTTTGTCTTATGAGTTGTGATGATAGGCCTTCATAATGCCAAGACAAGATCTCCAGTTTGGAAAGACCTTGTACACTTGTTCTCATTTCATTCGATACAAAATTTTCATGTTTACAAATTTGGCACGCCCTGTGGGATATCTCTGCCTCTCATCTCTGTCTTCAAACCCGCAAAAAGCATAAATGGCATCAAGAAATGATCAAGTTATTCCTGTTCCAACTGCGAAGAATAAGAGCATCATTGCCCTAAGTGGTGGCACTTTGGGCGTCACATCCCAAAGCAAGGCAAGAGCTCTCTCTACCATGCTTTCCACCCCTGCATCAACTTTGCCGAAGGAGCAAGAGCACCTGAGGCAGGAGCCCGTGATCACCTTGGCCTCGCTAAGAGTGCCAAGGGAAGAAAGCCCAACGAGGTACTTCGATTCCTTGACTTCTCATGCCAACTCAAGCAACAGCTCGTATCTTGTAATCATGCAAGTCATGACTATTGGTGCGATGTCTATCAAGGAGTAGCTGGCCTAAATGAATGAAGCAATTGCAAATCTAACAATAACTGTGGAGAAAAAGAATTTATAGATTGCTACACTCGTCAATTGTTTGGAGACACAACACGACCGTAGAGCTGACCCAAATGTTGATTTGCCAAAGGAGGAAACCGACTAGAAAGAGGAGCCTCTGGTGGAGAAAGCTGAGGAGAAGCTGGAGATGGACCAAGCTGCGACGCTCATGGGATCTCTCTCTATTTAACAACTGCAAGAGATGATCACAAACACCATCAAGGCGTAGTACGAAGGGAGCTCACATGACTCCGTGCTGTGCTCAAAGCCATATTCTAAAAAGATTGACGCCTTGAGGATGCCAAGGGGTTATCAGCCACCCAAATTCATGCAATTCGATGGAAAGGGCAATCATAAACAACATATTGCCCATTTCATTGAAACTTGCAACAATGCTAGGATGGAGGGAGACTAACTCGTCAAGCAGTTCGTGCGCTTGCTAAAAGGTAATGCTTTTAATTGGTACACCGACCTCAAGCCTGAGTCTATTAACAGCTAGGACCAGCTTGAAAGGGAATTCCTCAACCGCTTCTACAGCACTCCCCATACCGTAAGCATGCTGGAGCTGACAAGTACAAAGCAGTGGAAGGACGAACCTGTTGTCGACTACATCAATAGATAGCATTCATTAAGTCTGGATTGCAAAGATTGACTTTCTAAAACCTCTTCCATTAAGATGTGTGTTCAAGGCATGCATTGGGGGTTACATTACATCCTTCAAGGCATAAAACTAAGAACATTTGAGGAGTTGGCAACTTATTCCCATGACATGGAGCTGAGTATCGCCAATCATAGGAAGAAGAAGCCGATCACCGACTTCAAGAAGGATAAGGTGTTCGCTCTAAAGGTAGACAAGACTGGGAAGAAACCGACCAAGGAAGCTTTTACCATTAATACTACCCTCATCAAGTCCTCCTTTATACCCGTCAAGATCTCCTCCAAGAACAAAGCGAAGGAGATGAAGAAAAGTGAGCCTTCTCGCATCTAAGATAGGTACAACAACACCTTAAAGGAGCTGGAGCAGAAGACGTAACCTTTTCTTGACTCTAATGTGGCTGCAATGTTAGATGACTTGCTGGAAAAGAAGGTGATTGAGCTATCCAAATGAAAACGTCCTGAAAAGATGAATCCATTAACAATCCTAGGTACTGTAAGTACCATCGTATGATGAGTCACCTTGTTAGTAAGTGCTTCATCTTTAAAGAGCTTATTATGAAGCTAGCACAACAAGGGCAAATCGAGCTTGACCTTCAAGACACAGTCATAACACATACTACTATGATCATGTTTGGATCCTTTGATCTCATGTTTTTCTAAGTGACGCATGACCACTCTCGTCCATGCTCAAGCTACATTGCACCTTCTGCACAACCATTGCTGGAGGCAAGCGACCAAAATGCACCTACCGACAATGAAGAAGGGTGGACACTGGTGACCCACAAAAAAATAAGGAAGCGAAGACCACAAGCCACACGGCCAAAGGTGGAACAAGGGAGAAACATTGCCGTTGCAACAATAGGAAGCTTAAAAAGGGGGTAAGAGTTGCTAAACCAACATACGTAGGGGAACCTATGGAGCAAGAGCCACGTAGTCCCACCTTCTTGCACGAGTACTTCCCAAATGACTTCTTCCAATAGTGCATTACCGCTGCCTGTCACATGGTTGAAGTAGAGATAAAAGGGCCTTTAAAAGGCAAAGTTATCGCCATTGAAGAAGAAAAGAACCTCACACCCAAAGAAAGCCTGCCGGCATACTTTAGCATTGTGGAGGCACTACGATTGCCTAAAGAGATGTGAAAAACACTAGTGGTAGTCTTGGCGAGTCCCGACGACCACGAGGTGCAAGTAAGCAAGGACGAAGGCTTGAAGCTTCGACTACATGAATATTCCACATGTTGTGTCGCCCATAATGCAATCAACTACACTGACGAAAAGAGAATAACCGTCATCTCTTCGTCTCTAGGCACGTGAGAGAAAACAAAATCAACTGCATGCTTGTGGATGGTTGGTTGGCCATAAACATCATGCCAAAGTCAATAATGACCATAATTGGCATCAAGGTCAATGAACTATCCCGAAGCCGCCTCCTAATCCAAGGTTTTAACCAAGGAGGACAAAAAGTGATGGGCATGATCCTAGTGGATATGACCATCAGCGAACTCAAATCAAGCATGTTATTCCACGTGATTGATGCAAGAACTTTCTACAGCTTGCTTTTAGGAAGGCCTTTGATCCACGATAATAGAGTAGTGTCGTCCACCCTTCACCAATACATAAAGTTTTGCCGAGAAGGGGTAAAGGAGATACAAGGCAACACCAAACCGTTCACCGAAGCCGAATCACACTTCACAGACGCCAAGTTCTACATGGATGAAGACATGGTACCTGAAGCTCTTCCAAATAAGATTAAAACCACAGGCAAAGCCACACCCAAAAAGAAGGAATGACAAGCCATACCCATGAAGCAAGAAGGGGAAGTTATGCCATCTTCAAACAAAGACAATGATGAACCTGCCAAACTTACAACAACCAAAGGGAGTGTGATGCCCTCAAAATGTCCAAACACACCCATCTTCCGATACATCCCAATGTCAAGAAAAAAGAATGGGCAATCCCTATTTGAAACTGGAATAAGTAAAGTCGACACACAGCTGCACAAGGACGATGTAAAGCTGCTCAAGACAAATGCAGTTTTACCTCTGACACAGCTAGGTAACACTAAAGTTTCAAAACGACCACAAGGTTTCGTAAAACCCTTGCCAAAGAGGGCAGAATTAAGCTCTTTTCCAACCAAGATGACCGAAGAAGGTTTCGACCCAAATGCCTATAAACTCATGTTAAATGTTGGGTACGATTTCACCTCATCTTCAAATCTTGGAAAAAAGAATGCAAACACCTTCAACAACAAAGAACGTGACCTCACTGAGACTCAGCAGAAGTTGAAGGAGCATGGTTACGGAGTTGACAACAACAAAGTTGGACTTGGCTTCACACCAAATACACCCGCGAAGATTTCACGCAAAGTAAAAAGCGTTAGTGCTCAACACATCAGCGTAAGCGTTGAACAAAATCAAGCGAAGCCTAAACCCACCCCTTGAACGTCAGTCTTCGATAGGCTGAATCGTTCAAAACCTAGAATTTCATCACTTGATTGCATTGGTGGTCAAGACCGAACCTCCGTCTTCAAAAGGCTGAACATGCCAAACATGCCAACACCCCAAAGTTCTGTTTTCGAAAGGTTGTCAAAACCTAAGAAACAAAGCAACACGGTTAGCTCTTCTCCATGACGGTTAGCCTTGGAAAGACTCAAAGAAACTAAGAATCCTTTTAGGAAGAGGAAGACAATGCCAAAGGAAGAAAAGCTCAACAGTTTAGTAGAAAAAAGATGACATTCAAAGCTCGATTCCTTCAACAATGAAACGCTAAGCAACCTTGGAAGTTAACACAAAAGGATAATTGTAGGTAAAAAGGTGCACCATCATCCATACTGGCCAATCTTCATGCCAACAAGCCCAAGAGGACGACATTGAAGAAGAGGTCTAAGACGTATTCCATATCACAATCCAATAAGACAAAGAAGACGAAATCCCCGAGGATGACATCACTACTGTGCCACCATAGCTCGAGGATGGGGGGCAAACCACGGTTGATGATCTCAAGGAGCTCAACTTAGGCATAAGTGAAGAACCGAAGCCTAGCATTGTAAGCACACTACTATATGTGGACGAGATCGATGAGTACTACCAATTGCTCTTGGAGTACAAAGACATCTTTGCTTGGACCTGCAAAGAAATGCCTAGCCTTGAACCTACCATCGCCATGCATCATCTTGCAGTCAAGCTTGGAATAAGACCGATAAAGCAAACTGAAAGACGCTATCGATTCGACTTCATCGAATAAATTGAGGTTGAGATTGACAAGCTAATCGAAGTAGGCTTCATTCAAGAGGTGCAATACCCTAAGTGGATTTCCAACATCATCATTGTCCTTAAAAAATCTAGACAAATATGTGTTTGCGTAGACTTCCAAGACCACAACGATGCTTGCCTGAAGGATGACTTTTTGTTGCCAATCATTGAAATTATGATAGACGTGACCACTGGCCACAAAGCACTATTATTCATGGATGGCTCATCTAGATACAACCAAATTCGCATGGCTCTCGAAGACGAGGGATTAACAGCCTTCCGTACTCCAAAATGTATTTATTGCTACAAGGTAATGCCCTTTGGTCTGAATAACGCTGGAACATGCTACACAAAAACGTAGAATGTTACGTAGATGACGTAGTTGTTAAGACCAAGAAGGGATCCAATCACTTGAAGGATTTACGAATGGTGTTCAACAAACTACGACACTACAATCTCAAGATGAACCTGTTGAAATGTGCATTTTGGCGTCACTTTTGGGAAGTTCTTTGGCTTCATTGTCAAGCACCGGGCATTGAAGTGTGATAGGAGCATATTCATGCGACTTAATTAGCTTGTTCTCGTGCATTTATGTTGTGTTTACTTAGTTATTTTAGTGTTTAAGGCCACTTTTGTGTATTTTCAGATTATAAGGCCAAAGTGTGCAAGAAGATGCAAATTGGAGTCTTTTGGAGCGAAAGAGGAATGAATGAGTTGAAGACTTGAAGAAACAACGAATTCCTACTCCAACGATGAATTCCTACCAAAACGAGGAATCCTACTCAAACAAGGATTCCTACTTGAAGTAGGAAAGTTAACCCTAGGTTTCCCGTTTTGGTAACCTTTCCTAATCTTAAACGTCCGTATTTTCTAGCCACTTTGAAGGCCTTGTATGCACTTTAGGACACAAAACAAAGGGCCTAGCCCACTCTAACACCCTTTGCCGTGCCTTTCCCTTAATTCCCTTCCCTTACCGTGCAAGGGGGGGCACTTTTGTCCAATGTTGTGCACTTAAAACCATCATCATTCAGCCACATTCTCCCATTCTCCCTTTGAGCCGTACCCACCAATTCCATTCATCCAATTCAATGATTCTAGGGAAATCTGAAGGTTAATTTAAGCGGACCTAATTAACTTGGAGTGTCGAGGTTCATAACTTATTGAATTGATAACTGGAAATTGATTTACGTTGCATATATTTCATGTGTGGAGAAGAACCCCTTAGCTATTCCATCATCCATTGGTCTATCACAATTTGTCTTACAATCTATTTTCTTTACAATCTGTCCATTTAATTTGATTTTCGTCCAAAACCAAATTCCCAATTGTCTTAGAGTGTCTAATTGGTTCAAATATGTTTTAGATTGTGTTTTTAAGAGTTTTGAGTCTTGTGGACTTGTTTTGAGTTTTTTTTGTTAAGTGAGTTAAGTGTTTTAAAGGTTAGTTTTATTTATTTGAGTCAGTTTAAAGTGTTTAGCACCCCTAGTTAATCCCCGGTTAGAACGATCCCTACTTACATCATTACTACAATTGTCACAAATAGGGTTTAATTTGTGTGTCACATTCGTAACGCATCAAATTTTTGGCGCCGTTGCCGGGGATTAGCAAAGTTGCTAATCCCTTGTCTTGAGTCTTGTTTAAATTGTTTGGTTTCTGTTTTGTTTTAATTTTTGCACCGTGTGTATGTGTTTTGTTTTTGTGCCGTGTGTGGCAACTTATTTTCTTACTTGTGCCGAGTCTATTAAGTTGGTTACTTATCTTGTTTGCTCTTGTGTGTAGGTACTAGTTTATGACTCGTAGCTCACAACCTGTTCGTGAGCATATCTCCGACTTTGACGGCGATTTCGAGAGGACTTTGAGAAAGAACAAGAAATTGCAAGAGTCTAATCCTCCTAGTCCCGAACCTGAAGTAGAAAAGCAAGAAGTTGAGGTTGAAGAGGAGGCCACGGCAAGGTTTGAAGAGGAAGTACCAACCATGGCAGCTGACAATCGAACCATCAAGGAGCTTTCTGCCTCGGGTTTGGCCAATGCAGCCCCTCTTTGCATCCAATACCCTAGGGCAGCCCCTGAGAAGACCGATGAGTTTGAGTTGAAGTCCAGTTTGCTACATCATATACCCAAGTTCCATGGGTTATCAATGGAGGACCCCAATAAGCATTTAAAGGAGTTCGAAGTAGTATGCTCAAGTATGACACCGGTGAATGTGGACAGCAACATATTGAAGATGAAGGCTTTTCCTTTTTCTTTGTTGGAGAAGGCCAAGGATTGGTTGTATGAGTTGGCTCCCGGAACTGTCACATCATGGGAGAGTATGAAGCGAGCCTTCTTGGAGAAGTTCTTTCCGACATCACGAGTCATTCTTCTTCGCAAGAAGATTAGTGGAATTCAACAAAGCCAAGGTGAATCTTTTCTAACTTATTATGAACGTTTTAAAACTCTTGTTGCTTCATGTCCACAACACCAAATGAAGGAGGAGCTACTTCTTCAATATTTTTACGAAGGTCTTTTACCACTTGAACGGCAAATGTTGGATGCATCCGCGAGAGGAGCTCTAGTGGATAAGACACCCAGGGATGCCAAAACTCTCATTGCTAATCGAGTACTCAATGCACAACAATATGAAGGTGTTGGGCAGAGAGACACCCCACGGCCACATCATGTAAATGAGGTAAGTTCTATTTCTGAGTTACAATCCCAAATGGCTAACCTTACGTTTATGTTGTCGCAGTTTGTTGAAGGCCCCAAAGCGCAAGGAGCTACAATCTATGGTGTATGCTTCATTCAAGGACACCAATCTGATCAATGCCCTCAATTAATTGAGAATGGAGGGTGGGAATCTGCCAATGCCGTGGGTTATGGGAATCAAAACCAACCAAGGGGTGATCCTTTCTCCAATACTTACAATCAAGGATGACGTGACCACCCAAATTTCAGATGAAGAGATGCACAACAACCTGCCCAACAAAGTGGATTCTGACAACCCCCGGGTTTCTTTCCAAGGCCAATGGCACCACAACCACCTCCTCAAGCACAATCATCCCAAACCAACTTAGGTACATCTATGAATGATGATAAAACATATCAATTCTTAACCACAATGGCGCAGGGAATGCAGAACCAAGCAAAGGAGGTTAATGAGCTAAAGAAGCAAATGGGACAAATGGCCGAATTTTTGGGACAATTTCGTGAAAATGGTAAGTTACCAAGCACTACGGTGGTCAATCCAAAGGGTGGTTTCGAATCTGCAAAAGCTATCACCCTAAGAAGTGGAAAAGAAGTGGGAAGCAAAGCACATGAATCTGCCCAAAACAAGGAAGATGAGAAGATACAAATTGAAGAAGATGAGCAATCCTACCCCACGGCAAGTGTAGCACCACCCAAGCCGCAACCATCTAAGCCTTCCCATCCGTCCATCTCAGGTAATGTTGTCCCAAATGTTGTGATTTTGAACACTAATCTGCCCAATGTTCCTTTCCCTCGCAGATTTGCACAATCGAAGAAGGAAGAAAGCGAAAAGGACATTTTGGATACCTTTCGAAAAGTCCAAGTAAACATTCCTTTACTTGATGCCATTAAGCAAGTGCCCAGGTATGCAAAGTTTTTAAAAGAGTTATGCACAACTAGGAAAAAAATTTCAAACAAAGAAGTTGTGAAAGTAAGTGAAAATGTATCCGCAGTTTTGCAACGAAAGTTACCTCCAAAGTGTAAGGATCCAGGGAGCTTTACTATTCCATGCATAATTGGAAACACTAGATTTGAACAATGCATGTTAGATTTAGGTGCTTCTATTAATGTCATGCCATATTCCATTTATGCATCTATGAACCTTGGTGAGTTAAAACAAGATGGCGTTATAATTCAATTGGCCGATCGTTCTAACGCTTATCCCAAGGGAGTCCTTGAGGATGTTTTAGTGTAGGTCAATCATCTTATTTTTCCTGCAGATTTTTATGTCTTAGAAATGGAGGATTCGAGCCATGCTCCATCATTGCCAATCTTGCTAGGCCGCCCATTCATGAAAACAGCGAGAACAAAGATAGACGTGTTTACGGGAACATTAACCATGGAGTTTGATGGGGACATTATTAATTTTAATCTTTCTGAAACCATTAAATATCCAATTGAGGACCATTCTTGTTTTGCTATTGACATTGTGGATTCGTTGGCACAGGTGCATTTGGATCAAATGAACGAAGATGCACTTGAGGTAGTCTTAGTGCACGGCATAGGAGCAAGAAATGAGGGTGGGGGAATTCTTGCAACCCACGGCATGCAATCTGACCATATTGCCATGCCCGCTTGTGGTGAAGTGATTGAAATGGTTGCTGCCCTCGAGTCATTGCCCTCACACTCTGGTAAGTCTCCACTCTCAATTTTGGATTCGGTTTTGACTAACAAGTTACTTCCATCAATTGTGCAGCCACCTACACTTGAGTTAAAGCTTTTACCTAGTCACTTGAAGTATGTTTTCTTGGGAGAAGATCAAACACTACCCGTCATCATATCAAGCTCACTCACGGCCCAAGAAGAAGACAAGTTGATAAGGGTGTTAAAGGAGCACAAATCTGCCATTGGATGGACCTTGGCGGATATCAAAGGCATTAGTCCCACCACGTGCATGCATCGCATCCTTTTGGAGGAGGGAGCCAAGCCATCTCGTGAAGCTCAACGTCGCCTTAATCCACCCATGTTAGAAGTAGTGAAAAAAGAGGTTATAAAATTGCTTGATTGTGGTGTTATATATCTTATTTCTGATAGTCGTTGGGTGTCACCCGTGCAGGTTGTTCCAAAAAAGTCTGGAGTCACGGTGGTGAAGAATGAAGAACAAGAGCTTGTACCCACTCGTGTTGTGACCGGTTGGCGTGTTTGTATTGATTACAGGAAGTTAAATGCCATGACAAGGAATGATCACTTTCCATTGCCATTCCTTGACCAAATGCTAGAAAGGTTAGCCGGTTATAAATTTTATTGCTTTCTTGATGGATATTCTGGATATAACCAAATTGTGATAGCTCCGGAGGACCAAGAGAAGACAACCTTCACGTGCCCCTTCGGCACCTTTGCATATAGGCGCATGCCCTTTGGTTTGTGTAATGCCCTTGCGACGTTTCAACGATGCATGGTGAGTATATTTTCTGATTATGTGGAGAAAATTATTGAGATATTTATGGATGACTTTAGCGTGTTTGGTAATTCATTCGATCATTGCTTGAATAATCTGACCTTAATTTTGAGACGTTGTGTTGAAACGAATCTTGTGCTTAATTGGGAAAAATGTCACTTCATGGTTAAGCAAGGTATTGTTCTAGGACATATTATTTCTGAAAAAGGCATTGAAGTGGATAAATCTAAGGTAGACCTTGTTCGTCACTTACCCTCTCCAACTTCGGTTAGAGAGGTTCGTTCGTTTCTTGGTCACACAGGTTTTTATAGGCGTTTCATAAAGGATTTCTCCAAGATTGCGCAACCACTATGCCAATTGCTTCAAAAAGAGGTGGTTTTCGAGTTTGATGATGCATGCTCCACGGCATTCAAGCACTTAAAGGAGGCTCTCACTTCGGCTCCCATTATCACACCTCCAGATTGGAGCCTTCCATTCGAGTTGATGTGCGATGCTTCAGACTATGCAATTGGTGCTGTTTTGGGGCAGCGAAAGAACAAACAACCTCATGTTATTTATTATGCATCTAGGACACTAAATGATGCTCAATTAAATTACTCAACCACTGAAAAAGAATTACTTGCTGTGGTATTTGCATTAGATAAGTTCTGATCTTACTTACTTGGTACTAAAGTTATTATTTTTACTGATCATGCAGCTCTCAAGTATTTACTCACGAAAAAGGAGGCCAAGCCTAGACTAATTCGATGGATGTTGCTTCTACAAGAGTTTGACATTGAGATTTGGGATAAGAAGGGTGTGGAGAATGTGGTGGCTGACCACCTAAGTCGAATGGTACATGAGGAAGCAACGCCAATTTCTGAAACCTTTCCCGAAGAGCAATTAATGTCTATCCAGGTAAGTGGGCCTTGGTATGCAGATTTGGTGAACTTTTTGGTGTCTAAACATACCCCTAGCACACTTAATAGGAATCAACGTGATAAGCTTAAAAAGGATGCTAGGTTTTATGTTTGGGATGACCCATACCTCTGGAAATTTTGTCCCGATCAGATTGTACGACGTTGTGTGAATGAATCTGAGTTTCAATCTATTTTAACATTCTATCATTCATATGCATGTGGGGACATTTTGGCACCCAACGCACTGCCCTTAAAGTCTTAGAATGTGGGTTTTATTGGCCAACCATTTTTAGGGATGCTAGGACATTTTGCCTTACATGTGATCGTTGTCAACGAATGGGTGATATAAGTGTTAAGGATCAAATGCCACAAAACCCTATACTTTCTGTTGAAATATTTGACGTGTGGGGAATTGATTTTATGGGTCCTTTTCCTTCATCACATGGTTTTCTCTATATCTTGTTGGCAGTGGATTATGTTTCCAAATAGGTGGAAGCAAAAGCCACGCGTACTAACGATTCCAAAATGGTTGCAGATTTTGTGAAGTCTAACATTTTTGCTAGGTTCGGAATGCCTCGAGTCCTTATAAGTGATGGAGGTTCACATTTTTGTAATCGCACAATCGAGGCACTGCTCAAGAAGTACAACGTTACACATAGGGTTTCGACACCCTATCATCCTCAAACAAGCGGGCAAGCCGAGGTGTCGAATCGGGAGGTAAAACAGATTCTTGAGAAGACGGTTGGGCCAAGAAGAAAATATTGGAGTTTGAGGTTAGAGGATGCATTGTGGGCTTATAGGACCACCTACAAAACACCCATAGGAATGTCCCCCTTTCGGCTTGTTTATGGCAAACCATGTCACTTACCTGTGGAGTTGGAGCACAAGGCTCATTGGGCCGTGAGGAAGTTCAACATGGATGTAGATGAGGCGGGAATTCATCGTAAGCTTCAATTGAATGAACTTGAGGAAATACGGAATGAAGCTTACGAGAATGCCCGCATTTACAAGGAAAAGACAAAGGCCTTTCATGATAAGATGATTCGCACCAAGTCATTCTCTGTTGGACAGAAAGTGTTGTTGTTTAATTCTCGTCTTCGTCTATTTCCGGGTAAGTTACGTTCACGTTGGATTGGACCCTTTGTTATTACTAATGTTTTTCCTCATGGTGCAGTCCAAGTTCGTAGTTTCAAAACAGGTCAAGAGTTCAAGGTGAATGGGCATCGCTTGAAGCCTTACTACGAGAGCTTTGTAGAACATGATGTGGAGGAGACAACCCACTATGCCGTGGGTTCCCATGAAGGTTGATCAATGTGGCATCGTCCGGCTGCAAGACGTAAAAGAAAGCACTACTTGGGAGGCAACCCATGCAATCAACAAAGGAAGAACTTGGGAATCGCTCCACACTCAGATTTGCGTCCCTAAACCCTTTCCTTTGTTGCTTACTTTATGTTATGTATAATGTGTTCAATAGTGTCTAAAACATTGAGGACAATGTTTAGTTTAAGTGTGGGGGGGTAACATTCTGTTTTGAGATATTTTTGCATGAAATTCGTAGGGTATTACCACCTAACATGTCTAAACTTGTTTCCCACTGTTTTTAAGTTTTTTTTTAAGCTATTTTAGAGTGTTTTAGAGTGTGTTGACTTAAAAATCCGAAAATACCATAAAAATTTGAAAAATTGTTTTGAAAAACCCAAAAAAGAGTTGTTTTTGTGTGTTTGTTTGTGTCGTAGGTCACCTTCCAACACAATGATGAGGATTTGGTTTTTAATTGCATGATGGTTAAAGAAAGTTACAAACATGGATGGACGTTTGATATACTCTTTGGTTTATGCTTAGTTGTAGTTATAGTTTACGAATTCACATGTAATCACAAAGAAAAAAATTAGTTTTTGTAACATGCTTGAAGGAAGGAACTTAAACAAACGCTACATCCCTGTGAGACTTGAGCCGAAAAGTTATTTAGAGAGTTAAAATCTATGCATTAATGTTTTCTAAAGTCGTTGCATGATCTCATTATTCATTGCTTGGTTACTACTTAGAAGGCATTTCATCACTTAGTTCCAAATGCTAGAACTCATGCCCATTTCATTCAAAGCATGTTATTGATTTGCATAACACATATTCAAGATGAAGTTGTGTAGTGACCACCATCAAAGCCAAAAAGCTATGTGCCCTTAACTCATTTTGTGTTTAAGTTTAACCCCATTGAGCCGTGTTAGCCCATGTTCTTTGTTAACCCACATTATCCTCACCTAGCCTAGAATAGGACCATCCTTACCCTTGTTCTTGAAGCATAGTAAGCAATGAATTCCTTTTGATTAAGGTGTTGCAGAAAATAAGTGTGGGGGAAAGATTATTTATGTGAGTTGATGTGCCATAGGCACAGCTAAAAAAAAAAAAAAAAAAAAAAAAGAAATAAAAAGAAAAAAAAAAAAAAAAAAGAAAGAAAGAAAGAAAAGAAAAATGAAAAAAGAGTTGAAAAGTATTGTTTGTTGAAGTAAGGGCCCAAAACAATGAATTAGGCCCTAAGAGTTGTTGAATCTCCCCCTTATGTCTAAAAGTTGATTTCTGCATGCCAAGTGAATTCTAAGTCTTAATTTCATTACTTTGCTTGCTATTGTTTAAAGAACTTTTGTTTATCCCTACCTTTCCTTGTGAGCCAATACCCCAAGCCCCGTTACAACCCTTGACTTCTATCTTGAGTGTTGTGCATTTAAATTGTGGAGTTTGAATTTGGTATGAGCATATGGTGTCACTGGTTCTCGCATCTAAGTAGTAGCATGTCATTCATGAGATCATATCTTAACATGTTTAATTACTCCAGAAATTGCGTTCTTTGTTATAACATATGTGAGTATTAGTCTTTCATGTTTACATCAATCTTCTCACATATAACTAGTGTAGGATGTGTAGTCAGAAAATCTAAGTGAAAATTGAGTGCATAACTAGTGAGGAATTGAGGGAATTCTCTAAGGCATGTTACGACATTCAAAATGGTTTTAATTGATTAAATGCGAACTAGTGAATGGTGACTATGATTAAGTATGTGCTCGAGGGGAAGGAAGACTAAAAGCTATGTGAGTAATGATCTTTGACATGTCATGTTTCATTGGAAATCCCTGAGGCAAACGTTGGAAGGTTTAGGTTATGTTTTGTTTGTTTTGTTTTGTCTTGTTTACTTTAGTTATTTTGTTTTGCTCGAGGACTAGCAAAAGTTAAGTGTGGGGGAATTGATAGGAGCATATTCATGCAACTTAATTAGCTTGTTCTCGTGCATTTATGTTGTGTTTACTTAGTTATTTTAGTGTTTAAGGCCACTTTTGTGTATTTTCAGATTATAAGGCCAAAGTGTGCAAGAAGATGCAAATTGGAGTCTTTTGGAGCAAAAAAGGAATGAATGAGTTGAAGACTTGAAGAAACGACGAATTCCTACTCCAACGATGAATTCCTACCAAAACGAGGAATCCTACTCAAACAAGGATTCCTACTTGAAGTAGGAAAGTTAACCCTAGGTTTCCCGTTTTGGTAACCTTTCCTAATCTTAAACGTCCGTATTTTCTAGCCACTTTGAAGGCCTTGTATGCACTTTAGGACACAAAACAAAGGGCCTAGCCCACTTTAACACCCTTTGCCGTGCCTTTCCCCTAATTCCCTTCCCTTGCCGTGCAAGGGGGGGCACTTTTGTCCAATGTTGTGCACTTAAAACCATCATCATTCAGCCACATTCTCCCATTCTCCCTTTGAGCCGTACCCACCAATTCCATTCCCTCTTTAATCATTCACTCCCTAGCTGTTTTTCCATTCATTCCCTTCATTATTTCAGCCACCATCACATTATTCCAACCTTAGCTGCACCTTTTTCCTAACCACTAGAGCATTATTCATTCACTTCTCATTCTATAATTCAACCACATGCACTCATCATCATTCAACCTAGCTGTCACTCACATGCTTTCCCATTCTATAATTCAGCCACATGCACTCTTCATCATTAAGCCACATTCACTCCCATTTCTCTCCCATTAATCCTTTCAGCCGCAACTCCCATCAGCATTCTCCCATAAAACAATCAGCCACACTTCCACATGCATTCCCTCTTTAATCATTCACTCCCTAGCTGTCACTCACATGCTCTCCCATTCATTCACTCCCATTATAAAAGCCACATTGATCACCCAAGCCACATTCATCACCCAAGAACCATCCAACCCGTGCATAACCCTCCATTCCAGCTTTCCTACAACCTGGCAGCAGCACTCCAACCATTCCTCACTCCATTCCACACATCCACATACCTTTCCACCACCTTCCAACCATCAAACACTCATCCACACCCAACCTACACCCCTTGCCGTGCCTCTACACCCCCCAAAACCCATTCTACATCATCAAAACAGCCCAGAAACCATCATAACCCAATCTGCCGCAAGCAAGGGAAAGGAGACAGATTCACTCAATTGTTTGGCTCTTCATTCTGAGTTGTTGAACAATTTTAGGTGTATTCTCTCTTATATTTCAATGTCTAATTCATGTAATCTTTGTTTTGCTTTGAGAATGATTGGCTAAATTCGTTTTGGCTAAGGGTGTATTCGAAACCATGATTATATATGTGAAATAAGTTGATTACTTCCAGTTATCGTTGTATAAGTCGTGAACACAATTTGCTTAACCGTTTGATTTAAAACTTATTCTTGTATGTTGATTGAGAGTGCACGCTTAATTTGCATGCTTGAATTTGGTGCTAGGATATAAGTTTGTTTCACCTAATCGTTATGAATTTATATTCACAAGTAGTGAAGGTCGCTAGTCACGATCATGTTAAGTAGATTCCTGGCAAGAGTTTCATGCTTTTCATAGTTACAAATGCCTTGTCGATGCTTATGATTTCCAAAGAACGTAATGATTCTAACTTGTATCTTTATCATGTTGTTCATATAGAGAACTTGTTAGGAATAATTTGTTTGCGATGCATATTCATCCAATTCAATGATTCTAGGGAAATCTGAAGGTTAATTTAAGCGGACCTAATTAACTTGGAGTGTCGAGGTTCATAACTTATTGAATTGATAACTGGAAATTGATTTACGTTGCATATATTTCATGTGTGGAGAAGAACCCCTTAGCTATTCCATCATCCATTGGTCTATCACAATTTGTCTTACAATCTATTTTCTTTACAATCTGTCCATTTAATTTGATTTTCGTCCAAAACCAAATTCCCAATTGTCTTAGAGTGTCTAATTGGTTCAAATATGTTTTAGATTGTGTTTTTAAGAGTTTTGAGTCTTGTGGACTTGTTTTGAGTTTTTTTTGTTAAGTGAGTTAAGTGTTTTAAAGGTTAGTTTTATTTATTTGAGTCAGTTTAAAGTGTTTAGCAGCCCTAGTTAATCCCCAATTAGAACGATCCCTACTTACATCATTACTACAATTGTCACAAATAGGGTTTAATTTGTGTGTCACATTCGTAACGCATCAAAGTGGACCAATCAAAGATTAAGGCTATTCAAAGCATGCTTGAGCCAAAAAACCTACATAAGCTGAAAAGTTTGCATGGTCGGCTAGCCTTCATCAGACGCTTCATTTCCAACCTTGCTGGATGCTCTCAACTCTTTAGTTTACTCATGAAGAAGGATGCTCCATTCGTATGGGATGACGTATGCCACAATGCCTTTGAGAGCATAAAACGGTACCTAGCAAGCCCACCTGTCTTAGGAGCACCTGTGCCTAGGAAGCCACTTATCTTATATATTGCCGCATAAGAGGGTTCCATTGGAGCACTCTTGGTGCAAGAAAATGAAGACCAAAAGCAAAGAGCACTCTACTACCTAAATAGAACTCTCCCTGGTGCCAAGTTTAATTACTCACCGATCGAGAAAATGTGCTTTGCCCTAGTCTTTGCCATATAAAAGCTAAGACATTACATGCATGCTTACACCATCCATTTGGTTGTTAAAGCTGACCCAGTCAAATACGTCATGTCATAACCAATTTTGACAAGGCGATTAGCTAAATGGGCATTGCCTCTTAATCAATATGAGATCATCTATGTCCCAGCTAAAGCCATCAAGGGATAAACACTAGTAGACTTCCTTGCTGATCATCTAATCCCAGCAAATTGGAAATCTCATACGACTTGCATGATGATGAGGTGATCTACGTAGACATCTTCATGACATGGATGATGTTTTTCAATGGATCCGCACGAATGGATGGAGCGGGGGCAGTAGTAATATTCATGTTGCCACAAAGACAAGTACTACCCTATTCGTTTTGACTAAGTGAGCTATGCTCCAACAACATCCCTGAGTACCAAGCGTTGGTCATTGGACTCCAAATGGCAATCGACATGGAAATCACAACGTTAGAAGTGTAAGGCGATTCCAAGCTCATAATCAATCAACTCTTGACTGAATATGAAGTGAAGAAAGATGTTATCGTCCCATACTTTTGGCTAGCAACTTAACTGCTACAAAAGTTTGACACAATCATCATCTCAGTACTTCCAGTCGACACTGAAGAGTGGAGACAGCTGCTGATCAACTACTTAGAGCATGGAAAACATCTGACAATCCTAAACACCTCTCTGAAGTACGTCAACAAGCACCTCGTTTCTTCTACTACAAAGGAACACTTTACCAACGCTCTTTTGAAGGAGTACTTCTAAACTGCCCAGGAGAGGAATAAGCTAATCAAGCCATGGAAGAAACACGCTCAGGCGTATGCAGAGCGCAACAGTTTGGACTAAAATTATACTTTTAGCTCAAGATAATGGATTACTACTGGCTGAGCATGGTGAATAACTTCCTGGAACATGCTAAAAGGTGCCAAGTCTGCCAATTCCACTCAAACTTTATACATTAACCACCTGAGTCTTTACACCCCACAATTGTTTCATGGCCGTTTGATGCAAAGGGATTGGACGTTGTAGGACCAATCACACCAAAGTCATCCACATGAGAAGCTTACATCCTAGCTGCAACACACTACATCTCTAAGTGGGCTAAAGCAATACCTTTAAGGGAAGTTGAGAAGGAAACTGTTGTTTGTTTCATCAAAAAACATATCATCTATCAATATGGTGTGCCTTGCTACGTCATCACCGACAACGGAAAATAGTTCTCCAACCGACTCATGGACGAGCTCTACGAGAAATACAAATTCAAGCACAAGTCTTCCATGTATTATGCTCCAGTCAACGATCTTGCAGAAGCATTTAACAAAACATTGTGCAACCTCCTAAAGAAGGTGATCGGCAGAACAAAGAGAGACTGGCATGAAAAAATCATCGAAGCACTTTGGGCATATAGGACGACATATAGGACTCTTACCCAAGCTACACCTTATTCTCTCGTATATGGCGTGGAAGTTGTTCTGCCCTCGAAAGTCAAATCCTTTCACTAAGGATGACTATACAAGAAAGTTTAATTGAAGAGGAAAATGTAAAGCTACGACTTCAAAAGTTAGAAACACTCGACGAAAGGAGGCTCGAAGCTCAACAACACTTGGAATGCTACCAAGCAAGGCTATCCAAGGCATTTAACAAGAAGGTCCGCCCAAGGTCTTTCCAAACTGGAGATCTTGTCTTGGCATTACGAAGGCCTATCATCACAACTCAGAAAACAAAAAGCAAGTTCACATCAAAATGGGATGGACCTTACATAATACAAGAGGTTTACACCAATGGTGCCTGCTTAACCATAGCGGAAGGCGACTTAAAGATCGGCCCCATCAATGGCAAGTTCCTGAAGCGTTACTACCCCTAAACCAAACAAAAATGCTGCTCGCTTGCATAAGCCTAAACTGCACACGGCAACAATGCTCCTTGTCCACATGAGCTTAAAAGCAACACACATTGCTTCTTGTTTGCACAAGCTTAAAATGCAATTCTCAACTCTCCTTGCTTGCACGAGCTTAAAAGGTGACACTCAACGCTCCTGGCTCACAAGAGCATAAACTGTAAATGGCAAAATCACCAAAAAAAAAAAACAAAAATCTATCACTCATTTGAACTACATCATGACTTGATCTCTCCTCAACCAAGGGTATGTAGGCAACTTGAAAGTCCAAGACTTCAAGTACAGTCACGTCATCAACAAAAATACAAACACTTTCAAGAATAAAGAGCAAATTCAAGAATGTGAATACTTTATTTCTTTAAAGGAAGAATTCGGCTACAAAGCCGTATTACAAAATAAGCAAAAACAAAGACAGCTTAAAGTACAAAGAATGGAAGACACTACTTGAAAGCTATGTCCCTAAAACCATGACGACGGTCTCCAAACAAGCCTTCCAAAGTCTCCACATCAATGGGAGGCAAGGTGGGCACCTCCATAGCCGCACCTTTCTCTTGCTCTAGGTGTGAAATCTCCTCTTGATGATGAGAAAGTGTAGCTTCTTGCTCCAAGAGAACACCTTGAAGTTGTGACACTTCGATTTCCAATTACTCTCACTCTCGCGCCAACACTTCTAGACACACCTGGATGAAAGCTAAAGTAGTCCTTGTGGCTTGCTAACCTTCCGAAGTATCTTGCTGAGAAGACCGAACTTAGGTAATTGATAAGTCTATTGTTGCAAGTTGCTGAACTCTAACGTCTTGATTCAACTTCTTCAAGGAGATGGCATGCAAATAAGAATACTCAGTTGAGGTAGCCATAAGCTCGGTAATCTTAACTCTCAAGAATGAGGATCAACATTAAGGTTATCGATCACAGAAAAAAGCTTTGATAAGTCTTCCTTAAGCAACACAAGGTCCTCCAATGGGCACTTTGAAATCCTCTTCTTAATGTGGCTCTTGATATCCATGGTCACGCGAAAGCTGATGTGATGGATAAACCGGTTAGTACCACTAAGGTTCGACCCTCTAAAAGAGATCTTGGAGCTAGCTGGCAAAGATGTTGGACACATGACGGGCTCTTGCATACCTTCACCTACACACGACAAATTTAGGCAACTTGGCAGATTTAGAACAAGCCTTGTACTAGGCGGATCCCCCAATCTCCTTGTCTGTAGGTAGATTGTCTCCAAATATCATCTCTATAAAAGAATGAACACCCATGTTCGCCAAGTCAAAAGAACAAGAGGGCCCAGCCTAAAGAAGACAAAGAAAGATGTTAGAAACAAAAGCTAAACTAATGAAAACAGAAGAATTCACAAGAAAGAATGAAATACATACATTTTTCTCGAGTGACGAATGACCACCAAACTGAGGAGGCTTAAACACTTTCTTCTTATTATGAAGGAAATTAATGTTGCTGTCATCCAAAACACCTTCATGCGGTCGCTAGTTCAAAACTTGTTGACAATGCCGCAAAACAAGTTTATCTTCTTGCGAACCAACTTCGTCACCCGCCTCTTCAGAAGCATTCGAACGTTGAGGAGATAAACACGGGCGTTGAAGAGCTAAGGCCGCAGGTCCATCTTGCAAGGAAGCTGCACTTGCACAATTGAAAGGTGTCAACTGCATAGGAACCACAGAACAACCCTCTCTCAATGCATCATTATGTGAATGAGAAGAATTGGTGCCACTTGCCATCCCCAAGTCTTCATGGTGTACCTTTGACCACTAACCTACGTAGGCACATGTCACTGGATTACTCTTGAACTCTGATAGAAGCATATTTATGCAACTTTGTTAGCCTATTTCCTTGCATTTAATTAGTTAGTTTCTATTTATTATAGTAATTTAAGCAATTTTCGTGTGTTTGTAGGTCCAATTGACTAAAGTGGCAAGAAAATGCAATTTGGAGCAATTTGGAGCAATTTTGGGCTTGGAATAGATAGCATATGCATGGAGCAAGGTGGATGGATGAAATTGAAGTTCAAGAAAGGCTAAGAATCTGCTAAAGAGAGGGAACAAATTAATTCAAGACTTGGAAGAAAAGGAATCAGCTACAAAGAAGGAAACATGAGTCAAACTTCCTTATTTTGACCTAGTCAATCCTAATCTTTTCCTACTTAAATTCCAGCTATTAGGGGGGTTCCTAATTAATTTAGGACACTTAAATATAAGTTCTAGAAGCCCTAATCCCAGTCAAAGAGGGATGCCGCACCTTTCCCTTGCCATGCCCTTCATTCCCTTTTCTCTCTTGGATTCTGATTTAATTACCCTTTTTCCTTGAGGATTTAGAGTCCAAATCTTTCCTAAAACATTTAATTAATGCCATAATTTTTTCCTAAACTATATATACAATCTGGCGCACAAAAATACAGGCATTCATCCATCTTTCACCACCATCCAACCTATCTATCCATCCACCACAACCCAATTTCATACCCAAACATCCTTGTGCCGCAATTTTGCAAGGAAAAAGGAGAGAAGACCCCTTGGAGCTGTGCCTGCCATTCAAGATTAGATTGTTGGAGCGTTTCTAGATGTATTCAATCTTTTGTTTTCAATGTTTAATTTAAGTTTTCTTTGTTTAATTGTGAACATGAAGAGCTAAACTCGTTTTAGCTAGAGGAGACTTTGAAACCATGACCATATTTGCAATATGAGTTGATTACTTCCAGTTGTGATTTTATAAATTGTGAATACAATTTACTTAACTGCTTGATTGATAACTTATTCTTGTATGTTGATTAAGGAGGTCTACTTAGTTTCCATGCATGAATTTGATGCTAGAATATAAGGGCGTTTCACATAATCGTTATGAACTTATATTCACAAGTAGTGAAGGTTGTTGGTCACGACCGTGTTAAGTAAATTCCTGGCAGGAGTATCATGTTGTTCATAGTTACGAATGCCTTGTCAATGCTTATGATTTTCACAAAGCTTAATGATCTTTGATTGTATCTCTATTATGTTGTTCATGTAGGGAACTATTGAAGAATAATTTGGTTGTCGATGGTATCCCATCCAATTCAATGACTTAAGGAAAATTTGAGGGTTAATTAGTGCTGTTCACGGTTAATCTGGGGCGTTGACGTTCATGGTTTATTGGAAAAGCAACTAGAAATCGATTTGTATGCAAGTGTGTCATGTGTGGAGAAGGACTCTCTAGCTAGCTTATCATCCATCAATTCACCCAATTTCGTGCCAAACTTGTTTAAATCTTTAATTTACTTGTTTTTACTTTAAATTCATCAAAAACCCAATCCCCTTTACTTTGTTGTGTCAAATTAGTTAGAATCTATCCAAACTTGTGTTTTTAAGTGTTTTAAGTCAAAATTGAGCTAGAATTCATCCAAATCACCCTTTAGTGTCTAGTTTGAGTCTTTTTGATTGTTTTGTGATGTTTTGAGTCTTTTTAGTTTGTTTTGAGTTCTTTGAGTCTAGTTAAGTGTTTTTTAGCCTAGTTTTGTGTTTTTGAGTTAGTTTTAAGTAGATTAGCAATCCCTCCTAATCCCTCAGCCTAGAACGATCCCTACTTGCATCTTTACTACAATTGTCAACAAGAGGGTTTAATTTGAGTGCTAGTTTATATCAGATCAAACTCATCCTTGGCCGACAGGGTGATAAAAGCATTTGTGCATGCATGGGTACAAGACTCCCAATGCATATACACGGCTTGCAAGGATTCTGCTGTGCGTTTTCCTTCAACTTGCCTGGCACATGCTGAACAAAACCAAACTGCATGCTGAAATGGTGAGGACTCTACAGCTGAACAATAGATCGGTCTCCTTACCGCAAAGAAACATACTCCGAGCGAAGACTTGTAAGATAAGACAAGTTTGAGAAATGAAGGTGTGAATCTTCTATGAGGCCTCGCCGCATTAAGCCAACCTTTGCTAGATGGTCCATTCTCAAACTGTCATAGCTTCTAAACAATGCTCGCACCAGCAAATCATTAAGGCTCTTCACAGAAAACACGCCAGATCACTTTGTCATCAAAGGCCCCAACTTGACTAAAGTTGGTGAAAAAAGCCCCGACTTGTCTAAAGTTGAAGAAAAATGAGTGCCAAAGTACTCACCTAACCAACTGTACACAGAATGGTAGGGAAGTACTATAGCACTATCTTCGGTGCTCGCCAAGTTCGAAGAAACACTCAAGCCATCATAAATATTGGCTAAGATCGAAATAGCAAGGCTGAAAGATTCACCTGCAGCCATCTTGCTAGCCACTTTGAAGACTCTGGGGTGGATAAAATTGACGTCGTCTTTGGGAAAACGAACTTACAAAGCCAACAAGCTAAGAAAGCGGCTAGGTAAGATTCTTCCATATGCTTTGAAGCTACGCTAAGATCCTCAAATGCTTTCAACTCGGCAGGGGCATGGCGCCTAGCTGAACCAATAGCACCTAACGAGTTTGAGTCTCATTTTGGCTCAGTGGTCATGTTGTGGCCACTTTTCTTCAAAAGCTTCTTGTACTTCATGGCATCCCAATACTAAAATCAGATCCATGAAGAAATCTTCATGCCTGACTTACCCTGAGCTTCTTAGGAAAGTTTGTGATATGCTGAAAACAAATAATGGCAACTCACAAGCAATCATCGGCTATTACGATGAGAAAATTCCTCCACGCTAGGAACAACCTCATCATAAAACTTATCCTAGATCGGCAAGTCTCCTATCTTGTGGAGATCCCAAAGTGAAATCGACATTTCCCTTTCTGACATGTGAAGTGTGTTGGTCGCTGAACACTAATGCCCAAAGAACGCACGAAGGACGAAAGGATGGCAATCATAACTAAACAAAGATGCGTACACGACATGACAAAGGCCTATGTTGGTAACCACATCTTTAGATCGGCTCAAGACATCTTCAAGCCACTCCCAATAAAACTTAGCAAAGACAGCCTTTTCAGTAGTAGACAAGATGCCATTCCAAGTTATAGCTCCGTTACGGATGCAATCACCAAGAAGCTCAAATAAAGCCGGTGAATTGTCACAAACATGGTGCGAAGGATTTAAGATAAGAATCCTCGATGTAGATGCGTTCTTCTTCGTATTTGGTCGACCAAAATCTGTCACTTCCCAGGATACTTCAGAAGACCATGACTTGATATGCATCGAGTTGTCTTTCATATGAAGAACAAGTGTCTTAGGACCAGCCAACGGCACACAAAGCTTCAATGTCGTTCCCTTATCTTGCGAATCGCCTTCCTTCGCAAGAATAGTGATGGTATTGCTCTTAAATCACTTGAAAAATACCATGGCTACAACAAAACAAACAAGGCAACATATGTATAAGGTGGGACGATAAGAAGAAAAAAAAAAGACTGCTTCACTAAAGCAAAAGACATGCGAGACAAACCTCGTAAGTGTTGAAGGATGACGATGACAAAGTCACAGTTACAAAAAGAAATCAGCCACAAAGCTTGAGCAGCACGGCAAAGAGGGTAGCTACAAGATGGTTTTTCAAAGCATGCTACAATAGCAAAGAAAACCAAAATGCTACGCAATCGCACTACATAACCCGGCAATGATTACCCAAGCAGTTTCTTGCATTCCACGACAACATCACCACCGAGGGAAAATTGTGACCAAAAAGCACTACACAACGTAACCTCGTTACAGTCTTTTGCACAGCACCACGCAGTAAAAAATAACAGACTGCAACAAGCACCAAGCAGCAAAAAGCACGGCTCCAAGCAACTTTAAGTGACGGCAGCAAGCAAACCCATGGCAGCTCCAAGCAGCTACAAGGCACGGCAAGCATAGAGGCAGTGCACGACAAGGATGTTTTGTGACAAAAACACACACCTAATTGTCCTATAAATAAGAGTTAATTGCCTCCCAATGCTATAAGGAAAAATACATACCAAATAGCAAAAGGAAAATCAAAATAAGGAAGTACATTCCAGCTACAACAAGGAAGCAAATTCCAAGCAAAAAAGGCAAGGTGATACATGGCAATAAAGGGAAAAATGATGTTTTTCCTGCACCAAAAAAAAAAAAAAAAAAAAAAAAAACAGCAAAAGAAAAAGAAAAGGAAACAAAGAAATAAGGAAAAGGCTTCAAAATTTCCAAAACATCAAAGGAAAATATTTTTCCTTGCCAAAATACAAAAGGCAATCCATCCAAAGCAAGGACAAGCCTTCAAGTTTCCCAAACCAAGAGGGAAAATACCCCCTTGGCCAAAAAAAAAAAAAAAAGGAAAGAGGAAAGGAAAGAAAATGCAAATCCTACTTACCCAAGGACAATCATTAAATATTTCCAAAACCTTGAAGGAAATCATCAAAGCTTTCCAACACTTTGAAGGAAATCACCTTCACTACCAAAGGAAATCACCTTCACTACCAACACTTTGAAGGAAATCATCAAAGGTTCCTACCTAAGGAAGGAAAAACATTTTTTTCCCATAACCACAAGGAAAAAATTCAAAATACACCAAATGTATTTTGTCAAAATTATGGAAAATCAATACGCAAAATAAGTATGTACCAATTTATCCATTTCCAAAATTTCTTTCAAGATCAAACCTCTACAGCTCTTGAAGAAAAATTTCATTTCTTTCAAGATCAAGCCTCTACGGCCCTTGAAGAAAACTTCCATTTCATTCAAGACCAAGCTTCAACGGTCCTTGAAGAAATGTTTTGTCCAAGAAATACACATGAACGGCCCTTGACGAAATTCATCATTTTAATTCAAGAAATATGCCTTAATATCCCTTGAAGAAATGTCTTGTTCAAGAAATACGCCTCTACGGCCCTTGAAGAAGCAAACTAATTCAAGATCAAATCTCAACAACCCTTGAGTTAGAACATTCACATTGCAGGACTTCAAAATACGTTTCCTACGTGTGACAAGCACATGCCTACAATGCGCCTTGAAGTAGGGGCATTTGTAGACATGTAAATTTCGTTGCATACAAAAGGTGCATCGCAAAGCTCAACATGACATATTACTCATCACAAATGGACAAGTTCTCAATGACATGTGGCATAAATCAAGCAAAGGAAGCTCAAAACTTCCCCAAAATTCGGCCAAAAGGAAGAAATCTCCTTAAAATCGGCAAGAGGCGTAAATTGCTCCCAAAACCAGAAAGAAAGCTAAAGCATCTTCATAAAACAAACAAGAATTGAAGATTGCTTGCAAAATAAGCAAGTAAGCCCTATAGATTTGGGCCAACAAGGGAAAGTGGCTGAAATTAAGACACAAAACATCCCTAAATTCTCTCATGGACGAATCAAGACACAAATCAAAGCCAAATCCATCCAAAGGCAAGCTTTAAGAAGTCTATAGATACAAGGTCCTTAGACAAGCATAAAGGTCGACAATTTCTATATTGCAGGGCTGAAATTCTCACAAAAGGAGAACCTCTGCCAAATCTTGGAAGACTAATATGCTGCCAAAGCTCTCTTCGAAGAATGCACGACCAAAGCCGAACCATTCCCTTGAAGAATTAACAAGCACTTGTGCCAATTCTTTCAAGAGTTTGTTGTAACCTCAAAACTTGTAATGATGTTCGATTCAAGATCAAGTCATCAAGACCCTTGAATCAACGAAGTCCTACATCAACTTTACCTTTGCCAAAAATTTGAGGTGACGACTATCCATGCATCGTTTCAAGCTCAAAACAAACAATCGTTCAATCATTCGTCCGAGATCAAGTTATCGCGACCCTTGGATCAACAGCCTATGCATCTACATCAAATTTGAAGACTGAATCAGAGGAAAATTGTAAACAGAGATTGTAACCCTACAAATTCATCAATACAAATCTACTTTGTACATGTGTTCTCGTTTTATTCGATACAAAATTTTCATGTTTACAGCGTCCACCATGATTTCGATGATTGGCGAAGGCAAGTGTCATTGAGGTCGGGAAATCTACGCAAACAGGTATTTGTCTAGAATTCTTAAGGACAATAACGATGTTGGAGATCCATTTAGTGTATTGTACCTCTCGAATAAAGCTTGCTTCAATTAGCTTGTCAATCTCTGCCTCAATTTGTGGGATGAGCTAGGATTGATAACGTCTTTGAGTTTACTTTATCGATCGCGTTCCAGGCTTCACTACAAGATGATGCACGGTGATGATAGGGTTAAGGCTGGGCATTTCTTTGTAGGTCCAAGCAAAGACATCTTTGTACTTCATTAGTAGTTGGTACTGCTCCTCGATCTCATCCGCACTTAGTAGTGCACTTACGAAGATAAGATTTAGTTCTTTGCTTGTGCCTAAGTTGAGCTCCATGAGATCATTAAACGTGGCTTGCCTCCCATCTTCAAGCTGTGGTGGCGTAGCAGTGACGTCTCCCTCGGGGATTGCGTCTTCTTTGTCTTCTTGTATTGTGATGTGGAAGACGTCTTGGACCTTCTATTCAGTGTCGTCCTCAGGCTTGTTAGCATGAAGATTGGCTAGTGTGGATGATGGCGTGCCTTTTTACCTTTAGTTGTCCTTTTGTGTCAACTTCCGAGGTTGCTTGGCGCTTTATCCTTGAAAGAATCGAGCTTTGAATGTCATCTTTTCCTGCTAGACCGTCGAGCTTTTCTTTTTTTGGCGTTGTCTTCCTCTATCTAGAAGGCTACTTAGTTTCTTCAAGTCTTTCCAAGGCCAATCGTTGTGGAGGAGAGTTAGCAGTGTTGCTTTGTTTGTTAGGTTTTGATAACCTTTTGAATATAGAGCTTTTAGATGTTGGCGTGTTAAGCCACTCGAAGATAGAAGTTCGATCTTAACCACCAATGCTATCAAGTGCCGAAATCATGGGTTTTAAACAATTCAACCTATCAAAGATAGACGTTCGAAGGGCGGGTTTAGGCTCCTCTTGATTTTGTTCAACACTCACGCTAATGTGTTGAGCGTTAACACTTTTTGCTTTGCTTGAAATCTTCACGAGTGCATTTGGTGTGAAGCCAAGTCCAGCTTTATTGCTATCAACTCTGTAACTATGCTTTTTCAACTTCTTTTGAGTCTTGACGAGACTATGTTCTTTGTCGTTGATGGTGTTTGCATTCTTCTTTCCAAGATTTAAAAAGGAGGCAAAATCGTACCAAGCCTTTGACTTAAGTTTATAGGCGTTTGCGTCGAAACCTTCTTCAGTCCCCTTGGTTGGAAGAGAGCTTGGTTCTACCCTCTTTAGCAGGGGTTTTACAAAACCTTATGGTGGTTTTGAAACTTTAGCGTTGCCTAGCTATGTCAAAGGTAAAACTGCATTTGTCTTGAGCAGCTTTATATCGTCCTTGTGCAGCTGTATGTCGGCTTTGCTTGTTCCAATTTCAAATAAGGATTGCCCATTCTTTCTTCTCAACATTAGGATGTATCGGAAGATAGGTGTGTTTGGTCATTTTGACGACGTCACACTCCCTTTGATTGTTGTGGGCTTAGCAAGCTCATCGTCGTTTTTGCTTGAAGATGGCACAGCTTCCCTTTCTTATTTCTTAGGTATGGCTTGCCACTCTAGTTTCTTAAGTGCAGCTTTGTCCATGGATTTGATTTTTTTTGGAAGAGCTTCGGGCACCATGTCTTCATCCATGTGGAACTTGGCGTTTGCGAAGTGTGATTCGGCTTCGGTGAATGGCTTGGTGTCGCCTTGTATCACTTTTACTTCTTCTCAGTAGAACTTTAAGCATTGATGAAGGGTAGACAACACTACTCCATTCTCGTGGATCCAAGGCCTTCCTAAGAGCAAGTTGTAGGAAGTTCTTGCATCAATTGCATGGAATAGCGTGCTTGATTTGAGTTCGCCAATGGTCATCTCCACTTAGATCATGCTCATCGCTCTTTGTCCTCCTTAGTTAAAACCTTGGATTAGGAGGCGGCTTTGGGACAGTTCATCCACCTTGATGTCGATTATGGTCATTGTTGACTTTGGCATGATGTTTATGGCCGACCTACCATCCACAAGCATGCAGTTGATTTTGTTATCTCTTACGTACCCAGAGACGAAGAGAGGACGGTTGTGAAGCTACCCTAGTAGCAACTCTTCATCAATGAACTTGATTACGTCACGGGTGGCACAGTATGTGCATATTCATGTGGCCAAAGCTTCAAGCTCTCATCCTTGCTTACTCGCACCTCGTGGTTGTTAGGACTCGTCAAGACCGTTACTAGTGCTTTTCGCATCTCCTTGGGCAATCGTAATGCTTCCTCGATGCTAAAGTGTGCTAGCAGGCTTTCTTTGGGTGTGAGGGTCTTCTCTTCCTCGATGGTGATAACTTTGCCTTTTTAGGGCTCTTCTATCTCCACTTCAACCATCTAACAAGCAGCAGTAGTACATTGTTGGAAGAAGTCATTTGGGAAGTACACATGCAAGGAGATGGGAATGCGCGGCTGTTGATCTATAGGTTCCCTTACGTATGTTGGCTTAGCAGCTTTTATGCTTTTTTTAGGCTTCCTATTGTTGTGGCAGTGCTGCTTCCTCTTGTTCCACTTTTAGCTGTGTGGCTTGTGGTATTAGCTTCTTTGTCTTTTTGTGGGTCACTAGTGCCTACCCTTCTTCATCATTGGTAGGTGCATTTTGGTCACTTGCCTTTAGCGATGGTTGTGCAGAAGGTGCCGTGTAGCTTGAGCATGGACGAGAGTGGTTAGGTGTCACTTTGAAAGGCATATGATCGAAGGATACAAACGTAATCATAGTAGTATGTGTTGCAGCCATGTCTTCAAGGTTAAGCTTAATCTGTTTTTGTTGTGCTCGCTTCATGATGAGCTCTATGAGGACGAAGTAATTACCGATATAATGACTTCTGATACGATTGTATTTGCAATACCTAGGATCATTAACGCAATTCATCTCTTCGGGGTGCTTGCATTCAGGTAACTCAATCGCCTTCTTTTCCAGCAAGTCGTCTAGTATTGCAGCCATGTTAGAGTCAGGAAAAAGGTACATCTTTTACTATAATTCCCTCAATGTGTTTCTGTTCCTGTCTTGGGTGCAAGAATGCTTACCTGTCTTCATCTCTTTCATTTTGTTTTTGGAGGAGATCTTGATGGGCACGGATGAGGTCTTGGTAAAGGTATTATGGATGGCAAAAGCTTCCTTGGTGGGCTTTTCCCAGTCTTGTCTACTTTTGGGGCGAGCACTTTATCCTTTTTAAAGTCGGCGATCAGCTCTTTTTTCCCATGATTAGCAATACTCAGCTTCATATCATGGGATCGAGTTGCAAATTCTTCAAATGTTCTCAGTTTTATGCCTTGGAAGATGTAATGTAACCCCCGTGCATGTCTTGAACACACATCTCAATGGCGGAGGGTTTAGAAAATCGATCTTTTGCAATCTAGACTTAATGAACACCATCTATTGATGTAGTCAACGACAGGTTCATCATTCCATTGTTTCGTACTCGTAAACTCCAGCATGCTTACTGTGCTGCGAGTGCTGTAGAAGTGGTTACGGAATTCCCTTTCAAGTTGGTCTCAACTGTTGATAAACTCGGGCTCGAGGTTGGTGTACCAGTCAAAGGCATTACCTTTTAGCGAGCGCATAAACTACTTGACGAGGTAGTCTCCCTTCGTCCCAGCATTGTTGCAGGTTTCAATGAAATGGGCAATATGTTGTTTAGGATTGCCCTTTCCATCGAATTGCATGTATTTGGGTGGCTGTAGCCCCTTAGCATCCTCAAGGTGCTAATCTTTTTAGAGTATGGCTTTGAGTAAAGCACGAAATCATGTGAGTTTCCTTCATATTGTGCCTTGATCGTGCTTGTGATCATCTCTTGCAGCTGTTGGATAGAGAGATATCCCATGAGCGTCGTAGCTCGGTCCACCTTTAGCTTTTCCTCAACTTTATCGATTAGAGGCTCCTCATTTTCGTTAGTTTCCTCCTTTGGTGGATCAACCTTAGGGTCATCTTTTTCATTGTGATGCACTTCCAAACGGTTAACAAGTGTAGAAATCTACAAGTCATTTTCCTCCATGATCCTTGTCAGCCTTGCAATTGTTTCACTCATTTGTGCCAGCTGCTTTTCGATTAAAGTCGCACCAGTAGTCATGACTTGCATGGCTACGAGATACGAGCTACTCCTTGAGTCGACATCAGAAGTCAACGACTCAGAGTACCTCCCCGGGCTTTCTTTATTTGGTGCCCTTAGCGAGGCCAAGGTGATCACAGGCTCGTGCCTCAGGTACTCTTGCTCATTCGGTAGAGTTGATGTAGGGGTGGAAGGCACGGCAGAGAGAGCTCTTGCCTTGCTTTGGATTATGACCCCCAAAGTGCCACCACTTGCGGTAATGATGTTCTTGTTCTTCACATTGGTTGCATGAACAACGTGATCCTTTCTTGATGCCATATGTGTTTCTTATTGATTTGATGATAGAGATGAAAGGAAAAGATGTCCCACTGGGCGTGCCAAATTTGTAAACATGAAAATTCTGTAACGAATGAAACAATAACACGTGTACAAAATAAATTTGTATTGACGAATTTGTAGGGTTTTAATCTCAATTTACAATTTTTCTCTGATTCAGTCTTCAAATTTGATGTAGATGCGTAGGTTGTTGATCCAAGGATCACAATAACTTGATCTCGAATGAACAATTGCTTCAAGTTTTCAGCTTGAAACAATACGTGGATAGTCTTCACCTTTAGGTTTGTGTATGACCTATGACAAAGGTGATGTTGATGTGGGATTTTGTTGATTCAAAGGTCTTGGTGACTTAACCTTGAATCGAACGTCGTTCCAAGTTTTAAACTTGCAACAAAGTCTTGAAGGAATCAGCACAAGTGCTTGTTGATTCTTTAAGGGAATGCTTCAGCTTTGGTCAAAAGAAAACTTCTGCTTTGGTTGTACGTTCTTCGAAAAGAGCTTTGGCAGCGTATTAGTCTTCAAAGATTTAGCAGAGGTTCTCTTTTTGTGAGTATTTCGGCCCTTCAATGTAGAAATTGTCCACCTTTATGCTTGTCTGAGGACTTTGTATTTATAGATTTCTCAAAGCTGGCCTTTGGATGGATTTGGCTTTGATTTGTGACTTGATTCATCCATGGGAGAATTTAGGCATGTTTTGTGTCTTAATTTCAGCCACTTTCCCTTGCTTGGCCGAAATCTATAGGGATTTCTTGCCTATTTTGCGAGCAATCTTCAATTCTTGCTTGTTTTGTGAAGATGCTTTAGCTTTCTTTCCGGTTTTGGGAGCAAATTGGGCCCCTTGCCAATTTTAAAGAGATTTCTTCCCCTTTGCCGCATTTAAAGAATGCTTTTGAACTTCCTTTGCTTGATTTGTGCCACATGTCATTGATGACTTGTCCATTTGTAATGAGTCATATGCCATATGGAGCTTTGTGATGTATCATTTGCATACAACAAAATTTACATGTCTATACCACTGCCCAACATGGACATCATGATCGATTCAACCTCAGGGCAAAGCCTAATGTCGTTCATGGATGGCTTTAGTAGGTACAATCAAATCGAGATACTTCCTAAAGATGCTAAGAAAATAGTTTTCCGCACGCAATTTGGAAACTTTTACTACACTGTTATGCCATTTGGACTAAAAAACGCAGGTGCCACCTATCAAGGAGCAATGACTGTAGTCTTTCATGGCATAATAGGGAAGGAAGTAGAAAACTATGTGGAAGATCTCGTCATGAAATCCAAGACCAGGGAAGGGCATTGGGAAGTGCTAAGAAAAGTGCTAAGAAGATGTTGAACATATGGGTTGCAGATGAACCCTAAGAAATAAGCTTTTGGTTCTTCCTTAGGCATGTTCCTGAGCTTCCTGGTGTATCAGCACGGTAATGATGTAGATCCAAACAAGGTGCGCACCATCGAAACGCTCATGTCCCTGATAAATGCCAAGGAGCTAAAAAGCTTAATGGGAAAGTTGTCCTACATTCGCTGTTTTATCTCAGGATTAGCAGCAGCAACAGAAGCCTTCACCCCACTGCTTAGGAAAAGGAAAGAATTCGTGCGGACCAAGGAATGCACAGAAGCCTATCAGCGGGTTTAGTAGTTAGTCACCAACCTTCCTACCATGAAGGCACCAATCCCAAGCATTCCGCTCAAGCTCTACCTAGCAACAACAAGCACTGTCGTAATAGCCTTACTTGCCCAGGACAGTCTAGCTGGGGAAGAAGTACCAATTTACTAAGTCAGCTAACAACTAAGAGGAGTTGAAACTCGCTATGAGAAGACGAAACGCCTCTACCTAGCTTTTATCTACGCATCATAGCGGGTACGCCACTATTTCCTAGCCCATAAACTGCACCTTATGGTAAAGTCTGACCTAGTAAAATACGTGCTCACTAGACTTATATGGTCTTGCTTTTTGGCTCGTTAGTTGCTCCAACTTTCCAAATTCGATATTATATATGTGACACTTAAGGCTACCAAAGGCCATGCTGTGATAGACATGTTAGCATTATTCCCCGAAGAAGAAGAGGCCACCATTTCCAAGGAAGTCCCTGTTGTGCTGCCAGAGATAGTTGTCGCCGTTTTGGGAGATGAGCCATAGGTTATGCATTTCGATGGTTCTTCCACGACCATGAAAGGAGGAGCTAGCGTTGTACTTGTCAATCCAAAGGGCCAAGCTACTACCCTAGCCTTCAAGCTAATCTTTTCATGTACAAACAATGTAGTTGAGGATGAGGCTTTCATTATAGGCTTTTCCACAACCAAGGAAATGGGCGCAAGGAAGATACAAGTCACAGAGGATTCAAATTTGGTCCTGAGCCAGGTCCAGGGAAGCTTCGTGGTGAAGGAAGTAACCATGGCACCATATCGCACTATAGCAGAGAAACTTATGACAAGCTTGAAGCAGATGGTGTTGGAACATATTCCCGACACAACCAACAGGTATACGAATGCCCTACCCACACTTGGCTCTAAGCTTACCTTCGTCGAAAAACAACCTAACATTGTTGTAATCAGAAAAGAGGCCCCAGCCATTGACGCACTCTTCCTAAAGGAAGCTCCAAAAAGTAACTACTGAAGGGAAATTGTTAGAAGGGAACTTTCTAAGCCAAGCGAATAGCTCAGCATCAAATGCCTTAAAGAGTGAATTAATGTTACTGGGACACTCTATAAGTGTTTGCCCAGAAGAGTGCTAACCCAATGCCTTGAACCAAAAGAAGCACAAGAATGATTGTATGAGATCTATGAGACTACATGCAAAGTCGACCAAGTTGTGAATCTCTACTGTCTACAACAAAGAAAGGGGTAATACTAGCCAGATATGAAGCAACAAGCCACATGCATCCAAGCTGACTATCCAAAATGTAGTAAAACATTTTCCCCAGAAGAGGCATTTATAGTTTCTATCATTGATGATTGAATGTCCTCATACCTGACCTTCTTTATTGATGGAACACTGCCAAGCAATGTCAGGGACGGACACAAGTTGAAAGGGACATCCAAGAGGTATTTCATGGATGGGCAACTCTATACCGGAAGAGATTCAATGGGGAACCATTGAGATGTTTTAGGCCATTTGAGTCCTCACAAGTCATGCAAGAAGTACATTCTAGAGAATATGGTGAGCACCAACGAAGAAAGAAACTACATAAGTAGCTATTGAGCCTAGGATACTATTGGCCAACCATGATGAAAGACACGCACATCATGGTCAAGCAATGCCATTCATGCTAAGTTCATGGAAACTTGATCCACAAGCCTCCAACGTTACTGCAAGACCATGTGTACTCTATGGCCATTCCCACTTGGGGGCTTGATTTGATAGGAACAATCAATCTAGCTTCCTAAGGCCACATATGGATCCTAGTAGCCACTAAGTGCTTCACAAAATGGGTAGAGGCAATCTCTCTCACAAAATGGGCAGAGGCAATGCCTCTCAGAAAAGCAAAAGGAGCAGCAGTATCCAATTTCATCAAGGAATGCATCATTTGTTGATTTGATATACCTTACAAAATAGTGAGCAACAACGGCACGCCTATTGTGAACAAACAAGTAAGTACCACATTTGATGCTTACGAGATCAAGCACCACCACTCCAAGCCGTATTATCCCTAAGGAAACGGTCAAGCTGATGCCACAAATAAGACACTACTAAGAATCCTAAGCAAGATGGTACACAACTAACTTGGGGGCTGGAACACATATCTTCCAGACGTTTTATGGGTCTATCGCACGTCCCCGAGGAACATTACAGGTTTCTCTCCTTACTTCTTGGTGTATGGGTGTGAACACGGAAATTTCCTGAAAAACAAGAAACAAGAATACGTGCACAAAATAATATTTTTGTTGTTTAATGATTTTGGGGTTACGATCTCTTAAATTTGGTCATCTGATTCAATCTCCGTAAGATGTAGATTTGTTGATCCAAGGGCCGTCGAGGCTTGATCTTGGATGAACAGTTGTAAGTTTCTTCAAGGGCCTTCGTGGCTTTGATCTTGAAGGTTGATGGAAGTTTCTTCAAGGGCCTTCGGGGCTTGATCTTGAATGTTGATGGATGAGCGGATCTTCAAGGGCTTTTGGGCTTGATCTTGAAGAATGGGTGTATATGTTGGTTTTCTTCAAGGGCCGTCAAGGCTTGATCTTGAATGAACAGTTGGTTTTCTTCAAGGGCTTTTGGGCTTGATCTTGAAGAATAGATGGTTTTCTTCAAGGGCCGTCGAGGCTTGATCTTGAATGAACAGTTGGTTTTCTTCAAGGGCTTTTGGGCTTGATCTTGAAGAATAGATGGATGAGCGGATCTTCAAGGGCTTTTGGGCTTAATCTTGAAGAACGATTGGATGTGTGGATTTGTTGATGTTGTTGATCCAAAGGGCCGTTGGGGCTTGATCTTAGGATGAACGGATGATGAATGATGAACACTTTCTTCAAGGGGCCGTCGGGGCTTGATCTTGAATTGGTGGGAGTTCTTCAGGGGCCGTTGGGGCTTGATCTTGAAGGAGGATTTAACGAAGAACGAAGAGTGCTTTCTTGATCCTTCGAGATTTTCGTGAGAGCTTTAGAACTTTAAGGCTTCAAGGTTTTGGTGTGTTGTGGAGAAACGTATTTGTGAATTGGTGTTTTTTCCTCTTGATGGAGAAGCCTATTTATAGGCTTTGAGAGTGAATCACCACCACAAAATTTTCCCACCCAAGCACTATTACCTAATTTTCCCACTTAATGCAATATTGAAATTAAAGTGGTCTAACAAATGACCTAATTTTCCACTTAATGCAATATTGAAATTGAAGTGGTCTTCTTTATGGCCTAATTTCCCACTTAATACAATATTGAAATTGAAGTGGTCTAACAAATGGCCTAACTTTCCACTTAATGCAATATTGAAATTGAAGTGGTCTTATTTATGGCCTAATTTCCCACTTAATACAATTTTAAACTTGAAATGTGCTTGCTTTGTCATTGCCCAAATGCGAAAAACTTGCTTTGATTCGTAATGGATTGAAATGTGCTTACCTTGTCATTGCCCAAATTGAGAAGAAAAACTTGTTTAATCATCCAAGGGTATTTCTTCCAATTTTGTTGAGTCACATGCCATGTGTACAATTTGTACGACACGTGGCGTATGCCATGTATGCCCTGACACGTCAAAACTTTAATACGTTGGTGAACATTTGTTTCACCGAAATTTCGATGTCTACAATGGGTCCGAAGTTATTTCCCCTGTAAAAATGATGATGCCCATAACAAAAGTTTCAGCATTCAACGATGTGGAGTAGGATGTTGCAGCATGCGCAAGTTGGAGGTGGAAAGACCTTAAGCTACTTAAGCAAAAGAGGGCAGAAGTAGCTAGGAAACCATCCATGTACCACCAACAAGTTACCAAAGCCTACAACCGCACAACCAAACCATGCAACTTCAAGGAATGAAAGCTCGTCCTCAGGACAGCTGAGCACATAAAGAGGCAGATCTTCGGATCTTCGAAGTTCACCCAACATTGGGAAGGGCCTTTTGTGATCAAGGAAGCCTATCGAAGTAACTACTACTACTTGACTTCGGTCAAGGAAGGTACACTAGCAGAATGTGTTAATGCAAAGTGACTAAAGCCGAATTACTATTAGAACACTCACGCTTACTTTAGAAGAACAAGCTCCTTTTATGCAATGGTCATTTTGCTTAGTCTATGAGGCTTTGTAAAGCCATGCAACGATTAATGTACCCCAAATTTTATTGAAATTAAAGAGCATTTTGTCAAAATCTTTGGTACATTCATTTCTTTACTTTGGCAAAGGTAACTAGAAGACTTTCTTCTAAACAAACTATAGTAGTAATCATACCAAGGCTATAATAAAAGCCCATGCCAAGCCTATCAATGCCATGCAAGCTACTTAATGGTTCAATGTTTATGCAACATGCCAAGCTAACATGCCATGCAAAAACATTGAGTCAGACAACTTAGGCTTTTCCACTTATACAATATGCCTAAGCCTATTGATGCAAAATACGCCAAACTTAACATTGAAAAACCCAATGCTAAGCAAGTCAAGATTTCCTGACTTGCTATGCTTCCTTATGGAAGCTGCGACATCTTTTTCATCCTTCCTCAGGGAAACTCACTGACAAAGTACCAAGCGGCAGGATCAACTATTTCCCCTAGGAAAACAGGCAAAAGCTCAAGCTTATGTCTCAAAGGCTAAATAAAAGTCCATCCAACAAACTCTTATGCATGAAAAAGCCAATATCATGGCAAGAAAAGTAAAGACATTGCAAGCATTATGATAAGATCAACATCAGCATCAAAGCCAAAGGAAAGAGTCGAAGAAAATAAACAAAATACAAAGCAGAGCGACCCCATGGCCATTGTTCGAAAACAATAAGCTAGCTATCCAAGCGAAAATTACAAATAAAAGTAAAGGTAGAGTGAGGAAAACAATCTTCTTCATAGCCTGCTGCAGCAACATCTCAAAGTTCACGCTCTGCCAAGAAAAAGAAGCTGAGGGTTAGAAAAATGCAAACAGTCAGGCAAAGCAAGTAGTCATAGGAAGGTGAGAAGTTAAGCTCAGAACACAACCTCTCAGATGAACTACTAGAGGTGTCAGCAAGCAACTGATCTGCTGCAAGTTGAAGGCACGCTGCTACTTCCTTAGAGCTCCAGCGAACCAACTTCTTCAATTTGAGCTTCTCAACCTCTAGTTCATTAAGATGCAGTTCGAGAACACGCATCAATTTGTTGACTTTGATGAATTGATCCAAGACACCTTTCTTTTCAAGCTGAAGTCCAAACATGGTATCGCGCAACTCTCCCAGCCTCTCAATTAAAGAACCCACGGGCACACCCAAAGCGGCTACATCGCTGATCATGTCACGCCAACATAGCAGTTTGTGCTTTGTGAGTTCTAATGGGGAGGTGTGCTCCATACCGTAAAGTAGAAGCCCAAGCTCTTCAAAGATCATCCCACGCATAAAGGGAGATAAATCTATCAAGCTCACATCTGCGTCACTAGCATGCTCAAAGAACTTGACCAATGCCTCAGCTAGTCCAGAACGAACCTTCACTCCCCTAAAGTCGACCCTAGAAAAGAAGGTCTCGCCAGAAGGAATCAGTTCTTCAACTGAACTTAACACCCTGTCTTCATTGGCAAGACTATGCTTGAGCTTCTCGAGGGCTTCATGCCATGATGCCCACTCTTCAATCGAAGCTAGCTCCTCAGGAGAAAGAACCTCTTCAGGAAAAATTGTAGGCTCGAGAGGAACACAACTGAGGATTTGAGCCATTCGCTTCCTAACACCACCCACATCATCATAACCAACTTCATCCAACCTTTCCTCATCTTCCTTTCTCACGGGTTCCCCCTCACAAAAGATCTCAGTGTCAGGGGCAACCACACAATATTCTCCTGGGTCAGTTTCAATGACCTTAAACTCTACACTTTTCATTCCTCCTCTGACAAGGAACAAATCTCCTTTCCTCACAGGGCGGTAAGCTTCTAGGAAATAAGCTGCAAACAAAACAAAGGGATATAACAAGCCAAGTTTTAGTGTCCAAGGGTCAAAAAAATACCTAAAGAAATTTAGCCCGATACAAAATGGCAGACAACATGCTAAGGTAGTGCAAATCATCTGCATCAAACTTACATTTTTCAACGAAATGGCATGAACAGTTAAAATGGAGTAGGAAGCGATCCAAATAAATTAATGTAGATGTATCATAAACACTTACAAAGAGGCTACATAGAGAAATAAAAACAATTGAGCAAACCACAATAATATGTTCCTAGACCAACAATCACCACAGTGACCCTGGGAAAGTAAAAATTGTAGAAGAATTTGGATAGGGCCAATTGTGGAAGGTTTAGGATAGGGCCTAAGCCCTGGTTTGGTACTGAGGTACTTCTTCAAAAAAAAGAGCTTTTTTATGTTTGGTAAACATTCATCTTCAACTTTTTTTCACAATTTTGGGTGAAAAAAAGCCAAAAACACAAAGTTTACCAAACACTCTGCTGCTTTATTTCACAGCTGCTTATTCTCACAGCACAGCCGAAGCAGTTTTTTTTGTTCAAAGCACAACAATACCAAGGGCTGGTTTGGTATTGTTGTGCTTTGAAAAAAAGTTGTTTCTGCTGTGCTGTGAGAATAAGTAGCTGTGAAATAAAGTAGCAGAGTGTTTGGTAAATTTTTTGTAAAAGTTCTTTCGAAAAAAAAAAAAAAAAGCAGTAGTATAGTGTTTGGTAAATTTTATGTAAAACAGATGTGAAAAAAAATCGTTTTTTCAAAGCTGGGTTTTGCAGTTTCTTGTTTTTGGCTTTTTTTCACCCAAAACTGTGAAAAAAAGTTGAAGATGAATGTTTACCAAACACAAAAACAGCTCCTAACTTTTTTTGATACTAGCTTTTTTCAGGATCACCTTAGTACCAAACCAGTCTTAAGTAACAAGTAAACCACAAAGATAAATATTTTAAAAGTAAAACAAATGACCACCAAAGATGTCACCAACTCACGTTTCAAAAAGGCATCAAATAGATTTCCGGTAACTCCTTCTATAGAGTCGTCAATAGGTAGAATGTGAACACGCTTCCCATACTTAACATCAGAGCATAGATGTACAGACACAACATCCCCAATTCGAACCCTTAAATTCGACCTGACAACCTTGTTCATCCTGATTCTTGGCTCTTCACAGGTGTAATCAGCAAGTGCAATGCAGATTGTGTCTTTTCGTTTCTTCCCCTGAAAACCCAATCATAGATAATTAAATAAACAAATGAGCCGTAAATCAAAACCTCCGCAAATTAAAAAAAACACAATGTCATACAAATAAAGTAGGACGTGGAAACACTTGGGTCTAGTTCGTTGACAAAATCCAATTAACGAATATCTATTGCATCACAATGCCATGTACCTAACAGGTTCCGCTAAAGTAAAAGTGATAACTTTCCTTCTTTTATTAATTCTCAAACTTAAGCTTCCAAACCAATGAGTACAAAGCAACCCAATTCTGGGTTCGAACTAAATTTGCAATTCAACCTCAATTCACATTCTAAACGAAGTTGTTTCATAGAACATACAAATTATGCAACAACAAAAAATTTCCCTAAAACGTCATCCCAACAAAACCCTAGTGTGATATTTTAACTTTCAATTTATTTGATAAGCTACCCTAAATTTTACGTTCTGATTAGATTGAAAAAAGAAAAAAAAAAAAAAAAACACGCACCTTGATGAGGATGGTGTCGCCACGGAAAAGCTGTAGCTTTTCCATGGTTTCGGGATGCATTGAAACGATGGAGTTATCGTCGTTTACAGCCTCATCAACGACGAGACAGTTCGGCGACTTCTTCCGCTCCAGAGTTGCCGTCCACAAGTCCTTGTTCTTCCTGCAGAACAATCAAATCCCCAGTCAGAATTTGAATATTTACGCAAATAAACGGAAAGGAAACACTCCGACATATAAAAATTGTGGAAAGTAAAACAAAATTAATGGTGGCGAGTTGACTCACGAGTCGGACGATTCGGCTTGGTGAGCCATGGCGGTGGAGAATTTGAGAGATCAGGAACTGTGGTAAACGAAGAACAGAGATAGGGAGTGTTTGGAGTGTGTTTTTCTTTATTTTTTTGAAATGGAAGCAATAAATTAATTAATTAAACTCATGAAGAGTTACATATGTCTTAGCGTAGAAGTTCCTGAATAAATGTAAGAAGCTCTTCAAATCAAACTAAATTATTGCTACTAGACAAAGCAAACTTCACAAGACATCGCAAGACATTGTGCAACACCATTACATAAACAGGAGACATGAATAAACTTCACCATAAAGAAAGTGAAGGCCAGCTGCATTATTTCATCCGCTATCATACAAATCGCGGATGAGTCAGAATGGGTCCTATTAAAAGTTGCAATGACCTTCATGCAGTCACTCTCCACCACGACCTGTTGAAAGTTGTGAAGGTTTCCTTTTGAAAAGTTGGGTCCAAATGAGAAAATGCTGGGGATAATTTAGAAAAAGTGGGACCCCAATTGTGGACTGTAACTGAAAATTTACATCGGATGCCAAATTTGTCCCTTAAAAAAAATCATTACATTTTGGAAATTATGCAAAATAGGACGAGAAAAACATGAAAAGCAAAAATGACAAGGACCAAAAAGGATAAAGTGGAGATGCAAAGCATACGTAAGCCGGAATAACCGGGTCAAAAAATCCGCTGGTTTAATTAGTTTCCTCCCTCTTTCTCACTGCTACTGTCTAAGCCGTCACTTTCTCTCTCTCTCTCTCTCTCTCTCTCTCTCTCCCCGCCTCCCTCCTCTGAGCTTACTCAGATCCAGGTATGTCTCTGCTTCAACCTCTCAAGCTTTTACTACATATCCGTTTGAAGTAGTTAAGGTTTAGATACAAGCTTTTACTTTCTGTTTGGTCTCTGAGAAATGGAACAGAAAATCTAAGCAGAAAAACACTATTTAAATTTTTCTGGGGGTTTAATGTTTGTGTTTTAGTTCAGTTTTCTAGGACGAAATCGAATTTTAGGATTCAAGGATATAGTTTTCTTAATCATTGTTCTGTTTTTAGCCACGGATATTTGTGTGTGTGTGTGTTTAAATTGATTTTCTTTCACATTCAACGTTGCAGAAATAGTTCCTTGTGATCTCAGTTTAGTTGGTGAGGAAACTAAAAAAGAAGGAAACACGTTGTAGTTTTATGTTTGATTTCGAAGCTCGAACTTTGACGCGTGTGTTCATGTTTCCATTTCAGATTTCTCATAGAATAAATGAATATAATCGAGAAATATTTTTTTTGCCAAGATTAACATTTGATGACAAAATGCCATTTTTGAAGAACAGTAGTTGAAATGTTTTGCTAAAGTAATTACCTTGTAGTTCTTCCAGTATTCTGTAAACCCGGATGGCATTTCAGTTCCTATATTCTGCATGTGGTGAGGGACGGGTGGGTTTGTGGGTTAGAATTAGTATAGGTCCGGGGTTCGATTCCCTCTAATGAAGCCGGAAAATATCCCTTTTCAGCCTTAAATATAAACATCAACTGATTGGGGGTAGGGATGGTTTGTCTTTCTAGTTAGGGTTATTATCCAAAATGGCCTCTGAAATTGAAAATCAATATAAATGGTCCTTGAGATTATCCACCATCCATGATTTTGGTCATTCCGTTAAAAACGATTTTGGGCAATTTTCAAAGCTTTGTAACTCAATCGTTTCTTAACCAAATTCGACTCATAATATATCAAAATGAAGATAGGAAAGTGTAGATTAAGATTATACTATTTGGAAGCCCAATGATTGCAAAAGATGGCCGGAAAATAGCCTGAAAGGTGACTAGTCCGCGGGCAAACTGGAAAACTCACCGGAAACTAGGTAAACTTTAAACGTTCATAACTTTTTCAATATTCAACCAAATCAAGTGATTCAAAAACTAAAATAATACTTCTTGACATGATGAAGAGAATGGTACTTTTTTCGAAGGCTAACTCGCCGTGGTTTGGTCGGTGAACGGCTCGAAAGTGGCTAACCATTTTCGAGTTAGCCACTTTCGAGCCATTTTCCGGCCAAACCACGGCGATTTAGCAGTAAAAAAAGATACCATTCTCTTCATCTCATCAAGCAGTATGATTTTCATTTTTGAATCACTCGATTTCATTGAGTATTGAAGAAGTTACGAACGTTTAAAGTTTACCCAGTTTCCAGCGAGTTTTCCAGTTTTCCCGCGGACCAGTCACCTTTCAGGCTATTTTCCGGCCATCTCCAGCAATTATTGGGCTTTCAAATAAATATAATTTTCTTCTACACTTTCTTATCTTCATTTTGATATATTATGGGTCGAATTTGGTTAAGAGTCGATTGAGTTACAAAGTTTTGAAAATTGGCCAAAATCATTTTTAACGAAAGGACCAAAATCATGGATGGTGGACAACCTCAAGGACCATTTCTATTGATCATGCAAATCTCTGGGATCATTTTGGATAATAACCCTTCTAGTTATTACAAGGTGACTTTGTTTTCTGACAGTTCGGATATTAACAAACAGCGGTTATGGTGGTGGTTGTTGGAAAAGGATCCTCACCAGATCCTTTTCCTAGCTTCGAGGGGATCTTGCAATCGTATACGTTCATCGTACATCGTGCGATTAAAAATCATTTTAAAATTTAAAATTAAATATAAATAGTACCTAATGATCCCCAAGAAAAGGATCCAGCGGGGATCCTTTTCCGTGGTTCTTGATACAGGACTTGAATTGTCTCGTTGATGTGTACGTAGTAATTCAAGTTTGTGGGCATTCTCCATTCATAAATTATCTCATTATTCTTATTTCTATAACGTTTGCTTACCATCCTTTTCTTTTTTAACAATGCAGTATTCTAAACTGTTTTGATTTACATGAGGACAAGCACACTGCCTTAACCCACTGATCTAACCTAGGTATGCCGGTTCCTTACCAACCATCTATGCCAAGATTAAAATTCTAAATGATCAACAACTTCACTTTCTATATAATGAACCGCATGCATAAAATGGGAAGATATGCAGGTGCACAATAAATACATACATAAAGCTTAGAAATTTAAAGGTTTGATGCTTGAAATTAATCAAGGATTGGGATATCTTACTCCTAGGAAGGGAAGAATATGATATTTGGCGCACAGCCAACTCTATCATTTACTGCGCTTCCGAGTGAGTAAAGCAAAACATCAGGCTCCTAGGAGTATGATTGTAGTTCCATTATCCTAACTACCTTATCTTGGCTGCTGGGTCTAGTCTTTTATAACGCCCTTGGTTTTGTAGACAACTTCAGAAATGCTATTTTCTTTTTCGAGCTCAAAATGTACATTTATTTGTGGTAGGAAACTGTTGAAGATGGGACATTTGTGACTCAATCATACATTAAGAATTTGTATTCTAATTATTTCAATATTAAAATTTTAATTTAAGTTTCTACTTTTTAGTTTTGATTTTGACAAACATGGTAACCACTCAGATATGAAATTTTAGTTCTAATTGTGAATTTGAAGTCATAATGAAAGTGCATGTGATAAACAGTATATATGTAGCATTTTATAGACTTATGATGCGTTTTTATTTTTTAATTTTTATTTTATAAATAATGACTTCAGGAGTCCCGAGGTTGTTACAAAGGATTTGGGACCTCAAATGGGTTTGCAATCAACAAGAGTCGAACGATTCAGTCTATTTCAAATGATTATTAGTGCCAAATTTTAGAACTAGAGTATCATGCCTGTGATCTAGAATATTGTAAGAGAAAAAATTAAAAAAAAATTAATTATGAAGAGTTTAAAATAAGTTTTACTTTTTCTTTAAACTGAAAACTTGAATTACTCAGTCGAAATAGTTTTAATTTTCAAGAGTGGTGATAATCTCACCCCATTTTCTTATATTTCCATCCAAATTTTAATAAAAAATTTAATACTAATTTAATCCTTTGTAAAATGACATCTAAGACAAAAGAAAAAAAAATTGAAAAAAACTGATTGACAGGTTCGTTCTTCAAGGCTTGTCTATCTGCAATTCACATACCGATTCGAGTTGGAGTAGGTGATGTTTTGAGGAGGTTGCATGCCGAAATGGCAGCAGTTCAAATCTTCACCATATATAGGGTATTATGTAATTACCAAAGTAGCCATCTTCGCAGGAGAACTTGCCCCGGACGAGGTTGGAGTCGAAGTGGTAGAGGTGGAAGTTGCAGATGAAGTGGTAGAGATTGGAATCGATATGGTAGCGGCAGTTGCGGTGGGAGGCGCCGATAAAGTGGAAGACGATGTTCTCAGGACGGGTGGCATGTTGGAGGACGGAGAAGACACCGGGGATTGTGTAAAATGTAATTTATGCCATAAAAATTGAAAAGAAAAAAAATTTTGAATACATTCTAGAGGTTATTTTAAGAATAATGAGTGAAGAAATACCATTTTAATTTTTTAATTTTTTATGGGGAGTGAAATTATAACTAGGATGTAGAAATAAGACATTGTGTTGGGGTTAGTAGCACTCTTCTCAAAATTTGATAGAGAGTTATAACATGTACAAATCTTTATATTTTCCCTTAATTTTGATCCATTCGTTGGTAGAGAAACTATCCTAAGGCCACTTACCATGAGCAAACATATTAATGACGTATTGACGTTCCTGATGTTTGTTGTGCTCCAAATCTATCCTCCCCGACTACAGTCATTGGACCCAAGTTCTTCATGCAATGTAACTTTAACCATATTCCCTTCTTGCCTATAAGGAATCTTAGTAAAAAGTATAGAGTAAGAAATATTTATACGTTACAAATAGCATCCATTTCATCAAGATTATCACATGCAAACCACTCTGATCTCCCAGGGAATTAAGGACATAATGACATTAGCAATTATTGAAAAACCAACCTAAGTGCACTTGACATATATATTTCCCTCACCGTAAGCCATTTGATCATTCTCAACACCAGCAAATAGATCCCTAACATTTTTCTCAGTTTTAGAAATAAACTTGCCCAAAACTTCACTCTATTTATTTCATTCCACATAGTACCTGTAAGTTACAACATTGTAGATACACATTTGTACCTGAGAACTATTCAGCTGAGCTTCCATTGTGGGTCGAGCGGTATAAATGATAAATATCACATTATCATTCAAGACCAAAAATATGAGCCTTTTTCAATCTATTTCCGAAAACTCAAAAGGATTCAATTTCAGAACAGTTTTTTTTTTCACCCAAATGCACATTTGGGTTTCCTTACTCTTCTCGCATCAATTCAAAAGGTCCATAATTTCCAGTTTCATGTACAAATAAGATAATTATCATAAATGTTGCCAATCTAATCAAATAATAAATGTAAAAGTAAATCTCAGTTTACTACCCTTAAGTTTGTGGTTTTCAACATTTAGTACATAAAATTTTTTTCGTTCCAGAATCATACCTAAAGTGTTAATTTTAGGACAGTCTCATACATCCGTTAGTCTGGTTGTTAAGTCGCTCGTTAACTAATGACGTGGTGCCCATGTGGACAATGATTGGACGCCACGTGTCATTAAGGGGTCCACGTGGAAATTAAAAATTAAAAAAAATATTAAAATAACTAATTAAATAAAAAATATTTATTTAAAAATAAATAATAAATAAATAATCCACAAACCCAGAACCCCCTTCCTCCATCCCCTCCACCCCCTCCACCCAAGCAACCCCATCTCCCATCCCCCATCACCCACCCCATACCCACCAAATATTTTCCCTTCTCTCTCTGTTTCTTCCTCGCCATGTACAGACAACCTTTTCGCCGCTCCTCCGGCAACGAACAGGGTCAACCACCGCAACAACCCCAAAGGTACCAATATCCAAAGCTTCCAAGTTGCTACTCAATGACATATTCTCCATATTATGCCTCTTAGACATTTCATCAAATAGACTCAATGCATAGAAATTTTCTTCACAAATTTATCCACATAGTACCAATTAACCCAGCCATACTTAGCATTCAAAAAAGCATGATACACGATCGTTGGGATTCTTAGTGAAGGCCGCGTCAAATGCTGGGATTCTTTGGGGTTTCTGATGTAGCAAGTGCTAGAGGGAGGAGTGGACGAAGAAAGGGTGGCTCGGGTGGGCAAGGGTGGGTGATGGGGGATGGGAGAAGGGGGTGCTCGGGTGGAAAAGACGAAGGGGGTGGAGGGGATGGAGGGGTGTGTCGGATGGGGATGGAGGAAGAGGGTTTTGGGTTTGTTTGTTTGTTTGGTTTTTTTTTTTTTTTTTTTTTTTTTTTTTTTTTTTAATATAATATGCCAACTCCTTTACCAAAACACAGAAAAAACCAATCAAAACCCAGAAAATTTAAACTTCCTCAGACCTTTTGGATCAAGCTCAAAACCCCACAAAAAAAATGATCTACTTTTCCTTTTTGCTTTTACGGGTATTATTTTTTTCTTTTTTCTGTGTAAATTAGATGGTGTGGGGGTGTGGTTTTATACGACAATGATGATCGTCGCGGTAAATGCTCTATCAAAGTCGTGATGAGACGACTGCCCTCGCACAGGGTTGGATCTGACTTGTCACGATAAATTAGCTTGGATCAGAATTGGTTCTTACACTTCATATTACTGGTTGCCCAGAGAGAGAGGAGAAAGAGAAAGTGGTGAAGGAAGGTGGGGGGGCTTCACGACGGGGGTTTTGGTCTTCTGCTTCTTGTTGCGTGGGTCGCTGGCGACAAAAACGACGGCGTAAAAGGCAGAAGGGATAGGGTTGGGTGTGGGTTGGGGGAGGTAGAAGATGGGTGGGGCTTTTTTTTTTTTTTTTTTTTTGTATTTTTTAAATTTTTTTAATATTTGAAGTGGGCACATATTGACACATGACGCTCAGTTATTGTTCACGTGGGTGCCACGTCGTCAATTAATAGAAATTCTAACAGAAAACTTAACGAATGTATGAAACTGTTCCAAAATTAAGACTTGAGGTATGACTCTGGGATTAAAAAAACTTCATGTACCAGATGTTAAAAACCACAAAACCTCAGGGTAGTAAACTGAGATTAACCCTAAATGTAAAAGACAAATACCAAAGCATCTGAAAACATACGCAGCTGAAAAAAATCCAGGAACAAGACATACCGCTATAGGGAAAGCCACACTACAAGGAAAATTTACGCACGGCCTTGACATCATCGGAGCAAGCCCAATGGTAGAGCACACATTGTAACCTGCAATTACCGCTTGATTCACAGTCTTCCAACCTAGGACAATTTTCAATCCAAATTAGATGAGAAAGGCTTCACACTCTCCTGCAGAGTTCCATCAATTAGACCCCAACAAAATTGGCATGTTTATATTACATCTAAGCCTAAAAATAACTATCAAACTCACATTTCTTTTGATTTTCTTTATAAAACAAACTTGTAGACAAATCAAACGAATATAAGCACAATCTCAAATTCAAGCTCCAAATAATTAGTGGGAAAAAGTGAATCACTTACCAGGTTCCTTGAGGAGACGTTGAGTTTCATGCGGGATTAAATACAAAAAAAAAAAAAAAAAAAAAAAAAACCACACACACACACACAAAAAGTTGTTAAAAAAATTACGCAAAAAATCATAGAAAAATAGCAAAGGAAAAGCCCAGATCCAAGAGAGTCTATGATGCTGTGGTTGTCCAGCTGATAGACGACATCCATCGGCGAAGTCTGAGAGAGGCAGAGATAGGTTTGTTTAAATCTGAACCAGATCAAATCCCCTTTTAATTATAATTGTTGGGGTCCAAAAATGTCACACACCAATCCAATCAAGGCTCAAGGCCCAATTGTCATGCAAAGCCTACATTCAAGCCCAAGCACATGCCAAGGCACGGGATCAACGAAGAATGTATTTACAAGCATGCCATGCCGTTGTGATTAAGCCAGATGTTCACGCCATGCTCATGCCTATTCATCACGCTATGCTTCCTTAATCACAAATCATGCTAAGCCCAAGTCACATAATAGGGGCTTGCCAAGTGGATTGTGGTGTGGATGGTTACGGAAGGTTAGTGGACCTACGTGGAATCGGGGTCATGGAAGGCTTTGGGCTGCTTGAGAGCCCAAAGATCCAAGCCCATACCCTTTGTATTCCACGCATACATCATTGAGAAAGAACTCACCTAGTTTATCCATTTCCTTAGGAAGCCAACCCCTTTAGTTAGGATTAAACTAGATTCTTGCATTGAATGCATGTTAAGCCCAGCAAGTCAGGCATTTAATGCTAACTTTCCCTTCCCAGCCTGCATAGACAACCAACGCTTAAAAGCCGTGAGGCTCGCTACTAGATTTAGGGCATGAAGAAGGCCGCCACGAGAAAGTCGCGCCTCGGGAAAAAGCAATCTGTAGGTCTCAACAGTGCATCTAGTTTACACCAACAAGGGAATAATAAGATAGCTAGGGAGAAAGTGGGGGATGACCAAGCCACAAAGGGATATTTCCTTGAAATCTAGAGAAAAACCCTTCACCTACATAAGGAGGGAGAGAAGCCATTCAAGAGAAGATTCAAAGTAACACAAGGAGAAATAAAAGAAACATAAGAAGAGAGAACCACCTAGGAAATAAGCCCAGAGAGTTCTTGTTAGCCCATAAGCACACTCTAAACCCCAAGCATCACCATCCATGCAACCTTAGTAATTTTCATAGCCTTCCATTAAACATCCCAGCCATTAGAGGCCTTACTATCACCCCAGGAAAGCCTGAATCATGCAGCTAAGAATGCCACACAACCATGAAAACTCTTTCTCTCTCATGTAAACTAATAATCTTCTAGCTTCCACACCACGCTTTAGTTATTATCTTGACCATTCATGTTATCTTCGAGTCGTTGATGTTATCAGAGTATTTCTTAAGACAAGCTAACTCTTTCGCAATATCCCGGGACTTGTTACAAATCTGTACCAAGGAAGACAAGAACACTTTCTCAAAGCCCAAGTCCACCTCAACCTAAAAGTCCCCAAACATAAATTGGCAACTCTACTGGGGACAAATTGCAATCTTCATTCAATGGCTCCCAGATCCAGAAGAAACACTATCAGGAGCAACAATGCCTCAGACACAGGTTATTGACTCGATGAGTCTCAACGTGAAAGCTCACACCAAGAAAGCCAAAAGAACGTAGACAAATAAAACATGCCAGACATCATTCTAGCCATTCATGCCTTGGGTGAAGCTCAAAAAGAAATTACTACATTCGTAAAAGAGTTGAAAAACTCAATCCCAAAGCCAAGCAAGAAAGCCAGTGACAAAGATTGCATGCCTAAGGAAAAGTTTCTCGGCAGGAGTTAGGTGCTGCTGTAGGCAAGGGTCATGAGAAAGCACCATCATTTGTCACTCAAGAAAACGCCATATCCATGCTCGAAAATGAACTGCACAGGAGCTCAGAGTACTGGAAATATGTCCTTGAGCCACCATATCCAACCAGCATTCTCCACATGCCATATTCTAAAGGATACGAAACTCTCAACCTTGTTCTCTTTGACAGATGGAAGGGTAGCCCTGAGGAACATATAAGCCATTTCATTGACGCTTTGGGTTCTCATGCTAGCAACCGCAACCTCCGTCTCAGGGAGTTCTCGAAAAGCTTAATTGATCGTCTCTATACTTGGTACAAAACCCTCGCACCAGGTTCGATCCGAACCTAGGAAGAATTGGCAGGCAAGTTCTATAAAAAGTACTTCCAGCATGAGGAAAGGGTTATGACAACTCAGCTCAACAATACACGCCAAAAGCACAGAGAAGATCTGGTGACTTTTATCAAACGTTTTCGAGACCTCGCCCTTGATTGCAATGATGAAAATGACGAATAAGCTCTTGTGGAGATCTACATAAACAACATTGTAACTGACTACATGGTCTAGCCAGTTCTCCAAGCTCCTGGAAGTAGTAAGGAAGACTATCTTATCTGCCAAGCTTTCCACAGGGACATCCTAGAGGACTGACTAGAAGGAAGCTTATCACGCCCTAGCCATGGATGATAGATCTGACAACAACCCACATAAAATGAAGGAAATGAAGAGCGATTGGGAAACCTATCCTCCTTTAGCGTGTAGTGATGAGGAATTCCAAGCCATCCTCGATACCATGCTTGAAGATAGGGCCACCAAGCTACCTCGACCATACAAAACCCTTTTCTAGGGAAAACAGAAAGGATCCTAGGTATTGTCGCTACCATCAGTATGTGGGCCATCCCTCTATTATATGCCTAACTTTACGAAAAATTCTCCATGCAAAAATTTGTGAAGGAACACTAGAGCTGCCATGCAAGACGCAAGCCATAAACATTGACTCTCTACTGAAACGCTAAGAGAAGGAAATAGCAGATGTCATCACATGCTCTGGAGATGACGATATTACCATCCATGTATCCACGATCCCAAGCCACCGGAAGCCATTTGGGAACTGTCCAGGAACATGGAGAAGGCCTACTGGTGCAAATACTCCAAACTGCAGAGCTATGATACACCATGGCCTTAAGCTAAATAATGGAAAGATAAGGATGCAAATCTCATGGATTTTTCCCTAAGCCTAAGTGACGAAGACTTCACCATCAACATGGCAGAAGAATACAATAAGGAAGTCACAGAAGAGCAGTTGTTCAACCAGAAAAGGATGGCTGTGATTTTGTACAACCTTCCTAACATGGAAGCTGATGCATCTGAGTGTTACCTTTCCCCAGGGCATGGGCCCACTCCAGCGTAGGTCCTTTAGGAAAACTCAAAGTTCAAATCCCTCTTCGACCAGCTTGAATAAGGCTCGGAAGTAAGGATTGTTGTTGCTGAAGCTCTCATGCATGTTTCTGAGGACTACTGAAGGCTCTCTATGCTACTCAATCACAAAAGGCTTTCTTCAAGAATAACAACGTCATCATCTTCACTGACGAAGACATAGAAATGGCTTTTCCTGACTACTGAAGGCCACTATAGCTGGAAGGACAGATCAATAACGTCTTCATCAGGCAAGCTTTCGTTGACACTGGTTCCTCCGTTAACATTCTGCCCTTGGCAATACTTACTGCAGCAGGCGTCCTAATGACAAAGGTGGTGAAGTCTCAAATCTCTATCAATAGGTTTGGGAATAGCAGTGAGGAAACTATGGGATATATCGAGATCAACTTGAGGATCAGCCCTATTAGGTCATTTACTAAGTTATATGTGATAAACATCAATATGGCTTACCACGCTCTGCTCAAAAGGCCATAGATAAACAAGCACGAACTCGTAACCTCCACCTACCACCAGTGCATCAAGGGAAAGATTAGGCTGAGGCCTATTCGCATCCCAGGAAACCAGATGCCATTCAACTTAGACATGGTTCACTATTCCGATGCCGAATTCTATAATGAATTCTCAAGTGTCGAAAGTGGGATATCATAGGCCTCAGGGATACCTTTACTCCTTTGGGAAGAAGTTCTAGGTCTTAGTGACCCAGAATTCCCAGCCACAGTGAAAAAGGGAAAACACATACAGCCAGAGACCAATGCTTATACTTCACCTCAATGCTCCAAGGTCGTGCTGTCACGCCCTGGACCCGGGGTCGGCGGAAAAATATGACCTCGCACCAGGTGCGCGAGTAAAAGTAAAAATAAAAATGAAAAATGAAACTTTTCTTATACAAGTAACTCCAAAATCCTTACAAGGTGTACAAGATAAATAAAAACACTTAAAATCCCTTGTCTAGCATAACCTTAGCTCATCTACCATTCGTTAATCTTGTAGCAAACCTGCAAGGTCTAAAATATGTAGGGTGAGCGAAAACACACCTCAGTAGGGACATAAGTCTTATCAAGGATAATCATCAAGGCTAAACCAAGTGTCATGCTCATGTGATCAATCATAACATGTTATCAAACATAAACTACATATCATGAATGCAACTTAACTTCAATTACCCAGCCCATTAATCTATACAATAAAACAAGCGGACTTACATGTCTCATACCATGCATTTTACCATTGTGGCGATGCTCTGAATGCTTTATTATATAAACCAATCCTCGTAACTCAATCATACCAAGTACCCATTTCGCTGGTCATCTTGTTCTCATCTTAGTTACCAAAGTCTGCACTACTTCGTACCATTCCTATAATTTCACTTTTGCCACCCTTGCTAGTCCCTACAAGAGTCGAACTCAACCACACAAAAAGTAGTTCTATTTCCATTCCCCAATCCTGAATATTCCAATAAGATGCTCCCACTCCAATATGCAATGACATATGCATGTAATTAACATTTTAATGATAATTTAGAATTATCAACAAGCACAATAATATATCAAGTTCCAAACAAGCAATTATATCAATTATATGTGTACCAAATAGAACACATATTTCACAAAGCTTAAACAAGACAAATACCCCAATAGTGATAAGTTACCAAAAAAACCCCTACGTCGATTCCAAAGCTGAAACGAAGATCCATGCCACTACTGTAATAGCTAACCTCCACGTACTTGAGCAAGCTCCTTGATCACTCATAATGCTATGTATTTCTTCCATTCTATTTTCTTTTCTAATCTCTCTCTAAACATGTATAATATATATATACACACACGTACATACATATATTACATATACACACCACCTCTGCATAATAACACTTGCATGCAAAGCATGCATTTATCAAACAATTCATGTTTGAAACCAAAGATAGGAAAGTCCTATTTATACTAAGATATGACGGTTGCAAAACTTGGAGGCTAAGTAAAAATATTATTAATTTAATATACACGGATAAGCTATAAGGACTTGATAACTATCCTATTAAGAGGTGTCAATTGCATGGCAATATAAAGCACACGTCCACAAGGTAGCTTCACATAGTCAGCGTATATACATGCCCTCTAAGCATATAATCCTTATTACCTATAGCAATTTGGATTGGTAAAAGTGATAGCTAGCCACAAAGACATAAATAGGATGAATGGTAATTCACCTCAGCTAAGAGTTGGATACGGATAAAATCACGGTAGTAATAATACCTAAAATAAACTCTAAAAATACGGGATCTCACACGTGTTTCGCAACAGCCACGTCGTCTACCGCTTATGACAGGTTGGGTGGCCTAACCATATTGAGTGGGAAAGCCTCAAGTATGAAGACACTACACACCAAGCAAATGAAGTTCCCAAGGAAGTTAAAGACATGCCTGCACATGTTGCCGAGGACGAATCCATACAAAAAATTATGCATGCGCCAAAATGCATGCATGATAAATCCATTGTAGTGGAGGAAAAGCTTGAAGACGTAAACCTAAGTGATGATCCCTCTATACAAAAATTGATTTCTATTAGCGTTTACTTAACTGTTGAGGAAAGGAAAGAACTAGTCAGCCAGCTAAAGGAGTTCAAAGGCATCTTTGCCTAGACCTATGAAGAGATGCCAGGCCTTGACCCTAACTTAGTGTGCCGCACGCTAAATACACAGCTTGAATAGAAGCTAAAATCAAAGTTGAAGCAGAAAAGCTTCTTGCAACTGAATACATCAAGCCTATCAAGCACCTCTTTGGCTAGCCTACATCGTCCCAGTAAAGAACAACATTGTTCAAATCCAAATTTGGATCAATTACTGAGATCTCAATGCAGCCCAAAAGACTAGAGTTTCCACTGCCCAACATGGACATCATGATCGATTCAACCTCAAGGCAAGGCCTGATGTTGTTCACAAATGGCTTCAATGGGTACAATCAAATCAAGATGTCTACCAAAGATGCTGAGAAGACAGCTTTCCGCACACTATTTGAAAACTTTTACTACACAGTCATACCATTTGGACTAAAAAATATAGGTGCCACCTATCAAGGAGGAATGACGGCAGTCTTTCATGACATGATAGGGAAAGAAGTGGAAGACTATGTGGATGATCTCGCCGTGAAATCCAAGACCAAGGAAGTACTAAGGAAAGTGCTAGGAAAATGTCAAGCATATGGGTTGAAGATGAACCCCAAGAAATGAGCTTTTGGTGTTTCCTCAGGCAAGTTCCTGGGCTTCCTGGTGCATCAACGCGACATCGATGTAGATCCAGAGAAGGTGCGCACCATATGAACGTTCATGTTCCTGACAAACTCAAAGGAGTTTAAAAGCTTAATGGGGAAGTTGTCCTACATTTAGCGTTTCATCCCAAGATTAGTAGCAGCAAAAAGAGCATTCACCCCACTGTTTAGGAAAGGGAAGGAATTCATGTGGACCAAATAATGCACATAAGGCTATCAACGGGTTCAATAGCTAGTCACCAACCTTCCTACGATGAAGGCACCAATCCCAAGCATTCTGCTCAAGCTCTACCTAGCCAAAACAAGCACTGTCGTAAGAGCCCTGCTTGCCTAGGACAGTCCAGTCGGGGAAGAATCATCAATTTACCATGTCAACCGACAACTAAGAGGCACCGAAACCGACTATGAAAAAACGGAACACCTCTGCCTAGCTCTTGTCTATGTATTACAGTGACTATGCCACTATTTCCTAGCCCACAAGTTGCACTTTATGGTAAAGTCTGACCCATTAAGATACTTGCTTACTAGACCTATATTGTCTAGCCGTTCAGCTCGTTATTTACTCCAACTTTCCGAATTCGATATTATATGTGTGACACCTAAGGCTATCAAAGGCCAAGTTGTGGTAGACATATTAACATCATTCCTCGAAGAAGAAGAAAAAGCCACCATTTCCAAGGAAGTCCTTAGTACGCTGCCGGAGATAGTTGCCGCTACTGTGAGAGAGGAACTATGGGTCATGCATTTTGATGGTTCTTCCACAACCACGAAATGAGGAACTGACGTTGTACTTGTCAATCTAGAGAGCCAAGCTACCGCCATAGCCTTCAAGTTAAGCTTTTCATGTACAAACAATGTAGTTAAGTATGAAGCTTTCATTACAGGTCTTTCCACAACCAGGGAAATGGATGCAAGAAAGATACGAGTTAGAGGGGATTCAAATTTGGTCTTGAGCCAAGTCCAGGGAAGCTTCACGGTGAAGGAAATAACCATGGCACCATCTCCCACGATGGCCGAGAAACTCATGACAAGCTTCAAGCAGGTGGTGTTGGAATTTCCAGACACAATCAACAGGTATGTGAATGCCCTAGCCACATTTGGCTCCAAGCTTACCTTCGTCGAAGAACAACCCAACATTGCTATAATCAGAAAAGAAGCCCCAACCATTGGCTCATCATTCCAAGATGAAGCTCCAGAAGGTGATGACTGGAGGGAAACTGTCAGAAATGAACTTTCCAAGCCAAGCGGAGAATATAACATCAAATGCCTTAAAGAGTAAATCAATATTACTGAGACACTCTACAAGCGTCTTCCCGAATGAGTGCTTACCAGATGCCTTGGACCAAAAGAAGCACAAGAACAATTGCATGAGATCCATGAAACTACATGTGGAGTCAACCAAGTTGTGAGTCTCTACCGTCGATTACAAATGGGTACTACTGGCCAGAGATGAAGCAACAAGCCACATGTATCCAAGCCGACTATTCAAAATGTAGCTGAATACTTTCCCTATAAGAGGCATTTGTAATTTCCATCATTGATGATTGTAGGTCCCCATACATGACCTTCTTTATTGATAGAACATTGCCAAGCAATGTTAGGGATGCGCGGAAGTTAAAAGGGACAACCAAAAGGTACTTCGTGAATGAGGCAACTCTATACTGGAAATGATTCAATGGCAACCATTGAGATGCCTTGGGACATACGTATGCAACGAGCACCAAGGAAGAAAGAAACTACATAAGCAATTACTAACCCTGGGATACTATTGGCCTAATATAAGGGAAAACACGGACAACATGGTCAAGCAATGCCATTCATGCCAAGTTCATGAAAACTTGATCCACAAGCCTCCAACACTACTGTAAGAAATGCATACTTCATGGCCATTCCACACTTAGGGGCTTGATTTGATAGGAACAATCAATCCAACTTCTGAAGGCCACATATGGATTTTAGTAGCCACTAAGTATTTCACAAAAATGGGTAGAGGCAATCCCTCTCAGGAAAGCAATAGGAGCAACAGTATCCAATTTCATCAGGGAATGCATCATTTGTCGATTCGGTATACCTTACAAAATAGTGAGCAACAACGGTATACTTTTTGTGAATAAACAAGTAAGTGCCATACTTGATGCTTACGGGATCAAGTACCGCTGCTCCACGCTGTATTATCCTTAGGGAAACAGCCAAGCTAAAGCCATAAACAAGACACTGCTGAGAATCCTAAGCAAGATGGTACACAACTACACTAAGATCTGGAACATATATCTTTCAGACGTCTTATGGGCTTATCACACGTCCCCCAGGACTGCTACGGGTTTCTCTCCCTACTCTTTGGTGTATGGGTCCGAAGCTATTTTCCTTGTAGAAATGATGATGCCCATGACAAGAGTTTCAGCATTCAACGATGTGGAATGGGATAATGCAGCATGCGTAAGCTGAAGGTGGAAAGATCTTGAGCTACTCAAGGAAAAGAAGGCAGAAGTATTAGGAAAGCAATCATATACCACCAATAAGTTACCAAATCCTACAACCGCACAGTCAAGCCACGCAACATCAAGGAATAAGAGCTCTTCCTCAGGACAGCTAAGCACATAAGGAGGCAGATCTCCGGATCTTCGAAGTGGCTAGTACTACTTGACTTCGGTCAAGAAAGGTACGCTAACGGAACGTGTCAATGCAAAGTGACTAAAGCCGTATTAGTGTTAGAACACTCACGCTTATTTTAGAAGAACAAGCTCCATTTAAACAATGGTTAGTTAGCTTACTCTATAAGGTCTTGTAAAGTCATGCAACGATTGATGTACCCTAAATTATAATGAAATGAAAGCACATTTTGTCAAAATTTTTGGTACATTCGTTTCTTTACATTGGCAAAGGTAACTAGAAGAATTTCTTTTAAACAAGCTATAGCGGTAATCATTCCAAGGCTATAATAAAAGCCCACGCCAAGCCTATCAATGCCATGCAAGCTGCTCAATGGTTTAATGCTTATGCAACATGCCAAGCTAACATGTCATGCAAAACCATTGAGTCAGACAACTTAAGCTTTTCCTAAAGTTATACTTATGCAACATGCCAAGCCTTTCACTACCATGCAAGCTACTCAATGGTTCAATGCTCATGCAACATGCCAAGCCAACACTCCATGCAAAATCATTGAGTCAAGCAACTAAAGCTTTTTCAAAAGCTATACTTATACAATATGCCAAAGTTTATCAATGCAAAGCAACCTGCTCAATGGTTCAGTGTCTATGGAATACGTCAGGCCAACACGCCATACAAACCATTAAGTCAAACAACTTAAGCTTTTCCTAAAGCTATACTTATGCAACATCCCAAGCCTATCAATGCCATGCAAGCTGCTCAATGGGTCAATGCTCATGCAACATGCCAAGCCGACACGTTATGCAAAACCATTGAGTTAAGCAACTAAAGCTTTTCCAAAAGCTATACTTATGCAACATGCCTAAGCCTATTGATGTGAAATATGCCAAACTTAACATTGAAAAACCTAATGCTAAGCAAGTCAAGATTTCCTACCTTGCTCTGCTTCCTTATGGAAGCTACGACATCTTTTTCAACTTTCCTCAGGGAAACTTACCAAGAAACAGGATCAGCTATTTCCCCTAGGAAAACAGGCAAAAACTCAAGCCTATGTCTTAAAGGCTAAATAGAAGTTCATCCAACAAACTCTCATGCATTAAAAAGCCAATATCATGGCAAGAAGCGTAAAGACATTGCAAGCATTATGATACGATCGACATCAGCGTCAAAACCAAAGGAAATAGTTGAAGTGATGTGGTAGAAACTAACACACAAATTAAGCCCTATAAATTATGCAATCGTAGTACGAGTAAGTAGAGATCATTCTAGTCCGGGGATTAGAAGGGATGCTAATCAACACAAATTAAACTTATAAAATTGAAAACTAAGTTAAACTAACAACAAAACAGTGACTGGGGGGATTTTGGACGAATTTAATGAAAACAAAAGTAAATGGCAACAAGTAAATTAAGTTGTGAATGAAATATGGTTGAAAGGATAGCAAAAGGATTCTTCTCCACACATGAATCATATGCATACAAATCGATTTCCACTTATTCTTTCTATAAACCACGAATGACAATGCCCCAAATTAACTGTGAACAACACTAATTAACTCTCAGATTTTCCTAAGTTAATTGAATTAGACTCAACGACGCAACCAAATTATACTTCTCAAGTTCCCTAACTATGAAAAGCATGATAGAGATACATATCAAAGATCATTAAGTTATGTAAAAATCATAAGCATTGACAAAGCATTCGTAACTATGAAAAGCATGATACTCCTGCCAAGAATTTACTTAACTCAATCATGACTAGTGACTTTTACTACTTACAAATATAAGTTCATAACAATTTGGTGGAATTTCCTTATATTCTAGCATCAAATCCCTGCACGCAAACTAACTATGCATCCTTAATAAACATACAAGAATAAGTTCTCTATAAAGCAAATAAGTAAATCGCATTCATGTTTTATGAAACAATAACTGGATGTAATCAATTTATATAAAACATATGATCATGGCTTCGAATTCACCTCTAACTAAAAAGAAACTCAGTTACATATGTTCATCATAACTGAAAAACAATCTAAAATAAACAATGAAACTTAAAACAAAGAAAGAAAGAACTCCGAAAATTCCAGCAACTTCAATGGATGAATGGTAGACACGGCACACTCTAAATCGCTGCAGGAATTTCATATATATAGGGGGAAACGGCTGAATCCAAGGAGGAAATGGTGTAGGCATTTTGAGTTACTTTAGGACTCTAAGAAACAGGTGGAAGGTGTTGGAATGTGATTAGGATTCCTCCATGCAACTAGAGATAAGATAAGAAAATGTTGGACAAGATAGGATAAAATAATGTTCCTCTCCAACTAAGATTCCACTTTCTTGTGTAATTCCTTATCTTCCAAGTCTCAACTTTAATTTATCTAGATTTTAGCACATGTTTAACACCTCTTAAACACCAAAAACATCAAGCCCATATGCTATCTACGTATGTTACCCAATCTTAGTCCAAAATTGCTCCATTTGGCTATTTATTGTCATCTTTACCTACTGGACATACAATAATACGAAAATAATTTAAATTACCAAAATAAATGGAAATTAACTAAGTAAATGCAAAGAAATAAAATAACGAAGTCGCATAAATATGCTCTTATCACTAAGGAAAATAAGCAAAATACAAAGCAGAGCGACCCTATGACCATTGTTCGAAAAGCAATAAGCTAGCTGTCCAAACGGAAATTACAAATAAAAGTAAAGGTGGAGTGAGGAAATCAATCCTCTTCATAGCCTGATGCAGCAACATCTCAAGGTTCATGCTCTGCCCAGAAAAAGAAGCCAAGGGTTAGAAAAATGCAAACAGTCAGGCAAAGCGCGCAGTCTTAGGAAGGTGAGGAGTTAAGCTCAAAACACCACCTCTCGGAGGAACTGCTAGAGGTGCTAGCAAGCAACTGATCTGCTGCAAGCTGAAGGCATACTACTATTTCCTTAGAACTCCCGGCGACCAACTTCTTCAATTTGAGCTTCTCAACCTCTAGTTCCTTAAGTTGCAGTTCGAGAGCACGCATCAATTTGTTAACTTTGATAAATTGATCCAAGACACCTTTCTTTTCAAGTTGAAGTCCAAACATGGTATCGCGCAACTCTTCCAACCTCTCAATTAGAGAACCCACCGGCATGCCCAAGGCGGCTACATCGCTAATCATGTCACGCCAACATAACAATTTGTGCTCTGTGAGTTCTAATGGGGAAGTGTGCTCCATACTGTAAAGCAAAAGCCCAAGCTCTTCGAAGATCATCCCACGCATAAAGGGAGATAAACCTATCAAACTCACATCTACGTCATCAGCATGCTCAAAGAACTTGCCTAACACCTCAGCTAATCCAGAACGAACCTTCACTCCCCTAAAGTTGACCCGGGAAGAGAAGGCCTCGCCGGAAGGAATCAGTTCCTCAACCGAACTTAACACCCTGGCTTCATTGGCAAGACTATGCTTGAGCTTCTCGAGGGCTTCATGCCACGATGCCCATTCTTCAACTAAAGCCCGCTCCTCAGGAGAAAGAGCCTCTTCAGGAAAAACAGTAGGCTCAAGAAGAACGCAACTGAGGATTTTAGCTATTTGCTTCCTAACACCACCCACATCATCATAACAAACTTCATCAAATCTTTCCTCATCCTCCCTTCTCACGAGTTTCCCCTCACAAAAGATCTCAGTGTCAGGGGCAACCACACAATATTCTCCTGGGTCAGTTTCAATGACCTTAAACTCTACACTTCCCATTCCTCCTCTGACAAGGAACAGATCTCCTTTCCTCACAGGGCGGTAAACTTCCAAGAAATAAGCTGCAAACAAAACAAAGGGAAATAGCAAGCCAAGTTTTAGTGTCCAAGTCTCAAAAAAAAAAAAAAACCTAAAGAAACTTAACCGGATACAAAATGGCAGACAGCATGTTGAGGTAGTGCAAATCATGTGCATCAAGCTTACATTTTTCAACGAAATGGCATGAACAGTTAAAATGGAGTAGGAAGCAATCCAAATAAATTAATGTAGATGTATCATAAACACTTACAAGGAGGCTACACAGAGAAATAAAAACAAACGAGCAAAGCACAATAATATGTTCCTAGACTAACAATCACCACAGTGACCCTGGGAAAGTAAAAATTGTAGGTGGTCTTGGGTGGGGCCTAAGTGACAAGTAAACCACAGAGTTAAATACTTTAGAAGTAAAACAAATGACCACCAAAGATGTCACCAACTTACGTTTCAAAAAGGCTTCAAAGAGATTTCCAGTAACTCCTTCTATAGAGTCATCAATAGGCAGAATGAGAACACGCTTCCCATACTTAACATCAGAGCATAGATGTACAGACACAACATCCCCAATTCGAACCCTTAAATTCGACCTGACGACCTTGTTCATCCTGATTCTTGGTTCTTCACAGGTGTAATCATCAATTGCAATGCAGATTGTGTCTTTTCGTTTCTTCCCCTGAAAACCCAAGCATAGATAATTAAATAAACACAGGAGCCGTAAATCAAAACCTCCGCAAATTAAAAAAAACACAATGTCATACAAATAAAGTAGGACGTGGAAACACTTGGGTCTAGTTCGTTGACAAAATCCAATTAACGAATATCTATTACATGACAATGCCATGTACCTAACAGGTTCCGCTAAAGTAAAAGTGATCGCTTTCCTTCTTTTATTAATTCTCAAACTTAAGCTTCCACACCAATGAGTACAAAGCAACCCAATTCTGGGTTCGAACTAAATTTGCAATTCAACCCCAATTCTCAATCTAAATGAAGTTGTTTCATAGAACATACAAATTATGCAACAACAAAAAATTTCCCTAACACCTCATCCCAACAAAACCCTAGCGTGATATTTTAACTTTCAATTTATTTGACAAGCTACCCAAAATTTTATCTTCTGATTAGATTGGAAAAATAAATAAATAAATAAAATAAATAAGAGTACCTTGATGAGGATGGTATCACCACGGAAAATCTGTAGCTTTTCCATGGTTTCGGGATGCATTGAAACGACGGAGTTGTCGTCATTTACAGCCTCATCAACGACGAGACGGTTCGGCGACTTCTTCCGCTCCAGAATTGCCGTCCACAAGTCCTCCTTCTTCCTGCAAAACAATCAAATAGCCAGTCAGAATATAAATATTTATGCAAATAAAACGGAAAGGAAACACTCCGACATATAAAAATTGTGAAAAGTAAAACAAAATTAATGGTGACGAATTGACTCACCAGTAGGGCGATTCGGCTTGGTGAGCCATGGCGGTGGATCATTTCAGAGATCAGGAACTGGTAAACGAAGAACAGAGAGAGGAGAGAGAAGAGAGAGAGAAGGAGTGTTTGGAGTGTGTTAGAGGATTATACTTCACTAGTGGGTTTGTTTGTGTTCGAACCAGTCAGCCTCTCGTTGGAACCAAGCAACCAGTCTGAGAAATTTTCCATGACCGATACACATACATCACATGTTATTATACAAATTGTGGAATATATGTGTTAAAATTTAATAACTTAAAAAATAAAATTTCTCACAACTTATATAAAAATACATGATGTACTCCTGTATTTGAATCACAATGAAAAATTTCTCCAACTAGTCAGCTTTCTTTTTTGGGAACTTTAACGAAAAACTTTTGGTATTATTCACCTTAACGAAAAACCATATTTTTATATTAAAAAATCATTCCTGATACTATTCACTTTACCTTTTATTTTGTCATTTTCGTTAAAATTCAAAATTTTTAAATCTTATCATTAGTTTTCCTTTCTGTTTTTTCCTTGTCGGCCACCATTTCTCTTTTCCTTGTTTCACACCAACTTTCTCTTTTCCTTGCTGGCCACCATTTCTTTTCTTTTCCTTGATTCATGAAAAGATGGTTGCTTGTAATCATTTACTTTCTTTGCCTACATATATTGTCTTGTAGATTCAGAACTTTTCATCAAATAGAAATACTTTGGAACTAAAAATATACATGGCATCAGAGCAGTGTCACCCTTTGACCTGTGTTTGCCTATTTTGTTTCCGATGTTCTTTTTCAAGCTTTTGTAATGGCTAAAGAAAGCTCAGTTAATCTTGAGGAAGAAAGCTTTCAGGTATCTCCTTCGAGTTTTTTAGAAGCTAAGGTCAACACCAACCAGCGCCTATGCTCAGTGTTGTTGAATGAACTCAATTCATTTGATCGATGTGTATGTAGTAATTCAAGTTTGTGGACATTCTCCATTCATGAATTATCTCATTTTTCTCATTTCTATAATGCTTGCTTACCATCTTTTCTTTTTTTAACTATGTTGTATTCTAAACTATGTTGATCTCCATGAAGGCGGGCACACTACCTAACCAACTGATCTAACCTAGGTATGCCGATTCCTTATCAACGATAATTCTACCGTAAAATCAATGATCAACAACTTCACTTTCTATATAATGAATGTGGGACCAAAAATAATCAAGAAAATTATAGAGGCGACACATGGGCTTTTGGGAAAAAATGACGAAATTACTCTCAAGGCACACCGGGATTCCCACGCGCATGCAACGGACAATAACAGCTCAATCAGGGAAGAGTCAAAGGTGATCAATATGGTATTTATTCAAATCTCTCTCATCACTTCTCATCAAATCCCCACCTCAAAAGGTAACTCTCCTATTTGAATTAGGATTGATTGCCTAGATTAATTGCAATATATTATTACATAATATCTTGCAATTAAATCCCTAATTCCACTAAAAGTGGCCGGACCCTATTCTCCAAATAGGGTAGGCCACACCCCTACAAATAGGCCACTTTTCCTACTAAAATGCTAAGTTCATTCTCTCCCAAAAATTCTCAAACACATTTTCTCTCAAATTCTAATTTTGGCATTGGAGATTCTTTGACCAAAGCCCCCCATTAATCGTGGGCACGTGAAGCTTTTAGCCTTAATCTTAGGTGTTATTATTTTGCAAGTGCATTTTCATTAAAGGAAAAGACGACGGAAATTTGCATCCATAAATTGGTGCTTTCATTGAGAGGCTTGATTCACATGCTCGAAGAATACTCTCGCATTCAATATTTCTTGTTTCTTGCTCATTTGTAGTTCGTACATTCTTGTTCCTAGAATTTTTTGAATAAACGCAAAAGAAAAGTACAATGACTAGAAATTCGGAAACCACAACAAATGAAAATTCCTATGTTCAAGGATTTAGACCACAGCGATCCACGACACTCAATACGATGACGAATGGAGCGGCACCACCCCCACGAGGCACCACCGTGGTAGCCACCATGGTAGCAACCATGGCAGCAACCATGGCAGCAACCCATGGCAAGCCCATTGCCCACGGTGAGAAAGCCACCTCACAGCAGCAGGCGTATGCCGTGCCACAAGGCAAGCAACCTAGATTCAACAAGGCTAAGCAACTGCAGCAATTGGAGTAGCCCAGACCTCGCGAGCCTAAGGCCAGCGATAGTCCAATGCTCTCCAAGGCTGAGTCCAAGCCCAAAGTGAGTTGACCCGAGTCAAGGCCCGGTGCGAGCACAGGGCGACTCGAAGCCGAGCCCAAGCCCAGCATCCATGAACGCCGTATGCGGAGCAGCCCATTTCTGTGGCCCTCTAAGTAGTCTAAACCGTTCCAAGACAGGTTCAACCGTCTCGACTTTAGATTTCTGGATCGACGACTGACCCAAGCATATTTTCACCCCACACACAGCAGACAACTTTGGTTAATCAGCTCTTGCAGCGCACTAAGATGCAACGTGCCGTAGATAAGGTGTCCCAAAGCAGGACAAGAGCAGACAATGAACATCTAACAGCGTTCCCGTAACAGCCTCTCGACGAGCCACGAACCGAGAGTTCAGGCAGTGTACACTCCTAACTGGGGCCAGAGATAGCGTATACTTTTGTCTTAGCACGCAAATGAGCATGCACTCTTGACTAGGCCCACAGACAAAACATACATTCACGGTTAGGGCCATAATCCGATAATCAACATAAACAACCTTCCAAGCAAAGTGTTCATTTGCAGCTAGGCCAGCATTGAACATCTTCCACTTCACATCGGAGTAGGCAGCACAACAGACGGAGAGAAATAGTCACCCAATCCGGCTCAAGTTCAACCGGCAACCTACAAAAAATTCGCTTGCTTGTTTGGAACTTACCACATGCACTGCGGCTGTGGCCTAGACGAGCCGAACACATGGTAGAATAGCCTAGACTAGCAGGTCACGATTAGGGGCAGTCGAGAGCTTCGCTACCCTAACAAAGAAAAATTCAGGAAAAAGTAGAGAAACTCCTGACCAAGTAATTGTGCGATTTCCAACGTAACGAGGTCACTGACAAAACTTTACGATGGGACAGGACCAACATGTGCAGGTCACCCTTCATGGATGAGATCAAGCAAGCAGAGCCTCCACGTAAGTTCAGCATACCACACTTCACATCCTTCAAAGGGGATAGAAACCTGGAGAAACACCTTAAGCATTACCAAAGCACAATGGTCCTTTATCAGAACAACAACGTTCTTATGTTCAAGATATTCACCACTACTCTACAATACGAGGCTCAATATTAGTTTCATACCCTACCGCTACAATCCATCCGGAGTTTCGATGAACTTTCTTCAGTTTTCACCAAAGAATATTCATCCTACCACTTGGTTAAGTAGAAGTCCGATCATTTATTCAACGTCAAGAAGAACCCAAAGGAATCTTTCCGCGATTATGTGAAGAGGTTCAAAGCAGAGAAGGCAAAAATAGTCAGATGCGATGACTCGATAGCTAGTGCAGCCTTCCAAAAAGGACTCCTAGCAGACCCATCACTGTTCAGTGAATTGATAAAGAAAGAAAATCTAAATTTGGCAGACTCTTTCGCCTTCGCAGAGAAGCATGCACTTTGGGACAAGGCTCAGCGAATAACCAAGGCACCCAGGCAGCCTTGAAGAGAATAGACAGTAGCTCAAAAGAAAGTGGATGGGAAGCCATACAACAACAAAAGCAGGCATGAGGCCAAGCATAGGGATTGATCCATGACTAAATAAAGATAGACACTCAAGAACTACTCTAAGTTCTCGATCCTGATCCCCCAAATCCTCTAAGACTTTAAAAAGCAAACCTTGGTTCAAGCTACCGAAACAATTAAAGAGAGATACTTCCAAGTTTAACCACACCAAGTACTGCGCACTCCATCGAGATCCCGGTCACACAACTTACTACTGCTACACTTAGAAGAATTACCTCGAGAAGCTCTTGAAAGAAGGCAAGGTCGACAGATACTTGGACAAGCTAGCTGCACAGCCTACAAGGAATGCAGACGCCGACGAAGAAACCGCCAACTAAGACGATTCTAATCAATGGCATTTTTGCCAAAACTAAGCACTTGGGGGCTACCAATAACTCCAAGAAGAGGAAGATCTAGCAGTCTTGACTAGTCTCACAGGTCCAGGTAGTCAACACCCAACCTAGACCCATCATTGGTGTCACTGAGTAGGATTCCGAAGGCGTTGATTTCCCACACAATGCACTATGGTATCTATCCAACTAACTCATGCTATAGTCGACAAAATGATGGTTGACAATGGAAGTGTGGTCAACCTACTTTAGCTCCCAGTAATTCAAAAGATTAACCTAGAAAACACAATCATACATCGAGCGGATGTACTCATCGAATTTAACAGACATACCTCTACCGCCATCAGCAACATTACACTTGACGTGAGAACACCGCCAATTGTCTCAAAGTAGATGTTCACGATAATAAGCGACTTGTTTCCTTAAAATGGGACTCTAAGGAAACCTTAGCTAATAAAGTTTGAAGCTGTAACCTCCGTTAAGTATAAAAAATTCTAATTTCGTATCCAGGAGTCGAAGAAATCAAGTCTGACCAGGCCACATCTCGACGATTCACTGTACAAGTACTTCAATAGTAAAAAAAGAATACCTTTACCCTCGTAAAAACTACTGAAGTCCAAAGAGACAATAAAGCTACCCAATAGAAATTACAGTAGTCAGATCAAGAAGATGATGTCTAAATCAATGTGCTAGCAGACGAAACGGGATGGAATCCCGAAGAGAACGCCAAGCACATCATTCTTGATCCCCAGTAGCCAGAGAAGACTGCTAAAATCGGCTCATACTTGAGCCTGAAAGAAAAAAAGGAACTTACGGCTTTCCTCAAAGAAAATTGTGACATCTTTGCATAGTCATATTCTGACATGCCTGACATCGAACGCAACATAGCTTACCACAAACTACACATTGACCCCACTGCTAAATCGGTGATCCAAAAGAAAAGATATTTCGCACCCTAACGAGTGGCGATCTATATAAAAGATAGCACACTCAGCATGGCTTGCCAATGCCGTGCTAGTAAAGAAAAAAGAGAATGGCAAATAAATTACACCGACCTCAATAAAGTATGCCCAAATGATCCTTATCCAGTTCCCCGAATTGATCTACTAGTAGATTCAACTTTCGGGAACCAGCCGCTCAGTTTCTTGTATGTATAATCTGGCTACAACCAAATAGCTATATACGAGCCCGATAAGGAGAAAACCGTGTTCATGATCGAGCGAGGCACCTACTGTTATAAGGTCATGCCTTTTGGCCTCAAGAACGCGATAGCCACTTACCAACGACTGGTAAACACGATGTTCAAAAAGCAAATTAGAGTAACCATGGAGGTCTATGTCGATGACATCATGGTGAAGGGAAAATAGCCAGCATACCACATCAGCAATTTGGTGGAAACTTTCAACATCCTTACAAGGTACAAGATGAAGCTCAATCCCGCTAAATGCACATTCGGAGTATCTTCAGGCAAATTCTTAGGGTATCTAGTAACCCAACGAGGAAACGAAGCATATCCCAAGTAGATCCAAGCAATCTTAGAGATGAAGTCTTCAACCACCTTAAAGGAGATCCAAAACTTGACCAGAGGAGCAGTCGCGCTCAACCGCTGCCTCACGCGATCCATCGATCGATGCAAGCTTTTTTGAAAGCAATTAAGAGGGCATAACGAGACAAATGGGATGATGAGTGTGAGTAAGCTTTCCAAAACCTAAAGAAGTATCTCACATCACCTCCCTTACTATCCAAGCCAGAAGCAACGGATGACTTATACATCTACCTGGCAGCCTCAGAATTAGTAGTAAGCTCTGCCCTCAAACGAGAAAAGCTGAGGGGGCCAACTGCTAGTATTCTACACTTCTAAAGCTCTTCTCGATTCGGAAACCAGATATTTGAAGATCGAGAAATTGATTTTGGTGCTAATTGTTGCAGCTTGGACGCTCAAACGATATTTTCAAGCTCAGACATTCATCATCATGACTTTGTATCCTCTACGATCAATCCTAAATGGTCCAGATGCTTCTCAATAAGTAATGAAGTGGGCGTTGGAACTTGGCCAACACGGCTTAGTTTTTCAACTCCGCAAGGCGATAAAGGCCCAAGCCTTGGTAGACTTCATAGCAGAATTCACGCCTAGCCTAGGTGACGCAACAAAGCGACCCAACGACATCATGGAGGTAACCAAGCATACCCTAAACACGCATGCTTCATCCAGTGAAGACTTTGGCAATTACACATCGACGGCGTATCCAATTACAAGGGCTCGGGAGCATGTGTGGTCCTTGTCACTCCAGACGGCTCGATGCTCGAGCAAGCCATCGTTCTAGGCTTCAAAGCATCGAACAACGAAGCAAAGTATGAAACCCTACTAGCAGGCCTCCGAATGGCGAAAGACTTGGCAGTGCAAAAGTTTGTAATTCATTCTAATTCCTAGCTAATCACTAGCCAGACTACTGGGGAGTGCATGGCAAAGCATCCAAAGATGGCAAAATACCTCGAGAAAATACGAAAGCAACTCCAAACGTTATTCTGGTGAAGTATCTAGACAAGCCAAGCATAAAGGCGGAGCCAGCAGCTGAGGTGTCATTGGTTCATATAATTTCAAACTGGCAAGATTCCATTATAGACCACCTGGTTAATGGCACACTCCCTATGGAAAGATTGGAGTCTAGAAAGCTCCAAACAAATGCAGCATGCAACTACATGTGGAACAACTTTCTCTTCTTAAGATCCTACACTGGACCACATCTCCGGTACCTAACGCCTCCCGACGACCTAAAGGTTCTAAGTTTAATCCATGAAGGCGTTTGTGGGAATCACTCCGAAAGTCGATCCTTGGCACAAAAGGCCCTTAACATAGGCTATAATTGGCCTATTATGCATCAAGACTTTAAGAAGTTAGTACAAAAGAGCAACCGTTGCCAATGCTACAAATCAGTACAATCACTGCCTGTTAACAAACTCCACCAGCAGACGAGTCCTTGGTTGTTCATACAGTGAGCAATCGACTTAGTAGGGCTTATGCAACCCGTTATTGGGGGCAAAGACATGATGACCATGGCAACTGATTACTTCACCAAGTGAGTAGAAGCTGAGCCCATAACAACCATGACTCAAACGGACTTCATATGGAGGAACATCATTTATCGATTTGACATCCCTTAATCCACTATCACAGACAACAACACATAATTTGTAGGCAAAGATTTGACGAAGTTCTTCCAGAAATATGGTATCAAGCAGCACATGTAAAAGTAGCATGTATGCCGCTGGCCTAAAAGTCAAAGGTTGGGCGCAAACAAAAGAAGCGAAGATGAAGAAAAGCGAAGGAATCAAGTTTATTAAATTTTCTAGCAAAATTGATAAACAAATAACAAAGGCTGAAGAAGTTCAAGCAAAACAAAAGCAATAAGGAAAACAAAGAAAATCCTAAAGACTACCTAGAAGACTACCCTTCAGTAGCTTGGACAACCCACGACTACTCAACTGTGCCACACCTTCAGCAACAGCATCATCTGGCGCTTCACCCCCGGCTGCTCTAGCCAGGGCACCAACTTCTCGAACTATTTCACCAATAGAGGCCTAAAAAATAAAAGCAAGCAAGTCTTTCGAAGAAATAAAGAAGGTCTCAAAGTTTTTCCCAGCAAACTCAAAGTCAGACGGCATTCCAAAGAGATGATCTACATAACCCAACTTCTAGAAATTGGCCTGACTCTGAGAAAGCGAAGCCTCGAGCCTAGCCTTCTCCACTTTTAGCTACTCATTCTCCTCCAGCATATCAACACAGACGTGCTGCATATCATCTATTTCCTTCTTCAGACTCTCGTAGATCTTCAGCGCATATTGGAGTTCTGACACTTGGGGTTTGACCCCATCAACGATCTTCTTGAAGTGGATCACTTGGTTATAAGTAGCAATCAACTCTTCATCCTTTGCATAAGCAGTGAAATAAAGCTCAAAAATAGCACGTTCAAGATCTTGAATCTGAGGTATGTAACATCTGGTCTCTTTCTTTGCACCTTCATACTTATCTTGGATCTCGTCAAACCTAGTCTTCAAGACAACAATCTCTTGGGGAGTGGTATCATGCTACAGAAAAGTAGGTGTAGAGATATTAGACCCTTTCAAAGCGGCGAGCTCAGACTCCAACTTCTTAATCTTCTCGGCATAGGAATAAGCTCAGCTGTCATAGCATTTGCCGCCTTCTTGGCAGCTTTGGTATCCTCTTAATCAAGAAGCACAGGCTCGGCTACTAGAATAGTTGTCTTCTGTATCATAACAAGCAGAGCAGTTCTCCTATACTCGGTCATATGCTTCGAAAGAAACTTGGGCAAACAACCCCTTTAATGTCATCAACAATCTTGGCACATGTGTCCATATCTTCAAGCATATCTGGTTTCAAGGGCACATGAATCTTTGCAGCCTCCCTAAAAATAGGCTTGGTGGATTTCTCACAACTGTCCACGCGAGCAGTCTCCTCTTTCTCAGCAGACAAATCAATCTCAATAGCAAGAGGAGTGGGCATTGGCGCCACTTTAGCAGTAGAGTCCACCTTATCACTCTTCATGGTAGTGAGCCTCTCCAAAAATGAACTAGAACTTAGCTCTCAGTAAACATCTTGGCACTGGTTTCGACACTAAGGCACAACAGAACCTTTACGCTGAGCAATCCTATTAGCAATTGAACTAGCTATCATTAGCATGGCAAGCGTCACTGGCTCAGATCTAGCAGCCCCATCTTTCTTTCCTTTGGAAAAAGTTGTGTCAATCACAAGCCTAAGGGCAGCAGGCAAACATTCACGAGTAGCGGATAAAGTTTTCGATTTGTCTCAGCAGGCATATCTTTAGCAAGCAAGAAAGATCTCTTTTTCCCACCTTCATTCACAGCAGGCTCCATGGCGATGATCGAACAAGCTAATGCCTCTGCCTTGATTCACTTTATCTCCTCTCTCGGGGGCAGTCCATCTTTCTCCTGACGAAGATGACTAACCAGTTGACGCCAATCATGGTACTCAATAGGGATACCCAAAGCAACATACACCTTCTTCATATTTGGAGAAGTCTTAGAAGTTGAATCGAATTCTGAATCTACATAAGTAAAGAAGGACAATCAATAAATCAGAGAGTATTTCAGCAAAAGTACAAAACAGCCTAGAGACTAAGTAGCCTACTTACCGGTGATGAAAATCGTCAGAACAGACTCTCATTCTCCACTTATCTCCAAAGTCTCCTTGGCTCAGTCATGATCTCCCTTGCTCGAATGATCGAAAAGCCTATGGCGGAATCACAGCAGCCCAACTCCTTCAATATGGCCTATGTCAAAGAAGTACCAAAATTCGTTGACAGTCAAATCCAAGTCGAAGAATTGGCTTACATAGAGGAACCCCACCATCACATAGGCTGCATTTGGAAGACATTAAATAGGGGCACACTTCATGGAGCAAAGCACTTCTTGGAAAAAAAACAGCATGGGAAAAGTAAATCCCAACACAAGGTAGTAGGAGTGAAACTTGATAGCTCTCTGAGCTTGTATGCTTCAAGAAAGTCTCTAAACGAGTCATCAGAGCTAATGTTGAAGTAGGTAGCCTTGAAGTAGTCCACCTTACTCAAAAACCCGCCTTCATGATACAATGGTGGCACACCATCATCACTCTTATGGCTTGAAGAAGACATGCTTGAGGAAATTCTACAAATACGCAAAAAAAGAATCGTTAGTCGGCTACACAAAAAAAAAAAAAAAAAAAAAAAAAAGACATGCTAGGCTCCACGACCTGGATCTCCCACTCTTGGCCTAATGGCCTTGCGGCCCAATCCAAATAGAGGGGGGCTAGCGCCACGGTGCCTCCCTTTCTCTCTTCTATCGCACACGAGCCTGAGCCTATCAAAAAAAAAAAAAAAAAAAAAGGAGGCATGCGCCTTCTCAGTCGAATCCATCACACCAGCATAGGCCCGAGCCCAACCTTCCGTAAGACAACCTAAGAATGAAGCCCGAGCCTTCCTTCCTCTCTCCTAGACAAGCCCTAGCACAACAGCCCAAACCCAAGTGCTCCAGTGCCTTGGCTTAAGCCAAACATGCGCCGAGCCCTAGGCTCGCACCGCTAGCCCTTGGCCCAAGCTGAGCCGCCACTAAGCCATGCCACCCATGGCAATAGTGTCGTGGCCTCTCCAAGCCACTTTTTGACACATTCTCAACCCCGTCCAGCCAAATTTCAAGCCCCGAGGCTCCCAAAAATTAAGTAGACAAGGAGAATTATTTTTTTTCTTACCTTGGTGCTACATAAAGACGAAGAATGCAATGAAAGATGGCCATTTGCACAGGCAAATGTAGAAGATTGCTAGGGGAGGGGAACAAATATCCTCTAGCTTTCTCTCTCATATAGGGTAGAATAAAATGTTTTCTAAAGTTGATTTAATCATCTACTTAAGGTAGACTTAAATCGACTTTAAAAGTATTTTATTTCCCTTTCCTTGAAAGATCTAATTTCCAATTAATGTGGGAATCTACATCAAAATAGGAAACAATATTATGCTTCCTAAAGCAAGGGAAGATCTCTACTTGTTTCCTAAAGTAAAGGAAGATCTCTACACAACCCTTTTCCTGCAAGCAGCCCAACAGGTGTGGGGCATTTGTGGAACCAAAAATAATCAAGAAAATTATGGAGGCGACACGTGGACTTTTGGGTAAAAATGACAAAATTACCATCAAGGCACACCGGGATTCCCACGCACATGCAACAGACAATAACGACTCAATCAAGGAAGAGTCAAAGGTGATCAAAATGGTATTTATTCAAATCTCTCTCATCACTTTCTCAAATTCAAACTTTGGCATCGGAGATTCTTGGGCCAAAGCCCCCCCCCACCCCTAAAAATCATCATGGGCCCATGAGGTTTTTGGCCTTAATCTTAGGTGTTATTATTTTGCAAGTGCATTTTTGTCAAAGAAGAAGACGATGAAAATTTGCATCCATGATGAGCACATGCATGAAATCGGGAAGATGTGCAGGTGCACAATAAATACATACATAAAGCTTAGAAGTTTGAAGGTTTGATAGTTGAAATTAATAAAGATTGGCACATCTTACTCCTAGGAAGGGAAGAAAATGATATTTGGTGCACAGCCAACTCTGTCATTTACTGCTCCTCCGAGTGAGTAAGGCAAAACACCAGGCTCTTAGGAGTAAAATTGTAGTTCCGTTATCCTTCCTTATCTTGGCTGCTGGGTCTAGTCTTTATAACACCCATTTTGAAAACAATTTCAAAAATGCCATTTTCTTTTTGGATCTCAAAATGTGCATTTATTTGTGGTAGGAAATTGATGAAGATGAGACATTTGTGACTCAATCATACATCAAGGATTCCTATTCTAATTATTTCAATATTAAAATTTTAATTTAAGTTTCTACTTTTTAGTTTTGATTTTAACAAAAAAATGGTAACTATTCAAATATGAAATTTTATTAGGGTTCTAATTATCAATTTGAGGTCATAATGAAAGTGTATGTGAATGTGATACACAGTATATATGTAGCATTGTTATGAAGGATTTGGGGCCTCAAACGGGTTTGCAATCAACAAGAGTCAAGCAGTTCAGTTTAATTCAGAAGATTATAAATGTCAAATTTTAGAACTAGAGTGTCATGCATGTGACCTAGAATATTGTAAGAGAAAAAAACTGAAAACTAAAATTAATTATGAAGAGTTTAAAATCAGTTTTACTTATTTATTTTTTCTTTTTTTAACTGAGAATTTGAATTACCCGTCGAAAAAGTTTTAATTTTCAAAATTTGATAAAGAGTTATAGCATGTACAAATCTTTATATTTTCCTTTAATTCTGATCCATTCATTGGTAGAGAAACTATCCAAGGCCACTTACCATGGGCAAACGTATTAATACGTATCGACGTTCCTCATGTTTGTTGTGCTTCAAATCTAAAATTTATACTTGCACAGTTATTATGACCATGGGTGATGTGATATATAATAGCACTCAAATTAAACCCTCTTTTTGACAATTGTAGTATAGATATAAGTAGGGATCGTTCTAGGCCGGGGATTAGGAGGGATTGCTAATCTAATGAAAACTGACTCAAAGATACAAAAATATGCTTCAAAACACTTAAACAAACTCAAAAGACTCTTAACTAAACTTATATGACTCAAAACAAACTTAAGAGACTCAAAACAACACAAAACAATCAAAAAGACTCAAACTAGACTCTAGGACTCAATTTGGACGAAAATAGAATTGGTTTTGACTCAAAAGACTCAAAAACACACTTTAGGACAGATTTGACACAACTAAATAAAGGAGATTGGGTTTTTGACGAATTTAAGATAAAAACAAGTAACTAAAAGACTTAAACAAGGTTTGGACGAATTTGGGAATATGGATGGGTGATTAGCTAGCTAGAGGGTCCTTCTCCACACATGACACACTTGCATACAAATTGATTTCCAATTGCTTTTCGATAAACCATGAACCTCAACACCCCAGATTAACCGTGACATCACTAATTAACCCTTAGATTTTCCTTAAGTTATTAGATTGGATGACATCATACGACAACCCAAAGCATTCTTCAAAAGTCCCCTACATGACATCATAATAGAGATACAATCAAAGATCATTACGTTCTATGAAAATCATAAGTATTGACAAAGCACTTGTAACTATGACATCATGATACTCATGCTAGGAATTTACTTAACATGATTGTGAAAACAACTTTAACTGCTTGTGAATATAAATTTGTAACGATTATGTGAAACTCCCTTATATTCTAGCCCCAAATTCATGCATGCAAACTAAGTGTGCACCCTTAATCAACAAACAAGAATAAGTTATCCATCAAACGGTTAAGTAAATTGCATTCACAATTTATGAAATCACAATTGGAATTAATCAATTCATATTGCAAATATAATCATGGTTTCAAAGTCTCCCCTAGCCAAAACAAAATTAGTTCCTCATGTTCGCAAAACAAAGATAATTAAACTTAAACATTAAAAACAAAGATAGAATACACCTAGAAACACTCCAGGTGGCTCCTCCTTCCTTCCTTGCTGCCAACAATAAGGATTTGTGTGAATTTAGGCTCTTGAGGTGTGGTGGATGGTGTGGTGTGAATTTGTGGTAGAGGGTGGTGGTTTTTGAGTGTTGTGGCATCAAGTATTTATAGGGTGAAGGGGAGGCACAAATTTGGGCTGAAAATGAGAGGAATTAGGACTCCAAATCACCAAAGAACAAGGATACTTTCAATTAGATTCCAAGGAGGACAAGGAATGGTCCTTGTGGCAGATTCTAGAACTTCTAGAAGGGTTATATGTGGCATAAACTTAATGCACGAAAATAGGGCTTCTAGAACTTGATATTTAGGTGATTTAATGTGAAAAGGAGTCCTCTTTGAAGTTGGAATTAAGGTAGGAAAAGATTAGGATAGGATAAGATAAGATAAGGTTGGATAAGGTTTGGATAAGATAAGGAAATTTGGATAAGGTTCCTTATTTCTTGCTCTTTCCTTATCTTCTTTGCATTTGGACTTCTTTCTCCAAATTTTTAGCTTTTCCTAGCATCTCTTGACTTCAATTTCGTCCATCCACATTGCTCCATAGTTAAGTTATCCAATCCATGCCCAAAACTGCCCCAAATAGCCTCAAAATGCACTTTCTTGCTCCTTTTGCCATTAGGACCTAAAAACATACGAAAATAGCTTAAAAAACTAAAATAGATAGTAATTAAGTAACTAAATGCAAGGAAACAACATAACTAAGTAGCATAAATATGCTCCTATCAATGGGACATGTGTGATTGTTTTCGACCCAAAAATACAAAAAACAAAAACAAAAAGAATCTCATACATTTTAAATTTCAAAAATGTCTCTACTTCTGTAACATGGAACATTCCACAACACTATCTGCGATTGCATGCCCTCATCTGCAAGCAACGTCATCATCTTCACTGACAAAGACATGGAAGTGGTTTTCCCTGACCACTGAATGTCATTGTACCTGAAGGACAAATCAATGACGTCTTTATCAGGCCAGCTTTGGTTGACACTGGTTCCTCCCGTTAACATTCTGCCCTTGGTAGCATTTATTGCAGCAAATGCCCCAACGATAAAGGTGGTAAGGTCTCAAATCTTTATCAATGGGTTTAGGAATAGCAATGAGGAAAGTATAGGATATGTCAAGATCAACTTAAGGATCGGCCCTATCAGGTCATTTACTAAGTTTTATGTGATGGACATCAATATGGATTACCACGCTCTGCTTGGAAGGCCATAGATAAACAAGCACAGACTAGTAGCCTCCACCTACCGCCAGTGCATCAAGGGAATGATTGCGTTGAGGCCTATTCGCATCCCAGGAAACTAGATGTCATTCAATTTAGATGAGGTTCACTATTCCGATGCCGAATTCTATAATTATCTCTCAAATGCCGGAAGTGGGATATCATAGGCCTCAAGGATACCTTTACCCCTTTGGGAAGAAGTTTTAGATCTAAGTGACCAAGAATTCCTAGCCACTGTGAAAAAGAGAAAACACATACAGCCAGAGACCAATGTCCTTGCCTACACTCCACCTCAATGCTCCAAAGTCGTGCTGTCACGCCCCGGACTCAGGGTCGATGGAAAACCTTGCACCAGGCGCACGAGTAAAAATAAAAATAAAAACGAAAAACGAAACTTTTCTTATACAAGTAACTCCAAAATACTTACAAGGTGTACAAGATAAATGAAAACACTTAAAATCCCTTGTCTAGCACAACCTTAGCTCATCTACCATTCGTTAATCATGTAGCAAACCTGCAAGGTCTAAAATATATACGGTGAGCGAAAACACACCTCAGTAAGGACATAAGTCTTATCAAGGATAATCGTCAAGGCTAAACCAAGTGTCATGCTTTTGTGATCAATCATAACATGTTATCAAACATAAACTACATATCATGAATGCAACTTAACTTCAATTACCCGACTCGTTAATCTATATAATAAAATAAGCAAACCTGCATGTCCCATACCATGCATTTTACCACTGCAGCGGTGCTTCGAATGCTTTATTATATAAACCAATCCCTGTAACTCAATCATACCAAGTACTCATTTCGTTGGTCATCTTGTTCTCCTCTCGATCGCCAGAGTCTCCACTACTTCGTACCATTCCTATAATTTCACTTTTGCCATCCTTGATGGTCCCTACGAAAGTTGAACTCAACCACACAAAAGATAGTTCTATTTCCATTCCCCAATCCCGAATATTCCAATAAGATCCTCCCACTCCAATATGCAATGACATATGCATGTAATTAACATTTTAACATAATATAGAATTATCAACAAGCACAATAATATATCAAGTTCCAAACAAGCAATTATATCAATTATATGAGTACCAAATAGAACACATATTTCACAAAGCTTAAACAAGACAAATACCCCAATAGTGATAAGTTCCCAAAAAACCCCTACCTCGATTCCAAAGCTGAAACAAAGATCCACACCATTACTGTAGTAACTAAGCTCCACATACTTGAGCAAACTCCTTAATCACTCCTAATGCTATGTATTTCTTCCATTCTATTTTCTTTTCTAATCTCTCTCTAAACATATATAATATATATACACACACGTACATACATATATTACATATACACACCACCTCTACATAATAACACTTGCATGCATAGCCTGCATTTATCAAACAAATCATGTTTGAAACCAAAGATAGGAAAGTTGGAGGCTATTGAACAACAAAAATATATAACAAATAAAAAATAGAGTCCATACAAATTGGGCCAAACTACAAGGCAAAACAATATGTAATCCAGCCCAAAAGATGAGGATGGGCCTTACATACAAATCAACATCCATAAATAAATAAATAGAAAATCAAATAAGAATTTCTTCCTGCAAAAGAGAGAAGAAACGTGCAACACAAGAGCTTCCTATTTTTCTGCAAGGTGTGGAAAAAACTGCACAGTCAGTGGGAGAGGATAAGGGAAAGTGGCAGAAAAACATGGTCTCCATCTCCCCCACATAAAAAAACTCTAAACCCTTCCTAAGATGCCTATAAATAGGCCTCAATTGCAGCAAGAAGGAGAAAAGAAAAAAATAGGACGAGGTACGCTGCGCAAATTGAGATAGAAATTGAGAGAGGAAAGAAGTAACAAAAATACTACCAGAAGAGAAGTTGAAGTAATTCCATTACCGGTGATTTTCAAGGAAGAAGAGCAAACTACAAGCAACAATCAGAAGGTACATAATTATGTATTTTTTCTCTTCATTTTCTCTCCAGTAAATTTATTTTGCAGGCAAACGTTGTCTTGAAAAACTTTGGTCGGCAACAAGAATTTTATGCCAGCAACCGCCGATGTTAGACAAAAACCCAAACGAAGGCAGCAGCCACGCCATAATTATTCGCTTCCACTTCGACAATCGTCTAAAATGATGTGGATGCGACACTGAGCGGCAAGCAGACCATTGGGACAAAGACGCAGCCATAGCCATAGAACAAACAAAAATGGAAAAGGTTGCAGTTATCGCTTCAAGAAAGAAGACTCAAAGTAGAAGAATCATGTTCTTTGATGAATGCCAAGAAGAAAAGGAGTAGCCCATGTCGCTCCCCGCTGAACCATCATTGTCAAAAGTTCCAATCCACCATAATGAGGCAGTTGAAGACCCGGTCTATGTAGAAAAGCCATCAGGAAGAAGATCGTCAAGACGTTGATCGAGCAAGCCCAAGAGTTCATGCCTTGTCTAGTAAAAAAGCAACCAAGGAACAACCTCAAAATTCTGTGCACCAAGTTGTAGAAGTTGTACAAACAATAAGGCAATGGTGCAGAAATGGTGTTTCCATTTTAAAAGAGAGTAACAATAAGTTTCAAGTATGGAGGAATAAGATGGCAGAGAAGAAAGACGACAACCAATCCGTCTCTGTTGTTTGTGTCGCCTCGGTTGACACTAAAACTCTACAAAGGAGCAACCGACCGCCGCCGCCGTTGTCTTGAAGTCAAGAAAAAAATTGCCTTGCAAGGGAAGGATGTACTGCCCACATTGAGCACCAAAAATGGTGCGGGCTGCAATCTAAGTTTGCTAGGGAAGATTGTCCCACATGGAGATTAAATATGCAAGAAGAAAATCAATGACTCTTTCATTTGTTTTATTCATATAGGAGTCTATCAAGTTTGGCTCTGAGAACGAGAAGTATGGAGACCATGTCCTCAGAAACCTGTCCTTCTTTAAATCACCAAATATGTGTAAACTTGTTGGCAAAAAGTTAAACACGACTTCAAAGAATTTGGCACGTTGTCGCTGCTCCATTCTTCGAAGGATGTTCCAGGAAAAAGAGGAAGAAAGAAACAGTTTTGTCCATCACGTGGGTGTTGCAGCAAGCATTAGGTGGTAAAGCAACAAAGAAAGTGATGTCCTCTTACAATTGGAAAAGTCCTAGCAAAAGCATACTTAAAATAATGAAGCTATTGAACCTACAAAGAAACAAGACAAAAACCTCTGTGTTACTACTTCTATGTCTTTTGTCCAAGAAATAATAAGGATGGAAAGAAGCATCACATGGATAAAAGCAACGGTGAAAAGAGAAAGGGAACAGATGCCAACATTTTTTTTTTTTTTTTTTTTCCTCTGAAGTTCTACTCCAATTTTGAGTGCATTGTGCAAGGAAGGAAGCTACAGTGAAAAAAATAAAAGCACACCTTCATGCCACTCACGTGAGCATTAAGAGCATGGCCTCCATCAAAATTAAAATTATCCATGAAGGCTGAGATGCACGGCACCAAGACAAAGTTAAATACCAAAGTATTAGTAGGTTCATCACAAACATACCCATTAATTTTACTTGACGCTGAAATGGAACAATGCCTCTTCAAATGGCATAAAGCCAATTTAAAGGCACGAAGCCAAGCCAGGTTAGATATCAACTGGCATGAAGCCATATCAAATGTCAAATGTCACGAAGCCATATCAAATTTACAATGGCACAAAGTTGTGTCAAAATTCAAAGGGCACGAAGCTGTATCAAATCTCAAATGGCACAAAACCGAAGAAAAATCTCAAATGGCATGAAGCCATATCAAATATCAAATGGCACGAAGCCACATCTAGCTCCAATGGTTCAAAGTCCTCACCCGCACGAGCTAAAACTGCACAAGGCACCAACGCTCCAATGGCCCAAAGTCCTCGCCCACACGAGCTAAAACTGCACAAGGCACCAACACTCCAATGGCTTAAAGTCCTCGCTCGCATGAGCTAAAACTACACAATGCATTAAATGCTCCTTGCCTGCATGAGTTGAAACTGCACAAGGCATCAAACCCCAACAAATACATAAGCAACTACGAGTGACTTGATCCCTCAACGAGGGTGCTTAGGCAATCTAGGGCTCTACCTAGATGCAATCACAAAATCAAATAAACACCCAAATCCCCAAGTTACAATTTATTCATATTAGAATCAAAGGGTATTCCTTTCTCAAAAGAAGGGTTGTAATTAATAGGCGCGTAGCCTAGAATGGGTCGAACTCAAATTAATAAAACCCTCTTCAAAAAAAATGAACGAGGGTGAAATTGTGTCAAGTGAATTATTTGTTTACATATTATGTACAATTTTTGCTCAACAAAGGCTAAGTAAAAATATTATTAATTTAATATACACGGATAAACTATAAGGACTTGATAACTATCCTATTGAGAGGTGTCAATTGCATGGCAATATAAAGCACACATCCACAAGGTAGCTTCATATAATCAGCATAAATATGTGCCCTCTAAGCATAGAATCCTTCTTTCCTATAACAATTTGGATTGGTAAAAATGATAGCTAGCCACATAGACATAAATAGGATGAATGGTAATTCACCTCAGCTAAGAGTTGGATAGGGATAAAATCACGGTAGTAATATTACCTAAAATAAACTCTAAAAATACGGGATCTCACAAGTGTTTCCAGACGGTCGCATCGTTTACCCCTTATGACAGGTTGGGGGGCCTAACCACATTGAGTGGGAATGCCTCAATTATGTAGACATTGCACACAAAGCAAATGAAGTTCCCAATGAAGTTAAAGACATGCCTGCACATGTTGCCGAGGACGAATCCATGCAGAAAATCATGCATACGCCAAAATGCATGCATGATGAATCCATTGCAGTGGCAGAAAAGCTTGAGGAGGTAAACCTAAGTGATGATCCCTCTATGCAAAATTTGATTTCTATTAGTGTTTACTTAACTATTGAGAAAAGAACGAACTAGTCAGCCTACTAAAGGAGTTCAAATACTGCTTTACCTGGATCTATGAAGAGATGTCAGGCCTTGACCCAAACTTAGTGTGCCACGCGCTAAATACACAGTTTGCGATCAAGCCCATGTGGCAGCAAATGAGGAATTTCCACCCAGAAATAGAAGCTAAAATCAAAGTTGAAGTAGAAAAGCCCATTACAACCGGATACATCAAGCCTATCAAGCACCCTTTTTGGCTAGCCTACATCATCCCAGTAAAGAACAATACTGTTCAAATCTGGATTTGCTTCAATTATCGAGATCTCAATGCAACATGCCCAAGAGACGAGTTTCCATTGCCTAACATGGACATCATGATCGATTCAACCTCACGACAAGGCCTGATGTCTTTCACGGATGGCTTCAGTATGTACAATCAAATCAAGATGTCTGCCAAAGATGCTGAGAATACAGCTTTCCGCATGCCATTTGGAAACTTTTACTATATAGTCATGCCATTTAGACTAAAAAATGCAGGTGCCACCTATCGAAATGGCTACTATTACTTGACTTCGGTCAAGGAAGGTACGCTAACGAAACGTGTCAATGCAAAGTGACTAAAGCCATATTCTGTTAGAACACATACACTTATTTTACAAGAACAACCTCCTTTTATGCAATGGTCAGTTTGCTTACTTTATGAGGCCTTGTAAAGCCATGCAACGATTGATGTACCCCAAATTTTAATGAAATGAAGGAGCATTTTGTCAAAATCTTTGGTCCATTCGTTTCTTTACATTGGCAAAGGTAACTAGAATGATTTCTTCTAAACAAGCTATAACAGTAATCATACCAAGGCTATAATAAAAGCCTACGCCAAGCCTATCAATGCCATGCAAGCTGCTCAATGGTTCAATGCTTATGCAACATGCCAAGCTAACACGCCATGCAAAACCATTGAGTCAGACAACTTAAGCTTATCCTAAAGTTATACTTTTGCAACATGCCAAGCCTATCAATGCCATGCAAGCTGCTCAATGGTTCAATGCTCATGCAACATGCCAAGCCAACACACCATGCAAAACCATTGAGTCAAGCAACTAAAGCTTTTTCAAAAGCTATACTTACACAATATGCCAAAGTCTATCAATGCAAGGTAAGCTGCTCAATGGTTCAATGCTTATAATATGCCAAGCCAACATGCCAAGCAAACCATTGAGTCAAACAACTTAAGCTTTTCCTAAAGCTATACTTATGCAAGCCAAGCCTATCAATGCCATGCAAGCTGCTCAATGATTCAATGCTCATGTAACATGCCAAGCTGACACGCCATGCAAAACCATTGAGTAAAGCAACTAAAGCTTTTCCAAAAGCTATACTTATGCAACATGCCTAAGCCTATTGATGCGAAATACACCAAACTTAACATTGAAAAACCTAATGCTAAGCAAGTCAAGATTTCATGACTTACTCTATTTCCTTATGGAAGCTACGACATCTTTTTCATCTTTCCTCAGGGAAACTCAGTGGTAAAGTACCAAGCAGCAGGATCAGCTATTTCCCCCAGGAAAACAGGCAAAAGCTCAAACCTATGTCTAAAAGGCTAAATAGAAATCCATCCAACACACTCTCATGCATGAAAAAGCCAACATCATGGCAAGAAGAGTAAAGAAGGTGCAAGCATTATGATACGATCGACATCAGCATCACAACCAAAGGAAAGAGTTCAAGGAAAATAAGCAAAATACAAAGCAAAGCGGCCCTATGACCATTGTTCGAAAAGCAATAAGATAGATGTCCAAATGGAAATTACAAATAAAGTAAAGGTCGAGTGAGGAAATCCATCTTCTTCATAGCCTGATGCAGCAACATCTCAAGGTTCATGCTCTGCCAAGAAAAAGAAGCCAAAGGTTAGAAAAATGCAAACAGTTAGGTAAAGCGTGCAGTCATAAGAAGGTGAGGAGTTAAGCTCAGAACACCACCTCTCGGATGAACTGCTAGAGGTGCCAACAGCCAACTGATCTACTGCAAGCTGAAGGCACACTGCTATTTCTTTGGAGCTCCCACAGACCAACTTCTTCAATTTAAGCTTCTCAACCTCTAGTTCCTTAAGTTGCAGTTCGAGAACACACATCAATTTGTTGACTTTGATGAATTGATCCAAGACACCTTTCTTTTCAAGTTGAAGTCCAAACATGGTATCGCGAAACTCTTCCAACCTCTCAATTAGAGAACCCACCGGCACGCCTAAAGCGGCTACATCGCTGATCATGTCACGCCAACATAACAGTTTGTGCTTTGTAAGTTCTACTGGAGAAGTATGCTCCATACCGTAAAGCAAAAGCCCAAGCTCTTCAAAGATCATCCCACGCATAAAGGGAGATAAACCTATCAAGTTCACATCTGCGTCATCAACACGCTCAAAGAACTTGCCCAACGCCTCAGCTAATCCAGAACGAACCTTCACTCCCCTAAAGTCGACTCGGGAAGAGAAGGCCTCGCCAGAAGGAATCAATTCCTCAACCGAACTTAACACCCTGGCTTCATTGGCAAGACTATGCTTGAGCTTTTCGAGGGCGTCATGCCATGATGCCCATTCTTCAACTGAAGCCCGCTCTTCAAGAGAAAGAACCTCTTCAGGAAAAACAGTAGGCTCGAGAAGAACGCAACTGAGGATTTGAGCTATTTGCTTCCTAACACCACCCACATCATCATAACAAACTTCATCCAACCTTTCCTCATCCTCCCTTCTCACGGCGAAACCCTCACAAAAGATCTCAGTGTCAGGGGCAACCACACAATATTCTCCTGGGTCAGTTTCAATGACCTTAAACTCTACACTTCTCATTCTTCCTCTGACAAGGAACAGATCTCCTTTCCTCACAGGGCGGTAAGCTTCCAAGAAATAAGCTACAAACAAAACAAAGGGATATAGCAAGCCAAGTTTTAGTGTCCAAGCCTTAAGAAAAAAAACTAAAGAAATTTAATCCGATACAAAATAGCAGACAGTATGCTGAGGAAGTGCAAATCATCTGCATCAAACTTATATTTTTCAACGAAATGGCGTGAACAGTTAAAATGGAGTAGGAAGCAATCCAAATAAATTAATGTACATGTATCATAAACACTTACAAAGAGGCTACATAGAGAAATAAAAACAAACAAGCAAAGCACAATAATATGTTCCTAGACCAGCAATCACCACAATGACCCTGGAAAAGTAAAAATTGTAGGAGGTCTTGGATGGGGCCTAAGTAACAAGTAAACCACAGTGATAAATATTTTAGAAGTAAAACAAATGACCACCAAAGATGTCACCATCTCACGTTTCAAAAAGGCATCAAAGAGATTTCCCGTAACTCCTTCTATAGAGTCATCAATAGGCAGAATGTGAACACGATTCCCATACTTAACATCAGGGCATTGATGTACAGACACAACATCCCCAAGTCGAACCCTTAAATTCGACCTGACAACCTTGTTCATCCTGATTCTTGGCTCTTCACAGGTGTCATCAGCAAGTGCAATGCAGATTGTGTCTTTTCGTTTCTTCCCCTGAAAACCCAATCATAGATAATTAAATAAACACATGAGCCGTAAATCAAAACCTCCGCAAATTAAAAAAACACAATGTCATACAAATAAAGTAAGACGTGGAAACACTTGGGTCTAGTTCGTTGACAAAATCCAATTAACGAATATCTATTACATGACAATGCCATGTACCTAACAGGTTCCGCTAAAGTAAAAGTGATCACTTTCCTTCTTTTATTAATTCTCAAACTTAAGCTTCAACACCAATGAGCACAAAGCAACCCAATTCTGGGTTCGAACTAAATTTGCAATTCAACCCCAATTCTCAATCTAAATGAAGTTGTTTCATAGAACATACAAATTATGCAACAACAAAAAATATCCCTAAAACCTCGTCCCAACAAAACCCTAGCGTGATATTTTAACTTTCAATTTATTTGACAAGCTACCCTAAATTTTATCTTCTGATTAGATTGGAAAAATAAATAAATAAATAAATAAAATAAATAAGAGTACCTTGATGAGGATGGTGTCGCCACGGAAAAGTTGTAGCTTTTCCATGGTTTCGGGATGCATTGCAACGACGGAGTTATCGTCGCTTACAGCCTCATCAACGACGAGAAGGTTCGGCGACTTCTTCCGCTCCAGAATTGCCGTCCACAAGTCCTCCTTCTTCCTGCAAAACAATCAAATCCCCAGTCAGAATTTAAATATTTATGCAAATAAAACGGAAAGGAAACACTCCGACATATAAAAATTGTGAAAACTAAAACAAAATTAATGGTGGCGAGTTGACTCACCAGTCGGACGATTCGGCTTGGTGAGCCATGGCGATGGATCATGTCAGAGATCAGGAACTGTGGTAAACGGAGATCAGGAACTGGAGTGTGTTAGAGGATTATACTTCGGGTTCTGAGTTTTAATGGAGTGTGTTATGAGGATTATACTTCACTAGTGGGTTTGTTTGTGTTCGAACCAGTCAGCTTTCTCGTTGGAACCAGGCAACCAGTCTGAAAAATTTTTCATGACCGATACTACGTTATGTGTTATTATACAAATTGTGGAATATGTGTGTTAAAATTTAATAATTTAAAAAATAAAATTTCTCATAACTTATATAAAAATACATGATGTACCTCCTGTGTTTTAATCACAATGAAAAATTTCTCCAACCATTCAGCTTTCTTTTTTGGGAACTTTAACAAAAAATTTCCGGTATTATTCACCTTAACGAAAAACCACATTTTTACACTAAAAGATCATTTCTGATACTATTCACTTTACCTTTTATTTTGTCATTTTCGTTAAAACTTAAAATTTTCAAGCCTTATCATTAATTTTCCTTTCTTTTTTTCCTTGTCAGCCACCATTTATCTTTGCCTTGTTTCAAGGCTCTCTCTTTTCCTTGTTTCACACCAGCTTTCTCTTTTCCTTGCCGGCCACCATTTCTTTTCTTTTCCTTGATTCATGAAAAGATAGTTGCCTATAATCATTTACTGTCTTTGCCTACATATATTGTCTTGTACATTCAAAACTTTTCATGAAATAGAAATACTTTGGAACTAAAAATCTACATGGTATCAGAGCAGTGTCACCTATTGACCTGTGTTTGCCTATTTTGTTTCCACTGTTCTTTTTCGAGCTTATGTAATGGCTGAAGAAAGCTCAGTTAATCTTGAAGGAGAAAGATTTCAGGTATCTCCTTCGAGTTTTTTCGAAGCTAAGGTCAATACCAACCAACGCCTATGCTCAGTGCTATTGAATGAACTCAATTCATTTGATCGATGTGTATGTAGTAATTCAAGTTTGTGGACATTCTCCATTCATGAATTATCTCATTTTTCTCATTTCTATAGTGCTTGTTTACCATCCTTTCCTTTTTTAACAATGCGGTATTCTAAACTATGTTGATTTACATGAGGGCGAGCACACTACCCTGACCAACTAATCTAACCTAGGTATGCCGGTTCCTTATCAACCCTCTGTGCCAAGATTAAAATTCTACAATAAAATCAATGATAACAACTTCACTTTCTATATAATGAATGTGGAACTAAAAATAATCAAGAAAATTATAGAGGCGACACGTGGACTTTTGGGAAAAAATGACGAAATTACTCTCAAGGCACACCGGCATTCTCACGCGCATGCAACGGACAATAACAGCTCAATCAAGAAAGAGTCAAAGGTGACCAAAATGGTATTTAGTCAAATCTCTCTCATCACTTCTCATCAAATCCCCACCTCAAAAGGTAACTCTCCTATTTGAATTAGGATTGATTGCCTAGATTAATTGCAAGATATTACTACATAATATCTTATAATTAAATCCCTAATTCCACTAAAAGTGTCCGGACCCTATTCTCCAAATAGGGCCGGCCACACCCTTATAAATAGACCACTTTTCCTACTAAAATGCTAAGTTCATTCTCTCACAAAAATTCTCAAACACATTTTCTCTCAAATTCTAATTTTGGCATAGGAGATTCTTTGACCAAAGCCTCCATTAATCGTGGGCACGTGAAGCTTTTGGCCTTAATCTTAAGTGTTATTATTTTGCAGGTGCATTTTCATCAAAGGAGAAGACGATGGAAATTTGCATCCACAAATTGGTGCTTTCATTGAGAGGCTTGATTCACATGCTCGAAGAAGACTCTTGCGTTCAACGTTTCTTGTTTCTTGCTCATTTGTAGTTCGTACGTTCTTGTTCCTAGAATTTTTTGAATAAACGCAAAAGAAAAGTACAATGACTAGAAATTCAGAAACCATAACAAATGAAACTTCCTACGTTCAAGGATTTGGACCACGGTGATCCACGAGGCTCAATGCGATGATGAATGGAGCGGCACCACCCCCACGAGGCATCACCGTGGTAGCCACCATGGTAGCAACCACGGCAGCAACTATCGGCAAGCCCATTGCCCACTGTGAGAAAGCCACTTCACAGCAACAGGCGCAAGCCGTGCCACAAGGCAGCCAACCTAAATTCAACAAGGCCAAGCAACTGCAGCAATTAAAGCAGCCCAGACCTCGTGACCCCAAGGCCAACAAGAGCCCAAGACCAGCGGACCCAAGCCCAAGGTGAGTCGACCCGAGTCGCGACCTAGCGCGAGCACGGTGCGCTCCAGAGTCGAGCCCAGGCGCAACACCCACGAACGCCGTACGTGGAGCAGCCTACTTCCGTGGCTCTCTAAGCAGTCTAAAGCGGTCCAAGACATGTTCAACTGTCTCGGCTTCAGATTTCTAAACCGACGATTGACCCAGGGATATTTTCTCCCCATTTCTCTGTAGATTTGATATATCCCAACTCAAATCTCGCACACGGGGTCCATTACACCTTCACTACTCAAGGAGACGCATAATGTCCAAGTTTTCTAACCCAAATAGAGAGCAACACTTGTCTCAACAAGTCATAGAGCTAACCAACATCCTTACACAGCAAACAACCTTCAGCTCTTGCAGCGTCCTAAGATGCAACGTGCCCTAGATAAGGTGTCCTAGAGTAAGACAAGAGCAGACGATGAACCTCTGCACTCCCGAGAGGGGCCCGAGATAGCGTATACTTTTGTCTTAGCACGTAGATGAGTGTGCACTCTTGGCTAGGCCCACGGACGAACATACATTCACGGTTGGGGCCACAATCCGATAATCAACATAAACAACCTTCCAAGAAAAATGTTCATTTGCGGCTAGGCCAGCATTGAACATCATCCACTTCACATCTGAGTAGGCAGCACCACAGACAGAGAGAAGCAGTCACGCAATCCGACTCAAGTTCAACCAGCAACCTGCGAAAAATTCGCTTGCCTACTTAGAATTTACCACATGCACTATGGTGGTGGCCTAAACGAGCCGAACACATGGTAGAGTAGCTTAGACTAGCAGGTCACGATCAAGGGCAGTCGAGAGCTCCGCTACCCCAACAAAGAAAAATTCATGAAGAAGTAGAGAAACTCTTAACCGAGCGATTGCACGATTTCCAACGCAACGAGGTCACTAACGAAACTTTATGATGGAACATGACAAACATAAGCAGGTCACCCTTCATGGACGAGATCAAGCAGGCAAAGCCTTCACATAAGTTCAACATGCCACACTTCACATCCTTTAAAGGAGATAAAAACCTGGAGAAACACCTTAAGCACTACCGAAGCACAATGGTCCTTTATCGGAACAACGACGCTTTTATGTTCAAGATATTCACCACTACTCTACAAGACGAGGCTCAATATTAGTTTCATACCCTACCGCTACAATCCATTCGGAGTTTCAATGAACTTTCTTTGGTTTTCACCAAAGAATATTCATCTTACCGCTCGATCAAGAAAATGTCCGATCATTTATTCAACATCAAGAAGAACCCAAAGGAATCGCTCTATGACTATGTGAAGAGGTTCAAAGCAGAGAAGGCAAATATAGTTGGATGGGACGACTCGATAGCTAGTGCAGCCTTCCAAAAAGGACTCCCAGCAAACCACTCACCGTTTGGTGAATTGATCATGAAAGAAGATCTAACTTTGGCAGACTTTTTCACTTTGGTAAAGAAGCATGAACTTTGAGACGAGGCTCGGCGAGTAACCAAGGCACCTAGGCAACCTTGAAGAGAATCGGCAGTAGCTCAAAAGAAAGAGGACGAGAAGGAGTACAACAACAAAAGCAGGCTTGAAGCCAAGCATGGGGATTGATCCATGACTAAATAAGGATAGACACTCAAGAAATACTCTAAGTTCTCGATTCTGATCCACCAAATCCTCTGAGACATCAAGAACAAACCTTGGTTCAAGCTACCAAAACAATCAAAGAGAGATACTTCCAAGTTTAACCACACCAAGTACTGCACATTCCATCGAGGTCCCGATCACACAACTTACTACTGCTACACTTGGAAGAATTACCTAGAGAAGCTCGTGAAAGAAGACAAGGTCGACAGATACTTGGACAAGCCAGCTGTGCAGCCTAGAAGGAACGCAGATGCCGACGAAGAAACCGCCAACCAAGACGATTCTAATCAATGGCATTTTTGCTGAATCTGAGCACTTGGGGGCCACGAACAACTCTAAGAAGAGGAATATCCAACAGTCTTTACTAGTCTCATAGGTCCAGGTAGTCAACACCTAATCTAGACCTATCGTTGACCTCACCGAGCAGGATTCCGAAAGCGTCGATTTCCCACACAATGCGCTAGTGGTATCTATCCAACTAGCCCATGCTATAGTCGACAGAATGATGGTTGACAATGGAAGTGCGGTCAACCTACTTCAGCTCCCAGTGATTCAGAAGATCGGCCTAGAAAGCACAATCATACACCAAGCGGAGGTACTCACCGAATTTAACGGACATACCTCTACTGCCATCAGCAACATTACACTTGACATGAGAACACAGCCAGTTGTCTCAAAATAGATGTTCACGATAATAAGTAACCCGTCTTCCTACATTGGGATTCTAAGGAAACCTTAGCTAATAAAGTTTGAAGTTGTAACCTCTGTTAAGTATCAAAATATCTGATTTCGCATCCAAAAGTCAGAGAAATCAAGTATGACCAAGCCACATCTCGACGATGCACTGTGCAAGTAATGAAGGAGTCACAAAAGAATACCTTTACCCCCGTAGAAACTATCGAGGTCCAAATGGACGATAAAGCTACCAAATAGCAATTACAGCAGTCGGATCAAGAAAATGATGTCTAAACCAATGTGCTAGCAGACAAAACGGGATGGAATCCCGAAGAGAACGCCAAGCACATCATTCTTGATCCCCAGTAGCTAGAGAAGACTGTTAAAATCAGCTCACGCTTGAGCCCGAAAGAAAAAGAGGAACTCACGGTTTTCCTCAAGGAAAATTGTGACATCTTTGCATGGTCATATTCTGACATGCCTGACATCGAACGAACCCAAGATACCTTGCCACAAGCTACACATCGACCCCACTGCTAAATCGGTGATCCAAAAGAGAAGATATTTTGCACCCGAACGAGTGGCGATCTATATAAGAGGTAGCACATTGAGCATGGCTTGCCAACGTCGTGCTAGTAAAGAAAAAAGAGAATGGTAAATGGAGGGTTTGCATAAATTACACCGACCTCAACAAAGCATGCCCGAATGATCCTTATCCAGTTCCCCGAATTGATCTACTAGTAGATTCAACTTCCGGGAACCGGCTACTCAGTTTCTTATACGCATAATCTGGCTACAACCAAATAGTTATATACGAGCCCGACAAGGAGAAAACTGCATTCATGATCGAGCGATGGACCTACTGTTATAAGTTCATGCCTTTTGGCCTCAAGAACGCGAGAGCCACTTACCAACGATTGGTAAACACGATGTTCAAGAAGCAAATTGGAGTAACCATGGAGGTCTACGTCGATGACATCGTGGTGAAGGAAAAACAGCCAGCAGACCACATTAGCAATTTGACGGAAACTTTCAACATCTTTATAAAGTACAAGATGAAGTTCAATCCCGCCAAATGCACATTCGGAGTATCTTCAGGAAAATTCTTAGGGTATCTAGTAACCCAACGAGGAATCGAAGCATATCCCAAGCAGATCCAAGCAATCCTAGAGATAAAGTCTTCAACTACCTTGAAGGAGATCCAAAACTTGACCAGAGGAGCAGCCGCGCTCAACCGCTACCTTACGCGGTCCGCCGATCGATGCAAGCCTTTTTTCAAAGCAATAAAGAGGGCATAACGAGACAAATGGGATGATGAGTGCGAATGAGGTTTCCAAGACCTAAAGAAGTATCTCACATCACCTCCCTTACTATTCAAGCCAGAAGCAACGGATGACTTATACATCTACCTGGTAATCTCAAAAGTAGCAGTAAGCTCTGCCCTCATACGAGAAGAGCTGGGGCCCAACTGTTGGTAATCTACACTTCTAAAGCTCTTCTTGATACGGAAACCAGATATCTGAAGATCGAGAAATTGATTTTGGTGCTAATTGTTACGGCTCAAACGTTCAAACCATATTTTCAAGCTCATACAGTCATCATCATGACTTTGTATCCTCTACGATCAATCCTAAATGGTCTAGATGCTTCTTAACGAGTAATGAAGTGGGTGTTGGAACTTGGCCAATACAGCTTAGTTTTTTAACTCCGCATAACGATAAAGGCCCAAGCCTTGGTAGACTTCATAGCAGAATTCATGCCTAGCCTAGGCAATGCAACAAAGCAACCTAACGACGTCCCGAGGTAACCAAGAATACCCTAACCACACCTACTTCACCCAATGAAGACTTTGGAAATTACATATCGACGGCGTATCCAACTACAAGGGCTCGGGAGCATGCGTGGTCCTTGTCAACTAAACGGTCCGATGCTCGAGCAGGCAATCACTCTAGGCTTTAAAGCATCTAACAACGAAGCAAAGTACGAAGCCCTAATAGCAGGCCTCCGAATAGCGAAAGACTTGGCGGTGAAAAAGTTTGTAATTCATTCTGATTCCTAGCTAATCACTAGCCAGACTACTAGGGAGTACACGGCAAAGCATCCAAAGATGGCACAATACCTAGAGAAGGTACGAAAGTAGCTCAAAGCGTTATTCTGGTGAAGTATCTAGACAAGCCAAGCATAGAGGCTGAGCCAGCAGCCAAGGTGTCACAGGTTAGTACAATTTCAAATTGGCAAGATTCCATTATAGACTACCTGGTTAATGGCACACTCCCTCTGTTAAGATTGGAGTCTAGAAAGCTCCAAACAAATGCAGCATGCTACTACATGTGGAACAGTTTTCTCTTCTTAAGATCCTACACCGGACCACATCTCCGGTACCTAACGCCTCCTGATAACCTAAAGGTTCTAAGTTCAATCGACGAAGGCGTTTGTGAGAATCACTCTGGAAGCCGATCCTTGGCATAAAAGGCTTTTAACATAGGCTACAACTGGCCTACTATGCATCAAGACTCTAAGAAGTTAGTACAAAAGTGCGACCGCTGCCAATGCTACAAGTCGGTACAAGCACTGCCTGCTAGCGAACTATACCAGCAGACGAGTCCTTGGTCATTCATCCAGCAGCACATGTCAACGCTATGATATCCCCAAGGCAATGGTCAAGCCGAAGCATCCAACAACATGATTCTCGACTGCCTCAAGAAATCCCTCTCCAACAAGAAGGGAAAATGGCAAGACGAACTCCTCGAATGTCTATAGGTATATTGCACCACCAAACGACGAGCAGCCGGTGAAACTCCTTTCTCTTTGGCATTTGGTTCAAAAATAATCATTCATCCTAATATCATCATACCAAGTATCAATACTCTACTACCAAGCATCAAGCAGAATAAAAAGGAGATGGCCACGAACTTAGATCCGGCAGAGGAGAAACACGGTATGGTCATCACCTGTATCGCAGCCTACCAGCAGCAGCTCCTCTTCAGCTACAACAAAAGGGCCAAAACCTGGCAGTTTTAGCCTGGAAATCTAGTCCTAAGAAAAACCTTCATCACTGCCCACAAAGAAGGCTCTAAAAAGATGGATTCCATATGGGAAGGTCCGTACAAGATCAGCAGAGTACGCGGTAAGGGTAGTTACACCCTCACCACCATGAATGACAAAGAGATCAAAAAATAGTGGAAAACCTACAATCTGAGGGAGTACTATGTGTGACCTCCCATTATATCAAAGCCCGAAAACTCAAGCAACTCGACGAGCACCACCTCTCAAGCTGAGGATTATCCAGTCGTTATGTAGTTCCTACCTTAGAGCTAAGTTTTCGTTCGTTTCACTAGTTTTTCAATGAGGAATTCAGAAGTAATTTACAACTTGGCTCAGCTACATACTTACAACAACTGATCACTTTTGCACTTCAAAAGAAGATTGCGCCCTTCTTAAGGACTTATCGCAGAAATTGCACCCCTCTGGGGACCAACCATGTTCTCCAGTGTGATAGGGTAAACCAATTCCTCAACACCCACATAGGTTTGCTCTCTAATGCGAAAGGATAAACTTTACACTCCGAATATCCAAACATAGATGAGTCGAGCTACCCTAGTGTAACTAGGTGCATGATGGCTTATGTTGAGATTCCTGGAAGTAGCCACAATGGTCTTTTTCAAGGCTTAGCTATCTGAAGGATTTTGGGTTTCTTGGCCTAATCAGCAGAGAACTGGGCTTCAGAGACGGAGGAGGCACGTTACGTAGTACGCCCTATTGATGGTTGCCCTGGAGCCTTAAAACTGCTATTGGGTGCACTAAAGTAGCCTACGATTTCCGGAAGACTGCCTAAGGCTTGCCCTTCGAGTAGTAAGTCGCGCTAAACTTCCACAATCACACAAAAAGGTTAAACAAGTTAACGCGCATATATGAAGCTTTATCCACTGTCGACATGCTACACAGTCGATAAGCTTCACCTCTGCCAAGCGCAGAATGATCATTTAAGATCTACACTAATTCGTAAAATGTTGTGATACTTGCTACGCAACCCATGGAATTGGTTACATAAAGAACAAGGAGTTCTCTTGGACCTTTGCTTACGAAATTTCATACAACCACATGCTTTTGATACGAAAGGTTAGCGAATTTCATGACCCAAAAATCTTTAGTATGTTGTGATGCAGGCCACACAGCTCAAAGGATTGAAGAAAGCCAAGGTTAACTAGCCTAGTGGTCATGCGTACTCATCTGCTTCTATAAGTAAGGCATCTGACTACTGACCATATGGTTAACAACCTTACAAAAGTTCTACACCAACACCTACAGTTGCATAGGCTACACGGGCATGTCTGCTTATAGAAAAGTAGCATGTATGCCGCTGGCCTAAAAGTCAAAGGTTAGGCATAAACAAAAGAAGGGAAGATAGAGAAAAGCGAAAGAAGCAAGTTTATTAAATTTTCTAGCAAAATTGATAAACAAATAACAAATACTGAAGAAGTTCAAGCAAAACAAAAGCAACAAGGAAAACAAAGAAAATCCTAAAGCCTACCTAGAAGACTACCCTTCAGCAACTTGGACATCCCACGACTACTCGACCGTGCCATACCTTCAGCAGCAGCATCATCCAGCGCTTCACCCTTGGCTGCTCTAGCCTGGGCACCAACTTCTCCAACTATTTCACCAATGGAAGCCTCAAAAATAAAGGCAAGCAAGTCTTTCAGAGAAATAAATAAGGTCTCGAAGTCTTTCCCAGTAAACTCAAAGTCAAACAGCCTACCAAAGAGATGATCTACATAACCCAACTTCTAGAAATCGGCCTGACTCTAAGCAAGTGAAGCCTCGAGCCTAGCCTTCTCACCTTTTAGTTGTTCATTCTCCTCCAGCATACTAACACAGACGTGCTACAGATCATCTATTTCCTTCTTCAGACTCTCGTAGATCTTCAGCGCACATTGGAGTTCTAACACTTGGGCTTCGACCCTATCAACAATCTTCTTGAAGTGGATCACTTGGTTATAAGCACCAATCAACTCTTCATCCTTTGCGTAAGCAGCGAAATGAAGCTCAGAAATGGCACGCTCAAGATCTTGAATCTGAGGTATGTAACATCTGGTCTCCTTCTTTGCACCTTCATACTTAACTTGAATCGCGTCAAGCCTAGTCTTCAAGAAAACAATCTCTTGGGGAGTGGTATCATGCTGCAGAAAAGTAGAGGTAGAGATATTAGACCCTTTCAAAGTGGCAAGCTCAGACTCCACTTTTTGATCTTCTCGGTAAAGGAATAAGCTCAGCTGTCATAGCATTTGCCACCTCCTTGGTAATCTTGGTATCCTTTTAATCAAGGAGGACAGGCTCAACTACCAGAATAGGCGTCTTCTGTATCATAACAAGCAGAGTAGTTGTCCTATACTCGGTCATATGCTTCGCAAAGAAACTTAGGCAAACAACCCCTATAATACCATCAACAAGCTTGGCACACGTGTCTATATCTTCAAGCAGATTTGGTTTCAAGAGCGCACCAATCTCTGCAGCCTCCCTATAAACAGGCTTGGTGGATTTCTCACAACTGCCCACGCGAGCGGTCCCCTCTTTCTCAGCAGATAAATCAATCTCAATAGCAAGAAGAGTAGGCCTTGGCACCACTTTAGCAACAGAGTCCACCTTATCACTCTTCATGGTAGTGAGCATCTCCAAAAGTGAACCAGAACTTAGCTCCCAGCAAACATCCTGGCACTGGTTTCGACACTAGGGGCATGACAAAACCTTTACGCTAAGCAATCCTATCAGCAATTAAACTAGCTATCATTGGCATGGCAAGCGTCACTGGCCCAGATCTAGCAGCCTCATCTTTCTTCCATTTGAAAGAAGTTGTGTTAATCACAAGCCTAGAGGCAGCAGGCGAACCTTCACAAGCAGCGGATGAAGTCTTCGGTTTGTCTCAGCAGGCATTTCTTGAGCAAGCGGGGAAGATCTCTTTTTTCCACTTTCATTCACAGCAGGCTCCACGGCGACGATCGAACGAGATAATGCCTCCGCCTTGATTCACTTTATCTCTTTTCTCAGGGGCAGTCCATCTTTCTCCCGACTAAGATGACTAACCAGCTGACGCCAATCACGGTACACAATAGGGATACCCAAAGCGACATACACCTTCTTCATATTTGGAGAAGTCTTAGAAGTTGAACCAAATTCCGAATCTACATAATTAAATGATGACAATCAATAAATCAGAGAGCATCTCAGCAAAAGTACAAAGCAACCTAGAGAAGTAGCCTACTTACCGGTGATGAAAATTGTTAGAACATGCAGCTCAAGGAAAGAATCTGACTCTCATTCTCCACTTATCTCCAAAGTCTCCTTGGCTCAGTCATGATCTCCTTTGCTCGAATGATCGAAAAACCTATGGCGGGATCGCAGCTGCCCAACTCCTTCAATGTGGCCTATGTCAAAAAAGTACCAAAATTCGTTGACAGTCAAATCCAAGTCAAAGAATTGGCTTAGATAAAGGGAAGAAAATGATATTTGGTGCACAGCCAACTCCATCATTTACTGCTCCTCCGAGTGAGTAAGCCAAAACACCAGGCTTCTAGGAGTAAGATTGTAGTTCCGTTACCTACCTTATCTTGGCTGCTAGGTCTGGTCTTTATAACACCCGTTTTGCAAACAATTTCAAAAATGCCATTTTCTTTTTGGATCTCAAAATGTGCATTTATTTGTGGTAGGAAACTAGTGAAGATGGGACATTTGTGACTCAATCATACATCAAGGATTCCTATTCTAATTATTTCAATATTAAAATTTTAATTTAAGTTTCTACTTTTTAGTTTTGATTTTAACAAAAAATGGTAACTATTCAAATATGAAATTTTATTAGGGTTCTAATTATGAATTTGAGGTCATAATCAAAGTGTATGTGAATGTGATACACAGTATATATGTAGCATTGTTGTGAAGGATTTGGGGCCTCAAACGGGTTTGCAATCAACAAGAGTCAAGCGGTTCAGTCTAATTCAGAAGATTATAAATGTCAAATTTTAGAACTAGAGTGTCATGCATGTGACCTAAAATATTGTAAGAGAAAAAACTGAAAACTAAAATTAATTATGAAGAGTTTAAAATCAGTTTTACTTATATCATTTTTTATTTTTTTAATTGAGAACTTGAATTACTCGTTGAAAAAGTTTTAATTTTCAAAATTTGATAGAGAGTTATAGCATGTACAAATCTTTATATTTTCCTTTAATTCTGATCCATTCGTTGGTAGAGAAACTATCCAAGGCCACTTACCATGGGCAAACGTATTAATACGTATCGACGTTCCTCATGTTTGTTGTGCTTCAAATCTAATATTTGTACTTGCGCAGTTATTATGACCATGGGACATGTGTGATTGTTTTCGACCCAAAAATACAAAAAACAAAAACAAAAAGAATCTCATACATTTTAAATTTCAAAAATGTCTCTACTTCTGTAACATGGAACATTCCATAGCACTATCTGCGATTGCATGCCCTCATCTACAAGCAGCCAGCATGCATGCATGCGTAGCCTCATCCTGTTCTTTACGGATCGTAGGGGTTTAAATTTAGATGTTCTAGTTTACAACTCATTTCATACTCAATATTTTATCGCCAAAGTTTTTGTAGTTGAGGATAAGAAAAGATGTCAAATAATACATAAATCCTAGCTTTAATTTGTCACTGAATGAGTGCACGTCCTACCGTATTGGTATCATTAAGATGTTTACATTTTATGTGCATTGTAGCTGCTGATATCTACACTTATCAAACCAACTTTTGTGATCAACAATAGCAAAACCAAACCCAACCAACTTCCTCAGGGAGTGCCATTTTACCATAGAGACTATAGGGCGTCCAATTAAAAGTTGTTACACATGATGCTAAAGATTTGCGATGAAGGATGATTGCAGCATGCAAATTAATTCTCTTTCATAAATTACATTAACGTCTTAATTTATTACTGATATAAAATACATTAATTTCTTCCCACTTGTTTCATAAATTTGATATAAATTTTAGGCATTAGCATTTTGTTTGTTGGGAGGCAATTTTAATATGGTGGTGGATAAACGTCCTAATTATCTTCACCAAAGAAGTAGTTGGGCTATTTTTCAACCCTAACTCTACTCTTGTACAATTTAATAGTTGATTGCTTATGGGTAGATGCTGTTAATGAGGAGAGAATTTTTGGTGTGCCGGGAACAAAACCTGATACACCGAGTATCATAATACAAGTGGTTGAAATTTCTCGTTAAAAATTTTCTCTTACTTGCATCCCATCTCATGGAGAGAGATTTTTAGCGTGCTGGGAACACGCCTAGTACACCAAGTGTCATAATACAAGTTGTTGGATACTTGAAAAAAAAAAAAAAAAAAAAAAAAGCTTCTGACTACTTGTATTATGACACTTAGTGTACTGGAGGTGTTCCTGGCACACTGAAAAAAAATTCTCCGTCTCACGGGTGTGCCATCTTATCCACAAACTTGGAATTAACGCATTTTTACTTTCCAAATTTCATAATTGAAACTGTTTAACTTCTTAATCATTAGAAGATAAACACCTTATATAAGCTTTTTTTTTTTCTTCTAAAATGGGGAAAACTGGTGGTAAGCCACGTTATTGACCCCTTCCAAGGGCCAGGAATACTCACGGAGGCATTTCAGCCTCCCCCTGGCCATAATTCCGACTTCCACACCAGCCATGGGTTTCGAACTCAAGACCTCCAGTTTAGTTTTAAGGAAGCCTCGTAATCCGTCTTTTTACCATTGGATCATCAGCTCGTGGTTTTTATACAAACAATATTGAGGAATGAAAATTTGAATTCGAGTCCTCAGATGAGATGTAAGGGAAAATGCTATAATTAAACCAACTAAACTATCAACCACTTTCAAGCTAACTCATTTTAATGTAGTTTGAATTAAGACTCAAACTTACTGGCATATGTTATACCCAAAGTACTATATGCAATGATAATTTGATTTTGACACACCTTCTAAATTGTTAGTTAATCTCACATTCATTTTCATTCTCTTATTTTGTTAAATTCATATTCATCTTTCATAATGCTCAAAATTAGAAAAGAACAAAAGTTATTGAGCTTCTACGAAGTTTCCTTTTCACTAAAAAGAAGTTTCACTTAGCACCTCTCTCTCGATCAAAATTTTTCACTTTTTATTTTGTTTTTGGGTGGGAGGGCATTAGGTTAGTTTGGAGGGAAATAATGGAAGATATTAAGGAGCCGAGTGCAAAGCGTGCAATGACAGAACACTCACGGACATCCTCCTTCCTCCACTGTCTAAAGAAGCATGTACCCACCACAACCCCAACACTAATATCTCAATGACAATGAGCTGTGCAACCTCCTGCATTGTTCAGCTACTCACGAGCTTATTTAAAACCCCTTTCCAATTCCCCCTCCTTAAATAAACCTCTCAAACCCTCCAAACTTCTATATACTTCAAACCCTCACAAACCAAAAAAACTAAGAACATATTTCAGATATGTCTACCTCTATTCTTTGCATTGCACTTCTCTTACATTCCCTACTCCTGTTTTCTTATTTTGACATCTCTATGGCTGCGAGAAACATCCCGTCTAGCGCTCCGAGCACGATAGTGAGGCCTCTGGTCACCGAAGGAGGAGACCGCTATGTGAGTATGAAACCTCGGGACTTGAATCCCATGGAACAAGTTTTTCATGGGAGGGAAGTGAAGGGCTGCTTGCCAAAAGGGTTTAGGCATGCCTCGGCTCCTAGCCGGTTTGTGAACTATCACGCACTTGGCTCGGGGTGTTCTTCTGCTAAGAGTTCCAAGAAACCTTGATGGCGGAGAGTTTGGAGAGGGATTCAAGGGATGCTTTGTATATGATTTTGGCATTTATCAGTGGTGGATTGGATGGGGGACAAGTGTCATTGTATGTGCCGGTTATACACATAACATTGTCACTCATAGTATGCATGTGGGTCTTACTATTTTATAGTAGATCTACATCGTATGTTGTGAGAATATAATCGGTGCATACAATGATTTTTGAAAAGAGATGGACGAAGAAAGTTATGAGTTTAAAATATAATTTTGTGTCATGATGACAAAATGCGAGAAGTGTGGATTTATTTATTTTTCTCAAAACTTCATTGTATGAGTTTAATTTGCGCCGTTTTTTCTTCACATAGGTAATGGTTATATTTGTCTTATGTATATGTTAACAACTTATGAAGTTTTTTAACCAAAGCTTCTCCAATGTGTGATTCTTTCTTTTGCTTTTGAGATACATCTCTCCCTAATCTCCCACATGACTAGTTTAATCATGGAATACCAAATGGAAATACTTGTTGGTCTCCTTAGATGTTTTATTATTTGAATAATTTTGATATTTTACGTATTAGGGTTTTTTAGGTTTGATCACTATAATTATTGCTTGTGATTTAGTTTGAGAAATTAATTCAGTCATTACGTCGTCTTTTGTTTATAACCATCTCGGCATTCTTGTTTGTTTGTTTTCCGTTAATAATATTCTTAGTTTCATAGTTTGTTTGTTCGTTCGTTTGGTACTCTGATTTTCAACTATACTTCATATGAATTTTTAAGAAAAAGTAATTAATTATTTTAGCTATTTACCTAATTTATTTCATATGAAGAGTACAGGAAGATAGAGGCCAATTTAAATTGGAACTTGAGGGCAGTAAGAACCTGGCCTAGCTTAAAAAGTGCAGAGCAATTCACCAACCAAAATAACTACACTCCTTGCGATCGCGACATATGAGTTTCATCAAGTTTTCATTTGTCCATAACTCATTTATCCAATTTGCAATTAATCCAGGCGTTTGGTTGGCGGGAAAGGGGTTGGGATTGGAAAAATCACTTCCATTCCGATGTTTGGGAAAATGTTTCTTGCCTTTGAAAAAGGGAATTGGTATTAGCACTCCAAAAATCTCATTCTACACTCTAAACTTTCTATATTGGGAAAGAAAAATACACTTATGAAGAGTGTAGAATAAAATTTTCCAATAACACTTCCCTTTAAAAAATGAGAGGGAAAAACCAAACTCACCATTCAATTTGGGTGTTAGTTTCTTTTCCCGTGAAAATCAAGGTAAGCATTAATTACATTTTTGCGACCAATATGTCCCCACAAACAGTTGAAATGTCATGCGAAATTAGGTATGGTGGTTGGATTTCATTTCGATATATGTAACGGTTAAATAGGTGATTGTACTAAGTATATGGATGTATTGTAGCCAAATCTATAATGTAGAGATGAAATCAAAAATCTAATGGTCTATTCGTCAATTACTTTGTTTTTTACTTTTAATTTGTAGTTTTCATTTTGTGCTAGAAATGTAGGAGAAATACACTAGAGATAAGGCATATGGAAAGAGTGAGAGGATAGTGGGGAAGATGCAAAATGTAATAAAGACAAAGGAAAAAACAAAACCAAAAACAAATTTGTTTCCATTCGCTATTTAGTACTACAATCTAGATGTATTCCTCTTTACTTGTAAGTGAGAAGTCTTAAGTTTGATTCTCGCTAAAGATAAATTTGAACCATATTATTATAGCTAACATCGTTTATTCAAAAAACAAAAATGGTTTCCATTCTTACTTCATAAACAAAATGATTATCAAACCGGCCATACGTAAATTTATTTATAATTCCTACACGAGACATAAAATGAAGTTTTCTAGTTACTTTCCCAACATTACCAAACATGAGAAAGAAATATTCCATTTACCATCCCCTAAGAAACGACATGGAAACCAAACACTGTAAAAGTAGGGAGCACAAACAGCCAACCTTAACCAGCTTTCGTCCAATACAAACAACGTAGGTATTTAAAGAGAACAAATCTCATTAACAAAGTAACTGGCCTTTTCCAATCCATCAGTTGATTGATACAAATAAGATTAACAGCATAATATACTTAAAAACATCATGTTATCCTACAAACCCCACAAACTCTTTAGTACACAAAAGACTTGAGAGTCATAACCATGAAAAGGAAAGCCTTCCACAAAGGTGGATAACATGAGCCTACAAAAGGCGTATCCGCGGACGGAACTGCCTCCGGAACCATGCACATGATAATATTAACTATACAAATCATCTTCATCTGCAGCAGCAGCAGAAGTTGCAAATGCATCAGAGCCGGTCGTCCCAGTTTGTGGATTTTCAGTAAACTTAAACTCAGTTCCGAAACCCCTGGACTGCTGCAAGGTCTGAGCAAAGACCTGGTATTTGCGTATATCAGCATCGCTGACACTCCTACGAGCATATTTCATCGACTCCTCAAAATGAGCAGCTTTAATCTCCGCCACTTCATCGTCAATGTCCTCATCCATAGAATCTGGATTCTCTGCCCTCCTCCTCTCCCGCTCAATATCCTGCAAACGCACCAAACTTAATGACATATAGAACTTGTGCAGAACTTAACTTTATGATGTCTACATGCAGTGAATATCAAGCCAAGTCTACAAGGTCCACAATTTCGGGATGCAAACAACAAAGATTTGCACGTTTTGGCACATGGAACCACGTTCAAGTTATTCCCTGTCTGCATAAAGAGAATATTGCCATATAAAGCTCCCTACCCTCTACAACCCGAGAGGAGCAGAACAAAATCAGACATGCACAGATTTGAAAACCAAACCAAATTAACAAACAAGCAGAGGTTGCAATTTCCAGAACTGACTTGGATAAGCAAAATTTGTAATTTCCTAAACTCACACGACACTGAAGTTTGCACTAAATCTTTAAAGCCCAACGAAGACTACACGCAATCCCTTTTTTTTTTTTATTCCTCTTTTGATGGTGAGATCATGCAAATTTACATTATCAAAATTCATTACCACTCTAAACGTGCATCAATGGGAAGCTACACTTATTAAACCTTTGAAGAACTAAAATGACAAATGAGGACGTACCTTTTCTATATTCTCTCTTATGGCATACTTGCATGACCGCTGGCAGATCTCGGTGATATCAGCCCCACTAAAGCCCTGTGTATACCTGGCCAGTGCTCTCAAATCCACATCCTTTGAAATAGGTGATTTTCTCAAGCAAGATTTAAAGATTTGGAAACGTGATTCTTCATCTGGAAGAGGAATGTAGATCAACTGGTCAAGCCGGCCAGGGCGCAGAAGTGCCGGGTCAATAATGTCAGGTCGGTTTGTGGCCCCAATAATGAAAACAGTCTTTTTTGCTGTCATGCCATCCATTTCAGTCAGGAGTTGGTTAAGAACACGATCACCAGCACCACCTGCATCCCCAGAACTGTTTCCCCTCTGCAACAATCAGTAAAAAGTGAAAAGAAGTAAGACTAACAAACCAAAAGGAAACTGCTGTGCAAATAAGGACATCGCGACAAGAATTAAATTAATATTAATCAGCCAATTAACTTTATCAAATCAAAAACTTTCAGTGACTCAAACTTATAGACAAATAGAACCAACTTTTCAGTTCATGCTTCAGATAGCTTTAATTTATGCAAAATTATGTGGACAGAATATTAAATTAAATAATGAGGAAACAGACCTGGGTAGCAATGGAATCAAGCTCATCAAAGAAAAGGACACATGGTGCAGATGCACGAGCCTTGTCAAAGATTTCTCGCACATTGGCTTCACTCTCACCAAACCACATGGTGAGAAGTTCGGGGCCTTTAATACTGATGAAGTTAGCTTGACATTCATTTGCAATTGCCTTGGCCAAAAGAGTTTTCCCACATCCTGGGGGCCCATAGAACAGCACCCCTTTAGAAGGTGACATGCCAAATTTCTCAAACTTCTCCGGGTGCTCAACAGGATATTGAACGGTCTTTTAAGCAAACAAGGCAGAAGTTAGAAAGATTAGCTGTAAACACTAAGTAGCATAAGAATTTACAAGATATAAACATAATAGCAACAAATAAAAATTATTACCTCTTGTAACTCTCGCTTAACATTCTCAAGGCCTCCAATATCCTCCCAACTGACATTAGGAACTTCAACAACCTGCAACACATCAAAGAATTGGTAAATAGCTTTAAAAATAAAATTTAAAAGTGGGGAAAGAGGGAGAGAGAGAGAGAGAGAGGACTAGTATATCTCAAAAGTATAAAACAACAATTATATACACTACAAGGGATCCAAACCAAAAAAAATCACTCACTGTTTCACGCAAAGCAGATGGATTGCTTGTTCCAAGAGCAGTTTGGAAGTGCTCATTCGTAACCGCCATTGAATTCAGTATCTCTGCATCAATGGATTCATCTTCCAAGTCGATCACGTCCATCTTCTCCCTAATGCATTGCAGAGCAGCTTCAGTGCAGAGAGCAGCAAGGTCAGCACCAACATACCCATGAGTATCCTTGGAAATCCTCTCTAGATCAACCTGTACAGCAGGAAACATCATTTAGAACACCCATATGGAGATAATGAAGTGGAAACCAAATTGGCATTTTTAAGTGAGAAACTTTGACCAAAAAGTCATGCCAGCTCTGAGCAAAAATCAGATACTTCGTACTTACATAATAGACCATCAAACCTATGCTTCAGTAAGCTCAGTGTAACACTTGGAAGTTTCTTTTAATAATTATAACTTAAGATTTTTCTAGCTTATTTAACCAGATCTAGTTTATATTTGGGGAACCAAAGCAGTCATAATGTATTCCAGATACAGCAAATGTTTTACCTTAATAAAAAAACTTAGTAAAGAAAGGAGAGGTTCAACTTACATCATCAGAGAGTTTCATGTTCTTTGTGTGTATGCGAAGAACTTCAAGGCGCCCAACTTCATCAGGAACACCAATGTCTATCTCCCTATCAAACCTACCAAACCTTCTCAAAGCCGCATCAATACTGTTTGGACGATTTGTAGCACCAATAACAATAACATGGGCTCGAGATTTCAGTCCATCCATCAGAGTCAAGAGCTGAGAGACAATCCGCCTTTCAACCTCACCATGTGTCTTCTCCCGCTTAGGAGCAATTGAATCAAGCTCATCAATAAAGATGATGGATGGGGCATTCTTCTCCGCTTCTTCAAATGCCTTTCTGAGATTGCTCTCACTCTCTCCAGCCAATTTTGACATAATCTCTGGCCCATTAATGCAAAAGAAAAAAGCACCAGTTTCATTGGCAACAGCTCTGGCTATTAATGTCTTTCCTGAACCCGGGGGTCCATAAAGTAGAATTCCTTTCGGAGGTTTCACACCAATTGATTTGAAAAGTTGAGGATGCCTTAGTGGCAGCTCTACTAGTTCACGGATTTGAGCCATTTGCTTCCTAACACCACCCACATCATCATAACCAACTTCATCCAACCTTTCCTCATCCTCCCTTCTCACGGGTTCCCCTTCACAAAAGATCTCAGTGTCAGGGGCAACCACACAATATTCTCCTGGGTCAGTTTCAATGACCTTAAACTCTACACTTCTCATTCCTCCTCTGACAAGGAACAGATCTCCTTTCCTCACAGGGCGGTAAGCTTCCAAGAAATAAGCTGCAAACAAAACAAAGGGATATAGCAAGCCAAGTTTTAGTGTCCAAAGTCTCAAGAAAAAACCTAAAGAAATTTAATCCGATACAAAATGGCAGACAGCATGCTGAGGTAGTGCAAGTCATCTGCATCAAACTTACATTTTTCAACAAAATGGCATGAACAGTTAAAATGGAGTAGGAAGCAATCCAAATAAATTAATGTAGATGTATCATAAACACTTACAAAGAGGCTACATAGAGAAATAAAAACAAACAAGAAGAGCACAATAATATGTTCCTAGACCAACAATCATCACAGTGACCCTGGGAAAGTAAAAATTGTAGAAGGTCTTGGATGGGGCCTAAGTAACAAGTAAACCACAGTGATAAATATTTTAGAAGTAAAACAAATGACCACCAAAGATGTCACCAACTCACGTTTCAAAAAGGCATCAAAGAGATTTCCCGTAACTCCTTCTATAGAGTCATCAATAGGCAGAATGTGAACACGCTTCCCATACTTAACATCAGGGCATTGATGTACAGACACAACATCCCCAAGTCGAACCCTTAAATTCGACCTGACAACCTTGTTCATCCTTATTCTTGGCACTTCACAGGTGTCATCAGCAAGTGCAATGCAGATTGTGTCTTTTCGTTTCTTCCCCTGAAAACCCAATCACAGATGATTAAATAAACACAAGACGTAAATCAAAACCTCCGCAAATAAAAACAAAATGTAATGTAAATAAAGTAGGACACGAAAACACTTGGGTCTGCTTCGTTGATAAAATCCCAGTAACAAATATCTATTTCATCACCAAGCCATGTACCTAACAGGTTCCCCATAAGTAAAAGTGATAACTTTCCTTCTTTTTTATTGGCAAAAATAACTTTCCTTCTTTTATTAATTCTGAAACTTAAACATCAAAACCAATGAGTACAAAGCAACCCAATTCTGGGTTCGAACGAAAATTGCAATTTCAACCTCAATTCACAATCTAAACTAAGTTGTTTCATAGAACATACAAATTATGCAACAACAAAAAAATTCCCTAAAACCTCATCCCAACAAAACCCTAGCGTGATATTTTAACTTTCAATTTATTTGACAAGCCACCCTCAATTTTATTTTCTGATTAGATTGAAAAAGAAAAGAAAAACAGTACCTTGATGAGGATGGTGTCGCCACGGAAAAGCTGGAGCTTTTCCATGGTTTCAGGATGCATTGAAACGACGGAGTTATCGTCGTTTACAGCCTCATCAACGACAAGACGGTTCGGCGACTTCTTCCGCTCCAGAATTGCCGTCGAGAAGTCCTTCTTCTTCCTGCAAAACAATCAAATCCCCAGTCAGAATTTGAATATTTACGCAAATAAAACGGAAAGGAAACACTCCGACATAAAAATTGTGTAAAGTAAAACAAAATTAACGGTGGCGAGTTGACTCACGAGTCGGACGATTCGGCTTGGTGAGCCATGGCGGTGGAGAATTCAGAGATCAGGAACTGTGGTAGACGAAAAACAGAGGAGAGAGAGGAGAGAGGAGAGAGGGGAAGTGTTTGGAGTGTGTTGGAGGATTATACTTCAGGTTCTGAGTTTTTATGGCTTGTTTCTTGTTTGGTACGAAAATATTTGTCGCTAGTGGGTTTGTTTGGTTACATGGACAGGCAGAACCCGAATTTGACTTGGAATTGGAATACAAACAAAATTAGAAACTAATCCAACCCGAGTTCAAATTGCGATTAAAGCCCAAAAACCCAAACTGAACCTATCTTCAATGATTTAGCCAAAATATAAACAGAGAGTTATTTTTAAGACTAAACTTCAAAATTTAACCCAACAGAATGGTCTATTAGAAGCAAGTAAATATTTGGAGTTACAAACTCAGCTTCGAACTCTTACGAATGCATCTTTAAGGTCATTATTAGTATGTCATCGTTGTGTGGTGGGATCTCATATATTAAAAAAAAAAAAAAAATCAAATTTTTAGTTTTCTTTTCATTTAAGAATTTTACAAAATAATGATGAATCTCAATGTGGTAATTGTAACCCCATTTTCTTTCTATTTGTCTTTTCATTTAGTTTAAAAAAAATATAAATCCAGCAAATATATTTAAAAACAAAAACAAAAAACAAGAAAGGCCAATTAACAAACGAGAGTGTGTGACGAGGACTAGTAAACTAGTATGATATAAAGCCAGGAATGAGGATTCTCTTCAGATTATTTTTTGTGAAGATTTCGAGAATTCTCAAATCACGTCCGTTCATTGTATATTGTACGGTCAGAAATTATTATAAATTTTTTTATTTAAAATTGAATATAAACATTACCCGACAAAAACTGATCGCACGATTTACGATAAACAAATGTGATCAAAAGATTTATGGAATCCTCACAAAAGAGGATCCGAAGAGGATTCTCATTCTAAAGTCAGAACTCAGCCTTTTAAAAATGTCCTAGTGGTAACATGACTTTGCACGGTCCTTGAATTGTCCAAGGAAACCTACAAATCAAAGACAGAGATGCGAAGAGTGTAATCTAAAGTGTTAGATTCAAACTGCATCTAGTTTCAATTCGGAAATGACAATCCCGTAATGATCATTACATATGCCTAGAGGTGGGAACGGTACTGAATTACGGTTCGATATGTGACTCAGAGGTGGCGTTGAGAGGGAGCGAAAGGTGCAATCGCACAGCCCTCCGAAATCTTTATTATCAAAAAATTTTGGTATCTTATATTTATATGTAATATTGTTGTATATTAAAAATATACTTTTATTAGTACTTTAAAATCTTATAGTGTACTTTTTGAAGTGCACAATGAGATAATAGGAGTACCGATAACAACACCTTAAAAATTTATTTTCTTTTCAATTTTATTATATAATAATGCTATATATTCAATTGAAACTTTAATGTTAGAGTTTTTGAAGCTTTTTTTTTTTATTATTTGGTTGTTTAAGATTAAACTGTTATTTATTATTTAGTGAATGTTATGTTTGTAACTTTTTTTACTTATTTAATGACATTTATAAACTTACAATCAGTAAGTCCTAAATGTTGTTTTGATTTGAGTTATTATTTTCTAAGGATTTGGATCCTCTCCTGAGCTAATGGAGAGGATCCTCCTCGTCAATCATCCTTGGCCGTTGGATTTTTATCCAACGGCTACAATTATTATAACTTTAAAGGAACCTCTCTGTTTGTAGCCGTTGGATAAAAATCCAACGGCCAAGGATGATTGACGAGGAGGATCCTCTCCATTAGCTCAGGAGAGGATCCAAGTCCATTTTCTAATACCAATATATTGTCCTAATTTAAAAAAAAAAAAAAAAAAAAAAAAAAAAAACACTATCTTAAAAATGGGCCCTTTTATAAATTTCTCACAGGGCACCCGAAATCTCAGAGACAGCCCTGATGTGACTAGAACCGAAACTGAGTTATCTACCGAGTTGATACAGAACCATTTGGTAATGATTTTGATCCATTTCGATCTGTAGATTGGTTTGGGCAAAAAATAACTCCGGACTGGTACCAACTCAATGCTTCATTTTCATTATTTCATGCAAGTATATTTGTTGTTGGAGTTGTGCTCTAAAAGACAATTTCGTAATATTGAATATTATGTAACAACTTCATTTTAATTAATTAAAAAATGGCAAGTTTTATTCATTCATGAGTTTTGGCTTTATATTATAGAGATTATATACTACGAATAAGTCCATAGAATTTAAGATATAGAAATAATGTCCTAAACGAGGTTAATGTCCACTTAGTCCTTAAACTAAATTCCTAACTATTTAAAAAATCGACTGAATATTGATTATCTAAAAAGTCTGGTATATACCATATTAATGTTAGCATCTCGTGCTACGCATGTTGAACACATGGTAGATATGCTCGATATCGTAGAGGGGTACTTGGAGACAATGATTGTCTTTTCCATGCTATTTTACACGATTGTCATCATGGGGAGGATGGAGAAGTGAAACCATCTGCAGAAGATTTTAGAAAACATGTATATTTTGATTTCCCAGATGGTTGAGGTCATTTTCACCCAAACGGGCAAAAAATCTAAAGCCTTGTAAAAAGGGGGCAAAACCGTTCTTTTGTTTATGTAAATCTTTTTTAATTAATTAAAAGCTTTAAAATTAAAAGCACTAAAAGTTTAAAATCTTCAAGTAAGATTGTGGGTCATGTTTTTCACGTAAGGTGCACATTTTTTTGTTTATGTTAACTTTTTTTTTAATTATTAAAAACATTAAAATTAAAGGCATTAAAAGCTTCAAGCAAGATTGTGAACTCTGTTTTCCACTCAAGGTTGTCCCTATATGTAAGGACATATACTATGTATCCAGTGAATTCCTATACGTTAAGGACTTACTTTCCGATCTATTAGAGATTGACTTTGTCTCTATATTTGTTTTACACCCATTTTATACGGTGAATGTCCCTATTTAAGGACTTCACATGAGATGCTCTTAAGCCTCCAAAACAAGGGCATTATCAAAATTTCTGTTAATCTCTTTTGAGCTAAAGTTTTTTGGTGCTAAATCTATATATAAAGCCATAGGCTCAATTTGGTGTCACCGGCTTCAACAAAAATAATTGGACCAAACTGCCCCTCAGCTAAAAAAATTCAAAACCAACCCAACATAATATGTCAAATCATGCAAGTGTAAGTTGGTAATTTGATCATCATAAAATATAATATAAATATAAATGGGGAGATAAAAGAATAAACAAATGACAAAGTTGATGGTGCCCACGTGATGGGCAAGAAAAATATAATTAAAAAAATAAGAAAAATCATAAATGTTGTGTTCAAAACATCTTAAGAGATGCGTAGCACCGGTGATAAAAAAAGAAAATAACGAAGTAAAAAAATATTGAAGCAATTCATGCATATAAATACATTTAAAATGTCTAAGTCGTGCGTAGCTCGTTGTGATTCAAAAAAATGTCTTTTGCACATGGTTGTTTATTAAATATTATTTCTCAATTTTTAAACACTTAAGAGATGCGTAGTGCAAGTTATAAAAAAGTTTCTCGAATGCGCATGATAATATGATTCAATTAGTTGTCAAATTATCTTCTTTCTTTTTTTTAACAAACAATGTTATCTACACTAAGGGAGGGAGTGAGCTTAGCCTTACAATGTGCTAGCAATTAGTTTATTAAATATTATTTTTTCTAATCTTAATGTAAATTCAATAAAATGTAGATGGAATTTGAAAGACCGCTTTTATTAATATAGATTCAAATGCTTTGATTAGTTAAAAGACCGCTTTTATTAAATGTATTTATTATTCATTTCCATCTACATTAATAAATACATTTAAAACATGTAAATCGTGCGTAGCACGCCCTAATTAAAAAAATGTCTTATGCATGCGCATGAGCGCATGCGCGTGAGCGCGTGCATGAATGCTAGTATAGCTAAAGTAAAAGCATATATAAAAGTCTTTTGGAGATGCTTTTTGTGACATCCCACATCGCCCAAGGAAGTGATCCTTAAATGTAAATTCTCATCCCTACCTAGCATGAGGCCTTTTGGGAGCTCACTGGCTTCGGGTTCTATGGGAACTCCGAAGTTAAGCGAGTAGCGCACGAGAGCACTCCCAAGATGGGTGACCCATCAGGAAGTTCTCGTGTGAGTTCCCAGAAACAAAAACGTGAGGGCGTGGTCGGGGCCCAAAGCGGACAATATCGTGCTACGGTGGTCGAGCGGGCCCGGGAAGTGGTCCCACCCGGGCCGGGATGTGACATTGGTATCAGAGCCTATCCCTGGCCGGAAATGTGCCGACGGGGACGTCGGGCCCCTAAGTGGGGTGGATTGTGACATCCCACATCGTCCAGGGAAGTGATCCTTAAATGTATATTCCCATCCCTACCTAGCATGAGGCCTTTTGGGAGCTCACTGGCTTCGGGTTCTATGGGAACTCCGAAGTTAAGCGAGTAGCGCACGAGAGCACTCCCAGGATGGGTGACCCATCGGGAAGTTCTCGTGTGAGTTCCCAGAAACAAAACCATGAGGGCGTGGTCGGGGCCCAAAGCGGACAATATCGTGCTACGGTGGTGGAGCGGGCCCGGGAAGTGGTCCCACCCGGGCCGGGATGTGACACTTTTAGGTGAGTAGCACTATATACCTACATGACTATGAATTTTTTTATCTTTTCATTTGTTATTAATGGATGAGGTGATAGCCTTGACAACAAACTTATTTTTCAAAAAATAATAAAAGCTATCGTCTTATCTCGAGACTATTGATTCTAAGTGAAATGTCTTAGGTTTAATTCTTATTAAAGAAGAATTTAAACCACATTATTACTTACTCATTGTGAAGCATGACTCACTCTTCCAATAGATAATATCATTCCCAAAAGAAAATAAATAAAAATAGAAGACTGTAAGTATGGAAATTTAGTTAAAAGAGAAAGTTGTGGAAGTTTCTTTTTTCAAAGTTGGGTGCAAATGAGAAAATGATGGGGGATAATTTAGAAAGAGTGGGACCCCAATTGTGGACTCAATGGCGTAGCCAGAAATTATTCGGTGGGTGGGCTAAGCTAAAATTATTACTACTAAATCAATTTTTTAATCTTATGTTGCCTACATAAAGTTATATAATAGTAAAAACTTGAATCTAGTACTTTGAAGCAAGAATTTTATGCTATGTTTTCTAGGTTTCTAACCTTCAAAGCTTTCAAGTGAATAAAATAAGAAACCATTTGTGGTATGGAAGTTTTAATTTATTACTATTAAATATAATATTGGTTAAAGTGGTGAGTTTATTTAACATCTATTAGCTCTTATTATTCTTAAAAACAACCTTGTTAATATAAAAAATTCATTTGTTAAGTGGAATATGACAATTAAAAATTATAAACTAACCCAAAAATTAATATTTTTAAATTTGAAGAACCAAACTCTCTCTATACTATAGCCAAGGGGAGCCTTGTACTTGGCTCCGCCCTTGTGTGGACTGTAACTAAAAATGAGCATTGGATGCCAAATTTGCCCCTTAAAAAAACAATTACATTTTGGAAATTATGCAAAATAGGAAGAAAAAAAAAATGAAAAGCAAAAATGACAAGTACCAAAAAAGAAAAGAAAACAAAAGATAAAGTGAAGATGCAAATTGCAAAGCATACGTAAACCGGAATAATAAGCGGGTCAAATAATCCGCTGATTTAATTAATTTCCTCCCTCTTTCTCACTGCTACAGTCAAAGCCTTCGCTCTCTCTCTCTCTCTCTCCTCTGAGCTTACTCAGATCCAGGTAAGGTATGTCTCTGCTTCAATCTCTCAAGCTTTTACTACATCTCTGTTTGAAGTAGTTAAGGTTTAGATACAAGCTTTTACTTTCTGTTTGGTCTCTGAGAAATGGGACAGAAAATCTAAGCAGAAAAACATTATTTACATTTTTCTGGGGGTTTAATGTTTGTGTTTTAGTTCAGTCTTCTAGGACGAAATCGAAATTTAGGATTCAAGGTTATAGTTTTCTTAGTCATTGTTCTGTTTTTAGCTACGGATATTTGTGTGTGTAAGTTGATTTTCCTTCACATTCAACGTTACTGTTTCTTTAAGATTAAAGTTTTGATTGTTCTTACAAAATAAAAGAAGGGTTTAATTGCTTTTCAAAAAATGAAGTTTCTTTTCTTTTGTATTTAATTTTTAATTTTGTTGTTTCTATTTTTTACGGGTTTTTTAATTTAAAATGTGTATATTTTTAAGGGTTAAGCTGCAGAAACAGCTCCTTGTGATCTCAGTTTAGTTGGTGAGGAAACTGAAGAAAGAAGGAAACACGTTGTAGTTTTAAGTTTGATTTCAAAGTTCGAACTTTGACGCGTAAGTTCATGTTTCCATTTCAGATTTCTCATAGAATAAATGAACATAATCGAGAAATATTTTTTTGCCAAGATTAACATTTGATGACAAAATGCCATTTTTGAAGAACAGTAGTTGAAATGTTCTGCTAAAGTAATTACCTTGTAGTTCTTCCAATATTCTGTAAACCCGGATGGCATTTCAGTTCCTATATTCTGCATGTGGTGAGGGACGGGTGGGGTTATGGGTTACAATTAGTATAGGTCCAGGGTTCGATTCCCTCTAATGAAGCCGGAAAATAATCCTTTTCAGCCTTAAATATAAACATCAACTGATTGGGGGTAGTGGTGGCTTGTCTTTCTAGTTATTACAAGGTGACTTTGTTTTCTGACAGTTCGGATATTAACAGACGGTGGTTATGGTGGTGGTTCTTGATGTAGGACTTGAATTGTCTCGTCAATGTGTATGTAGTAATTCAAGTTTGTTGCTGATCGTACGTTGTTGTAGAATGGCTTGAAGTTTTGTAATCTGGAAGAAGATAATGGAAGAAATACAATCACAATCGGATAATTATAGGTCTTCCTCGTCTTCAGCAAGTAGTCCAGCAAGTCGGGTACCCTCAAGTAACTTTTTCTACTTGCGCAAACCTGGCTCACTCAGACAACCCATCTCATTTGAAGATTCACCTGAATGGGAGGATACAGATATTGATGTTAGGGTGGAGGAAGGAGGTGACTCCATCAACATTGCAACCACTCCAGTCTCCGCATCTCTTTCGAAGCTTAATAGTGGGTCCTTGCCATCCCCACCATTACCAGAGGGTGCAAATGTAGTAAGAAAGATTGCAGGGGCTTCACTTGTGTGGAAAGATTTGACAGTTACAATTAAGGGGAAAAGAAAGTACTCTGAGAAGGTTATGAAGAGTTCAAATGGTTATGCTTTGCCTGGAACTATAACAGTAATTATGGGTCCTGCTAAGTCGGGGAAGTCGACGCTACTAAGGGCTCTTGCAGGTCCTTAAGCTTGCATGTTATTTCTAAATTTCTAATTGTGCATAGAATTGTGCCTTCTCTTATTTTTGCATACTTGAGTTCTAAGAATTGTTTGTTGACCTTGCTTAGGAAGATTGCCTCACTCAGCCAGAATGTATGGTGAGGTTTTTGTGAATGGCTCAAAGTCACCCATGCCGTATGGTTCATACGTAAGTTCCACCTAATCATCACCATTCTTTTCAGTCTTTTATGCAGTTTGCAGTTCATACATTCGCTTAATTGCTTTCCCACTTTTACCCAATTAGTCTTGGGCTCTACTGACAATTTTATTCTCTTACATTTTGTTTGTCATGAGTCTGTTGCGACTGTTCCTCTTATCATTTTTCCGTTATTTCTGTTACACTCGACTCACATTTGGTGATTTTCTTTAAAGAAAGTTACTCAAGTGACAATGTTAGCATCTGCTTTCAAATTAGTTTCCGTTTACATCTTCCTTTCTTCAAAACGATGAGTACGAGTTAAATCAAATTTGAAACATATAGGTTATCATTTTTAAACAACTATTATTTTTGTTAGAGATGTGATTTGTCTCATCATTAGGATAATCTGATAATCCGAACCATGAAAGAAGTGATTGATAAAAAAAATAGAGAAATGCCTAAACAGTCTCTGTTCCCATGCTGCCAAGCCTGCATTAGTGTGGGTCAAAAGCCAGACTTGTTGTCATTACTCCATTGGCCCTTGACTTTTTCAGGCTTCTCAATTTGCACCATTTGAACTTTCACACCCTTTCCTGTTTGGCATAATGGCATCTCCTAGGTGGAGCAGTTGATAGATTTTTCTCATTGCAAATTACATGGTTACAATGTTAGCTTTACTGGCAATTAATTACTTTTTCGTTTTGTGTCTTTAAAGGTCACGTTGTTTTTCTATGGCTCAACTCTGTGTCTGTGGACTCTGGCTTCATGTTTGTTAATCCAACTTGCAGGGTTTTGTTGAGAGGGAAATCACTCTAATTGGATCCCTCACTGTTCGGGAGTTTCTGTATTACTCCGCTCTGCTTCAGCTTCCTGGTTTCTTTTGTCAGAAAAAGAGCGTAGTAGAGGATGCCATCCATGCCATGTCACTGGGTGATTGTGCAAACAAATTGATAGGCGGTTACTGTAATATGAAGGGCCTTCCAAATGGCGATAGAAGGCGTGTTAGCATCGCACGAGAGCTTGTGATGAGGCCACATATTTTATTCATAGATGAGCCTCTTTACCATCTTGATAGGTAATTTTTATTCTGTTCGCCGTGCTCTCTACATTATTCCATGGTGCACAACCCTATCCGTGGCCTGTATCACTATTTTGTGTATAACCATAAGCAACCAAATTATTTTCCATGGAAGCATTTCCAACTAAAGCATGAGTTTGGATAATTGTCTTTGAAGTATCTCAGTTGCATTATATATTTCAAAGGAATCGCAACTGGTCTGAGATATTAAAGTTGGTGTGCTAAGGAATCTACTTGATGATTTCCAAGAATAATTTGGCTGACTCTAGAACTGATATAATATGAGGTTATTGCTGCATTGTTTCCTGAGGGATCAGGCAGCACCATTGAATTGTTTTGTTAGGTCTCCTATATCCGTATATAGCATGCTCATGACCAATAGTCTTCCATTTGAATATATTTGATTCCTTGAAGTACCATGACTGAAGTGGTTTTGTTTTTTCAGTGTGTCTGCACTTCTGATGATGGTAACGCTGAAGAAACTTGCAAGTACGGGTTGCACTGTTGTATTTACCATTTACCAAAGCAGCACAGAAGTATTCGGCCTTTTTGATCGGATATGTCTTCTTTCAAATGGAAATACCTTGTTTTTTGGGGAAACCTTGGCTTGTTTGCAGGTAAATGACATTTAAATGTCTGTTTTGTCATTAACTTTTTAATCCTGGACTCGCTGACCCTAAAATAAGTCTGATTTGTCGTTAACTCTTTAAACAAGGTACTATTTACTGATTAGTGTTCTGTGATTATTGTAAGAGAGAAGAAACTCAAGAAATCATTTATGTTTTAAAAATTAAAATTCTTAATTTCGTGTTTTTGTTTTTATTATTTTTTGTTCTTTATATTTTTGGAAGCTAATTGGAGAGTTGTAGATAAGTGCTAACATACACTTTATGTTGATCCAGCACTTCTCAAACGCTGGATTTCCTTGTCCGATTATGCAAAGTCCGTCAGATCACTTTTTACGGGCAATAAATACAGATTTCGACAAGATCATTGCAATGTGCAAAAATTGGCAGGTAAGTACAGGGTGCTGCAGTTTTCCTAATTCTGGTTGCATAAAGTGTAGAAGCCTTTAATTCGTATGTTATAATTATCCTATTGAGAAATTTCAAAATTGTTGGACTGTATGTTTTTATTTTGACTTAAAAGTGAAAGGATGCCTAACCATATTTTGTTATGAACTCACCATAATAATTGTAGTCCAATATGTCTTAGACTTTAGCAGGACATTCGTTTAGTTTAACATATGCTTTGCATGAACTGCAACGTGATGACAGGATGATAACGGAGATTTTTCATCAGTGAACATGGATACTGCTGTGGCAATACGCACCCTCGAAGCAACTTATAAATCATCAGCAGATGCTGCTGCAGTTGAAACTATGATACTGAGACTCACAGATAAGGTAAATATTTGATATGCAGCTGTGGTTTTCTGCATTATAATTGAAAGTTTCCTGTTTTCCATGTTGTGTTCCATAATTTGGGTGATGTGTACATATTAGCATATATATTTAGCTTCTGTAATCTTGGTTAACTTCTGATGTGCATATCCTTCTATAGGAAGGTCCAGTACTCAAAAGCAAGGGAAAGGCTGGAGCTGCTACACGGGTAGCAGTTTTAACTTGGAGATCATTATTAATAATGTCAAGGGATTGGAAATACTACTGGCTTCGTCTTATTCTTTATATGATTTTTACACTCTCCGTTGGTACAGTATTTTCTGGCTCGGGGCATTCGTTGTCTTCAGTTGCGGTGAGTTACTTAACATCACCTTTTGTCAATAACTAAGAAAATAAAATAAAAATCGATTGCATGCTTCGGTAATTGTTTTCAGTTCTACTTTATGAATACCACTTTCTTAATTGAACACTTCTTTTAAATTTTTCACTCTCGTATGCAGTCAAGACGAGTTGCAGCAGTGTTTATTTTTGTTTCTGTACTGTACTAGCAAACACTGCTGGAGCATATGCTATATTCTTAATAATGTTAAACCTTTTATATGCAGACGAAAGTTCCAGCAATATTTATATTTGTTTTGTTTACCTCACTACATGCATCCACAATATCTGTTTCCTTGTGTGGCATCTGAATCTCTTTTTCCTCCACCTTTTATATGCAGACAAAAGTTGCAGCAATATTTGTATTTGTTTCGTTTACCGCACTACTAAGCATTTCTGGAGTACCTGCAGTTATAAAAGAAATCAAGGTAATCTTGATTGATTCATTTCCTAGATATTGACTTAAAGTAGTGTGAAAGTTGGCCAAGTTATGATTAATATAGTGGCAAACATTTGTAGATTAATTATATGAATTATGCTAGTATTACGCTATTTTCTTGAAAGAACCCAAGATTGAAGGATCCGAAATTGATCTCAGTTTAAACTTAGGCAGTTTTATGGACATTCCATTAATTTGCAATGATGATAATGATATCATTATTTCCAGTTGAGTGGCTGGTTGATAGGACATTCTTATAATTACTGTAATTAATTATGTTCATTGCTTTGGGATTCTTCTCTTCTAATCAAACTGATTATGGATACTGCAGATATATGCCAGTGAAGAATTGAACCACCATTTGGGGACACTAGTCTTTTTATTTGGACAGCTTCTCTCTAGCATCCCGTTCCTGTTTCTCATCTCCATCCCATCAAGTGTCGTCTTTTATTTCCTTATAGGACTGCGAGATGAGTTCAGCTTGTTGATGTACTTCATGCTGAATTTCTTCATGTGCCTCTTAGTAAATGATGGGATAATGCTGGTGGTGGTTTCTTTATGGCAAGATGTTTTCTGGAGCACCCTCACTCTGATATGCATACAAGTAAGTTCCTCTATCTCAACGAAATAATGTACTTGAAGTTTCCCAAGTTCAGCATTGAGTCATCTGCGAATGAACAAGAACTTTTAACATTTTTCCGCTTGGTTAATCATGTTGCTTTTTCCTGATAAAAAATCATTAAATTTGGTATGGGCTTGGATAAACTAAACGATGAAACCAAATCATAAAGTACATGGCAGACTGGCAGTTGTGGTGTTTTATGGTATTGTGCAATAAAATGTCATGTATCATATCAATGAATGTCCATGATACAATTATGCTTTTCTGACAATGATTGACAGTGTTATAACGTTATAAACAGTTTCCCATCCTTCCCTAATCTTGCATTGAATGCATATGGAATTTCAGGTGGTAATGATGCTAGCTGCGGGCTATTTCAGAATTCGAAATGCTTTGCCTGGACCCGTGTGGACATATCCAGTATCCTATATAGCTTTCCATACGTACTCTATACAGGCAAGAGGATTTACTTGATCCTTTGTATTTTTCTTCCTTGTTGCATAACAATGTTGAAAATCAATTGTCGGGCAACCTGGTTTAGTTTCAAATTTCTCGAGTTTGGGAAGGATAAAAAAAAAGCGTTTCAGAGTGATATTTTGGAACTAGTGGGTTACTTTTAATAATTTTCTTTTCTAACTGAAGCGTCTAAAACTATTACCTTTCTGTTACAGGGGCTGTTGGAGAATGAGTACATAGGGACATCGTTCGCGGTTGGGCAGGTAAGGACCATATCTGGGTATCAAGCACTTAGTAGCACATATCACATCTCCCCAGACAACAATGCCAAGTGGGAAAATTTATTGGTCTTGTTTCTAATGGCTGTCGGGTATCGTATTCTTGTCCTTGTTTTACTGTACTTTCGCGTGGGGGGAAAAAAGTATATACGTAAGATTTTGAAGTGTAATCAGGATAGAAACAATGCAAGATGAATGAAGTTGCTACCTGCCATGAGTGTTGTATCTCAGCCATCGTATTTTTGTAACTTCAAGTAGTTCTTGGCATGTGCAATTTTGCTTTTGTAAACCTTTATCGTCTATGAATGAGAAAATGCATGTTTTAGAGAGCTTTTGCTGATTGTTTTTTTGTTCCCAACTCGTTATTTTGAATTCTTACAGAGCTGAGATCTGCATTTGTGCCTGATTTTCATTGCCATCGGAAAAGTTCGGTACCTACGAGTGAGGGGAGAGTAATCTCATTGTTTGCAGATGGGAGTAGTCAAGTTGTCTAGAGCAATGTAGTCTCTCCCATTTGCACTAAAATTCGAATCTCTCTTCGTGTAGTTTACATTAGGTTAAAATAATGCTTGAATCAAAGCAGGAGAGGCACGTGACATCACTCCACGCCATGGTGATTGTTGACAACACTTCATGTTACATCCTCTATTCATTCAACTTCGTACATCACAAAGTCCACTATAAACAATGACATGAATATAAAAGGTCAGCCTCAAGCCAACTAGGCTCCTTGCTTTGCTTTGCGAAGATCGGAAAAGAACATTTATAGTACACAGTCTTATCCTTGGTTTGCAAGGATCATGAGAACGTCTTTTGTACATATGAGTGTATACAACAAATATTTATTAAAGAAAATTATGTACCACTTGGAAGGAAAAATATTTCATCTTTTGGGGTTCTCACATCTGGGCCTTTAGATCCTTGATGAAATTGTCCATGTTTTTCTCTGATGATCCATTGGGTGTCAATGCATCCTCCAATGTGTTCTTAACCTTGACAACTGCTCTCCTATACTCATCCCCTGATTTTCCATCCATCAGACGGTTGATTTTCTCCGACACTTCCTCCTTGCTGACCACCCTCCGATTGCATAAATTGATCCCGACCTTCCAATCGTCAACTATTAATTTTCTGTTAGTGAACTGATCAGTAAGCAAAGGGAAACACAACAATGGGACACCACACCAAATACTCTCCAATGTTGAGTTCCATCCACAATGTGTCAAAAACCCTCCGATGGCCGGGTGGGCCAAGACCGCCTTTTGCGAGCACCACGGTATGACAATGCTCCGATCCTTGACGTCATCTCGAAAGCCCGAGGGTAACGGGTCGGTGTCGTTTGAGCTGACGATATCCGGCCGAAGCACCCAAACAAAGTTCACTTTGCTAAGCTTAAGCCCGTTAGCAATCTCTATAAGGTCTTTCTTTGCAACATGAGCATAGCTACCAAATGAGACATACAAAACCGAGCCATGGGGCTTGGTGTTGAGCCACTGGGTGCAGTCTGACTCGGACCACAGGCTCGTAGCCACAATGTTCTTGCTGAATGTGGTTGGAAAAATGGGTCCAATGGCATAGAACTTCATCTTGGCTTGCAAGGCTGATATGGTCTCGGATTCAATCTCCTGCACTGTGTTGCACAAATGAAAATGTGCACCTCTGGCGTCCTTGAAGGCATTGAAAATGATTTGGTGGCACACAGACGTTGTATCAGTGTCCTGAAGATATGACATCATGTCTTTGGGATCAATTGCTCGCACTCCTGGTATGTAATCTATGGTGTCCTCTCGCACATCTACATAAAACACGATACCTTCGTTTAGACCCCAGTGAAGAACAACTATATATATTGTCCCAACTGTGAATCAAGCCGTTGATTAAGTAACTTTATTTTCAAATGCATGATTTAAACTGGGAGTGTAACTGTATAACATGTTATTTAAATTATAAAAGAACAAATGTGAACGATGAACTATTGCCAAACATGTTAGGTTAGGAAACTACAATGTATGTCACTCTTACGCCAAACAAAATTTCACATGACGAATGATATAGAGAGTAGAGGCCAGACGAGTTTACCATGCCAACCATGATAAAATTTATTTAATTAAAAGAATAAATTAACAGTGTAACAACATAACATATACTTCGTTACCCTATTAATAGCAGTAACTTACCTTGACATGCAAAATGGCCATGCCTTCGAAGAAGATCGAGATGATAATACAGTGAAAAAACCAAAGCAGGTTCTGTCCAAAATGAAACGTAAATAATCCCAAACTTCCTGGCAATCTTCGAGGGCCACACGAAAAACGTGTCAGCAATTATACAAGTGACCGGTGTGGTGTCAGCCGAAGACTTCACAACCTTTCCCACCACCTCCTCTACGTGGGCCGAAAACACATGCAACAAAGAAGCCATGAACTGGTCATGATTAAGCGACCGGTCAAACTCAACGGGTAGGCCATCAGAGACGGTGGTGTAGTCTATGTTGAGGCCAGATTCATGTAAATAGGCGAAAGGGTTCCCGGCGGATTTTGGTTGCGCTTTGGAGGTATGGTGTTGGATGAAGTGGGTGTTGATGAAGGTGATCTTGAAGCCATGTGATGCAAGCTTGATAGCTAGATGGACGGATGGGATTACGTGGCCTTGGAGAGGGTAGGCGATGAAGATAGCGTGAGGACGTTTTTGACGATTGGTATTAGTATGACCCTGGTCTTCCATTAATGCTAAGAACTATGAAATGAGAAAAGGGGGAGGGAGGGAGGGAGGGAGGGAGGGAGATACTGGCTAGGTTTTTGGATGTTCAGTTTATAAATCCCAATTTGTACGGTACCTAACTTGACAATAATATGACTGAATTTGCCTTTCTTTGCGGACAGTCATTTTTTGTAGCAAATTGGTTGATCAAGAGCAAACCAAACCAAACCAAAAATATTAGTTTGCAGAAATATGCATACATAACATATAGGGCAACGAACAGGTTGTTGTGTGGTCAATGTTTTTCCATGAATCAATTGATAGGTATCGGATGAAAGGTAAATAATAAATCATGGTGAGATAAAACGCTTATTATTTGCCACACATGTTACCTTGTCATTTGGAGATAACAAATGAAATTTGATCATGTAATCGTATTTTGTAAGTTGTTGAGCACTTAGTCTCACACTTACGAAAAGAATTCAGAAAACCTAAATTGAAGAACTCAATGTTCACACATTACTCATTGAAGAACTCTACAACGAATAACATATTTTTTTTCATTTGACGATATTATAATACAATATAAATTGGGTGCAGATCGAGACACATGGCCCTATCAATGTGCATGGCGTACCCTGTATTTGGTTTTTTGGTGACTTAGTGGGGTTTAGAGTTTAGGTTTTAGTTTGTATAAATTTTGGTGAATGTATGTTACGTAGTGTGTCGATTAATTCAATATGATGAGATGCTATGAAAATATTCAATGGTAAAGAATGCAAATGGCAAGTACATACAAGAATTGTTTTCTAAAAGTGGAAAATGCCAATAATGTGGATAACTTAGGCAGCCACTTAACAATATGCATGCCAAAGCGGCAAGCGGCTATTTATGTCCTTATCAAAAACGGAACAGTCGCAAATCAATCAAGATAAGCATTCATGGCTTGATATTGTGCATGAGAAAAGAAATTCAAAATTCCTCTCTACAATTCGACTAAGCTTAGAATTGATTGATTTGCTCAAAAATTATAAACTTGTTAATTAAGTTATATGGATTTACTAAACGTGCACTATTTATCTTTTTAACCGATGCCATTAGCTTTTTTGTCATAAAATACCATGCTCATGAGTACCTTCTTCCAAAAATAAAAATCCACTCCACTATTTGGATACGGTTACACGTAGGGGTCATTTTTCAGTTTGATCAGATCGGAAATAAGCATTCTAATGCTAATTTAAAAAAGTTTTGGAATCAAATTTCGGAATTTTGAATTATTGGAATTTTGAAATTGATTTTTCTGGGAATTTTCGGAACATAATTCACGCCTTCTACATTTTACAGATTTTTAGAATCTTGTAAAATTTTTTCAAATTTTTATGTATCCATCATTCAATAATTTTGTTTTGAATTTTGGTGATATTTGTAGCTATTAAGTGTGTGTATGACATAAATCATATACAAGATATAATATTTATGATTATACTCTATATTTTAATATATAATAGTATGATTGAACATACAATAGGCGAAATAAAGCATATCTAAATATAATGTTCAAGAAAAAAAAAAGCATATCTAAGTATAACAATATTGAATTATGCATAGGTTTTTTTTAAGTACTGAGTTTGAGAATTTCGAATCGAAATTTCGGATTTGATAAGTTCATTCCAATTGCCATTCAAAATTTCGAAATCGGAAATGTTCGGGCTTAGAACAGAAATTTTCGAGATCGAATAGGTACATTCCAGTCCAACTTGCACAAGAGTTCAACTTCGTCCCTCAATAACATAACATATAATAACTCATTAGAAACCAATAAGTGCTTTCAACATAATCATTCTGACAAATACATATGTGCATTTCTTCGAGATTTGACAAATACATATCGTGCATTTCTTTGAGATTCTTGTCCAAATCCACTCATTTGGTATGCATGATTGTATTGGAATAGATAAATTAAGGATATATTGGAGAAGAAATTATAAAATTATGATCACCTAGAGGTTGATTAACTCATAAAGAATACTTATCCATTCGAATACTCTTTAAAATGGTAGGATTAGAAGGGCTGAATTTCTTTCATAACTAATTCTCTCCAAATGAAAAACCATCCACTTTTGCCTTTAATATAACTTTAAATTTGAAAATTCTCCATATCAATTCAATCATGTGTGCCAAACGAGCTCTAAGGCTTTTGGAGTAATCTTTATAAGTATACTCACCCAGTACACACACCACCCCCTAACTCCTTATAAAAAAAATAGAGGGTGAAGAGAGGGGGGATCAAGTTGTCTGTACATGTCCGAGTTTATTCTATGACAGTATTCATCATGTCTTTTATGATTTGATTGTTGTTATGCATTAAATTTCTTTTGCTAGGACTAAGATATAGCCTAGCCATGAATACTCCAAATTTATAGATCTATTAATTTCTTAATGTTATTTCATGTGAGTTTTTGTTATTGTTCTTAATGCTTTGAATGTCTAGCCAACATTTAATTGATTTGATGACGAAATTGAGACAGAAAAAAGATATTTGGTGTATGCTGCTTGTAACCAATGACATGTTTTAAATGAGTGATGGAATGGACTAACATGATTCATGTCGTTTCTCTTGCAGATTTTCCATATATCTTAGTGGATTCTTGGTTTTCTAATCTCGTTGCACATTAGAGAATGAGTTGTTAATTAATAATATTTTGGCTTTTTAGCCAAAATAGCTCATAAGATTAGCATAATTTCTCACTTTGGTATATGAGATTTAAAATTGATAAAAACTGGTCTCTGAGATTGACTATAATATGACTGAATTTGCCTTTCTTTGCGGACCATCATTTTTTGTAGCAAATTGGTTGATCAAGAGCAAACCAAACCAAAAAATTAGTTTGCAGAAATATGCATACACAACATATAGGGCGGCGAACAGGTTCTTGTGTGGTCAATGTTTTTTCATGAATCAATTGATAAGTATCGGATAAAAGGTAAATAACAAGTCATGCTGGGATGAAATGCTTAATTATTTGCCACACACGTTACCTTGTCATTTGGATATAACAAATGAAACTTGAGCATGTACACATGCTTTGTAAGTAGCGGAGCACTTAGACACTTACAACAAGGCTTCGAAAAACCTAAATTGAAGAACTCGATGCTTGCTCATTGAAGAACTCTGCAATGAATATTTTTTTTCTTTTCATTTGGTGATATTCTAATGCAATCTAAATAAAGAGAATCGACAAGTGAAATTGGGTGCAGATGGAGGCACACGGCCCTATCGATGTGCACCGCGTACCATGTATTTGGTTTTGGTGATTGAGCAGGGTTTAGAGTTTAGGTTTTAGTTTTTATAAATTAAGGTTAATGGTGATTGTATAAGTCATTGACCATACACTATACTTTTTTTGGTTAGTTTTGGGTGCATACATAATATCATATGATGTCACGTAGTGAGATGATATGACGATATTCAATGGTAAAGAATACAAGTGGCAAGTAGATACAAGAAGTGTTTTCTAAAGAGTGTGTCTATAAAAAATGGATGAATTGCAATCAATCAAGATAAGCATTCATGGCTTGATATTGTGCATGAGAAGAGAAATTCAGAACTCCTGTATGAAATTTGACAGATTACACTATCCATCAGGAAGGTACAACCACCACGCAACGAACTTCATTTAAAACCTGTTCCTAAGTAGGGGTAACCCTAACGTGGTCACAAAGTTGTCTCCAACTCAGTCGCTCACCGGTGTCCATGATGTAGACCGTACTGAAATCAAGCCATTCCAAATCGACCACATATTCTGTAAGAACTGCAGACCAAAATATGCGTGACCTGAACCGTTCCGGGATGGTTGTGTCCTCCTGGTGGATATGGTAGCAAACTGGCCCATCAGCATCCTCCTCAGTAACCTCATCCTCTTCCTCACCAACCTCAACAATTCTCTCTTACCCCTATTTTTACAGCAATCATCTCGTGGACGCGTGAGTATACCATAATAGTAGTCAAACCAACTCGGATCGCTGACCAGCCGAGCAGAGAGAGGTCAACAATCCCATCTATTTCTCTTAAAGATCTGGTAACACTATCCCAGTAGGTGTACCTAATACGGTCTAATGGCCTCCATCCCGCCAACCGCACTGCTACTACTCAAAGAAAGGCCCATAAATCGACATAGTCGTTTGGCTACAATGTTGAAATGAAGATATTTTCACCAAGCTGATTTTAGTAAGAAGACCTATGGATCTATACCAAAATCAGCTTGGTGAAAATATCTTCATTTCGATATTGTACCCAGACGACTAAGCTAATTTATGGGCCTTTCTTCATGTAGTAGCAGTGCAGTTAGCGGGATGGAGACCATTAGACCGTATTAGGTACACCTACTGGGATAGTGTTACTAGAGCTTTGAGAGAAATAGATGGGACTGCAGACCTCTCTCTGCTCGGCTAGTCAGCGATCTGAGTTGGTTTGACTACAATTGTGGTATACTCACGTGTCCACGAGATGATTGCCGTAAAAATAGGGGTAAGAGAGAGTTGTTGAGGTTGGTGAGGATGATGATGAGGTTGCTGAGGAGGATGTTGATGGGCCAGTTTGCTACCATATCCACCGGGAGGACACAACCACCTTGGAACGGTTCAGGTCATGCATATTTTGGTCTGCAGTTCTTACAGAATATATGGCCGATTTGGAATGGCTTGATTTCAGTACGGTCTACATCATGGGCACCGGTGAGCGACTGAGTTGGAGACAACTTTGTGACCACGTTAGGGTCACCCCTACTTGGGAACAGGTTTTAAATAAAGTTCGCTGCGTGGTGGTTGTACCTTCCTGATGGATAGTGTAATATGTCGAATTTCACACCAGAGTTCTAAATTTCTCTTCTTATGCACAATATCAAGACATGAATGCTTATCTTGATTTATTGCAACTCATCCATTTTTTATAGACACAAACAGCCGCTTGGCTCTTTAGAAAAGACTTCTTGTATCTACTTGCCATTTGTATTCTTTACCATTGAATATTGTCATACCATCTCACTAGTGACATCATATGATATTATGCATGCACCCAAATCAACCCAAAACTAACCAAAAAAAAAATATAGTGTATAGTCAATGACTTATACAATCACCATTAACCTTAATTTATAAAAACTAAAACCTAAACTCTAAACCCTGCTCAATCACCAAAACCAAAACCAAATACATGGTACACCTTCTAGGATAGTGTTACCAGAGCTTCGAGAGAAATAGATGGGATTGCCGACATCTCTCTGCTCGGCTGATCAGCGATCTGAGTTGGTTTGACTACTATTATGTATCCTCACACGTCCACAAGATGATTCCCGTACAAATAAGGGTAAGAGTAAGAGTTGCTGAGGAGGAGGCTGAGGTTGCTGAGTTGGTAAGAGGGAAAGTCTGTTGAGGATTTATTCCCTAATGGTACTTGCAGTTAATTGCTGATTCCCATGTGCTTTAATTTTCTTGATTTGTACTTCTACAGTGGAACTGATGGGTCAGTTCATTTTACATATATGGTTTTGATTTATGTTCAGGTTATAGGAGTCATGCCAAGAGCGTGAGATAAATTCTTGGTTTTGATTTATGTTCAGGTTATTGAAAACACAACGACGACGCTCAAAAGTCCGAAGCATATGAATAGATCAACTCAGAAATATTTTTGAACATTGTAAAAAGTGAAAAGTTCACGAGATTCCAGAGTCGCAGAGATGTTTTGAGGGCACCAAATCATTTTTGGGTCCAAAACCACATTTCGAGCCAAGTTTTCAAAAACAAGGACAGAAAACTAAAAGGAAAATGTAAAACAAATTTTAAAAACAAAATTAAAAAAACAGAATCGAATGCAAACGAACAAATAATGCAAGAAAACAAGAATGAAAACTAGCAAAACTAACAACAGAGGAAGAATAAGGGCTTACATCGTAGTGGTGTAGATCTCTCGATGCAACCTCGACTATGAAGTGGTTAGCCCTGACTTAAACCTTCTCACTGAGCAACCATAGCCAGGTCTCGCCGGATATCGGATGGCCATCAACGACGACGGTGGTGGAGCGGTCAACGTCAGTTTCAGCAACACCTCACAGATGAGAGTAGCCTCATCAGCGATAGTGCCGAGATGGAGGACGCCTGAGCCAGCGCCGGCCTGCGAGAAGTCGGTAGTGGGCACGTCTCCTTCGTTCTTCATCTTCTCTCTCATTTTCTTGCTCTGGACTCTTTTGAAACCTCTTCAAGATTAGACATGGTTGAGCGAACTTTTTTTTCTTTCTAAAAATCTATGAAATGAGATGAGTAGGAACAATGAAAGAGGCTTGGTGTGAGTAGATGTGGTGGTTGAAGTGAGGTTTGGTGTGAGTAAATGGGGTGGTTTGAAGGGTTTTTATGGAGAAATATCAGGAAGTCGGGAGATTGGATAAGGACACTTGACACTACATGAATGGTCGAAAATCTTATAAAAATTTTGAACGTATATCTCTATTAATTAATGAAACCCTCCTTGTCAACCAAAAGATGGTGAAAAGACAACTTAGTATTTTGTCACACAAAAAAAATTATGGGCAATAATGTAATGTCACAGGTTCAAATTTTATTGTTTTTTATTGAAGCCTGTGATGTTAAAAAATTTCTAATATTTTAAAAAAAATTAAAAAAAAAAACCCGAAAACAAAGGGTGCATTTTTGCTCACTACCATTTAGTGTAGTGTATGCTCACCACCTTATTTATCACCATTAGATGAGTTTGAATTTTGAGATTTGTACCTATCTACTACACGAATCTCGAAATTCAAACTCATCTAACGGTGATAAATAGGGTGGTGAGCATATACCACATTAAATAGTGGTGAGCAAAAATGCTTCCAGAAAGAAAAACCTCCCACTCCCATACGTTCTCTCTCTCTCCCTCTCCCTCTCTCCTTCTCATTTTCTAAAAGAATATGTTTATACACACAAAATATGTAGGTAAATGCTAGTTATTAATAGATAATATCACGTAGCATAACAAGAATGGTTGGAAATCTCATTCAAAATCTTAACCAATAATGACATGCGAAGAATACGAGTAATACCTGGTTATGATCACATATATAAAGCATACTGTCATTCCTCTAGTAAAGTAAATACGTAACTTTTTCATAAATAACCATTTTAGCTTTTATCGTTAAAGTCCATCTATCCCCTCGTCAAGTAGGAGGACATGTTAGTCTTTTCTGTGTCCATTGTACCACTCATTAATTGAAAACGTAGGAATGAAAAATTTGCCTATCGACTGTATTTTCATCAGCAATAGCATTAATGATTAAAAATGACTTCATTTTTCCTTAATGCACTGATCCTGGTCTAAGACATGTTCATGCGTGTAAGACCACATGACATCTCTGTGATCAAATTTGAGTTGAAATTTAGGGCTACATTGGGCAGTATAAATATCTCAATCGCCAAGTTCCATTTTGTGTCATTGGCACTATTCACTTCATTACTGTGTATTTATCCTTCTCACTCGTATACTTTTTTTAGTAATTAAAAAATATATAAAAAATTATATTACTTTTGAATGTTTGAGCCAAACTCACGAGGATAATTCTCATTTTGGACCCATATTAAATTATGCAAAATTCATCTTGAACTCATATTCATCTTGGATCAAGATTTAATTTGTTTTAGAGAATCTCTCGATGTAATTGGTGATTTGAAACTAAAAATAGTAATTAATTGTTACTTCAAATTCGATATGAGATATCTCGGCATTTCCAATTACATCCGATCTATCAGAAGACAATGGCAATTTGAGTATCTACTCTATTTTCATCAGCTCTAGCATTAAAGATTAAACATGACTCTATTTTTCCTTAATGCACCGACCACGGTCTAAGGTATGATCATGCGTGTAAGACTCCATGGCATCCTTTTTTCTGTGGTCAAATGAGAGTTGAAATTGGAAGGCTTCTTTGTGCAGTAAATATCTCAATCACCAAGTTCCATTCTTGTCATCGACATTATTCACTTTATTACCGCATGTTTATCATTTTTGCGTTATTATTTTTTTATTAATTAAAATATGAAGACAAACCTTTATATATGTTGGAGCCAAACTCACGAGGATAATTCTTATCTTGGACCCATATTAAATTATGCAAAATTCATCTTGAACTCACATTCATCTTGAATCGAGATTGAATTTGGTTTAAAGAATCTCTCGATGTAATTGGTGATTTGATATTTTAATTAATTGTTACTTTGAATTCGATATAAGATAAAAGGTATTTCCAATTTCATTTAATCTATCGAGAGATCATTGCCAATTTAATTCTTTACCATTGTTCTAAAAATCTCCTTCTACTGCTGCCTAGACGGCTAGCTACTGTTCCGATTAGTCCCTAGATGTTTGAAAATATAGAAAGTGTGCCTAGACCCACTTAAGCATCCGCCTAAACCCGCCTAGGTCGTAACTTTGACTTAGAAAATTGATAACTTTCATTATGCATTTTAAGTTTTCAATAAAATGTAAGAAACTTGTTAAATACTTGGATGAACATTCATTTTATGCTTGTTACCCATGTTTTCAATATGTTATAATACTTCATAATTTATGCCATTTATTTTGCAATTTATGTATTCTAATATAATTATGTGTGTATTTTAAGCGTCACTTAGTACTACGGTTTAGTGGTATTCTTTACTGATAAGTGAGACGTCTTAGGTTCAATTTGTACAACATATAATTAATTTACTTAAATTCGCTTAATTTGCTTAAGCCCCATCTAGGCCCTGCCTAACCGCTGCACCCAACTCCCCACTCGACTAGCGTCTAGAATCCTTTAGAACCTTATAATTTCATCAGCTCTAATGACTTACATCGGCCCGCAGTTGTATCAGGCCTCTTGTCCCAATCTTCCGGTCAGTTATGAATTTTAACAGTTTTGGCCACAATATTTTGTTTGTGTGCAAATGATTATTTTTCACAATCATGCATAAGCATAAAATACAAACAAATCTTTAATTGTTAATAGCCATTACAATTTATAATATGTGAACACGGTTTTTATCGTTTTTAGCCAATCACGGAACTAAACCGATATCATATAGTTCCAACGAGGTTTTTATCATATTTAGCCAAAATTTACCCTTAATTTCAAAAATATAACGTTTTTTATAAAATATTTTAAATATATAAAAAATCACACTTGAATAGACCCAACTACGCTTAATAGAATTACATCCCTTCAAATATTCCGGGCTGGAGTTCAAAGTTCGGTGATTGCCAAACTAGTTGCGGACATTGTCGAGTTACTGGAGGAGACCTGCAAATTCTCTCCTCATCTCGGAATTTGATCACTAGCCGTAATATGATTTAATTTTTCACAGTAGATTGATATATCAGAATTCATTAATATTTGTTTTCTTCTCTAATGGCCGGTGGTTATGAGATTAGGGTTTCAATATGTCCGGTAAATCTTTTCTGGGCTTTTGATTGTCCCTCTTTTCTACCACTAAAACATTTGCATGACTACCAATCAACCAGGTTATTGTTGGGGGACAATTTCATTAAACATGATTTATTCTTCAACGATGATTGATTTTTTAGGTTTTAAATGGTAAAAACTCATTAATATGACGGGTCTGAATTTAAAACGACGCGCAGAGCAGAGCGGAGATATACAGAACAAGAGTATGTCTGTAAAATTCTATGTGATTTATGGATGGATGGATGTAAAATTGTGTAGATAAAATAATTGATTTATTCTTCAATTACCAAAACCCTAATTTTCAACTTTGTTCTTCCATCAGTGTATTTCTTTTCAACCTAGAACGTTAGTAAATACTTAAGTATGGTGTTGTGTTGTTTGAAAATTTTGCAGACAAGACTCGGGTTGTAGCCATGGAAGTAAAAAGCACTTTCGAGAATGGAATTGCTTTTCCTCACGGTGTGTTTGTTTACTTTTTTTTTTTTTTTTTTTTTTTTTTGTTTTTTTTTGTCGAAAATGTTTGTTTACTTTATTGGGTTGTTATTGTATGTTTTATGCAATTATTAATGCCCATGTTTTAATATGTGGTAGTAGTTGTGGTGTCAACTTTTCGATGTTTTAATTCTTCAACCCTGATGAGTTCAATGAGTTTTCGCGCTTTTGGGATTGCATTCAAATTGTGGATTTTTTTATGCCTCTATCTCGAAGGAAGGAATTTGTATTTTAAGGCATAATACTATTCATCTTGATTCTAAATCAACTGCGGTTTGGATAACGATCTTCCTCCCTCTTGCTCTGTTACAGGGGCCTTGATGTCTGAAATTGACCTTGCAAATACGAGCGACAATGTACTTTTTCACATGCTCTGTAGTGGAGGAGAAGAGAAAGGGGTACTAAGTAGATGCAGTGATATGTTATCATTAAGAATTGTAGTTTAGATATATTGAATGTTTTTATGTATATTTCATATCTGAAACCATTACAGATGCAACATATATGGGAGAACCGAAAGCAACATAATGATGACCTCCAACATAATGATGACCTCCAATCCCACTAATCTTAATCTATTATCTAACTTTAGCTTTACAGTGAAGAAGGGCCGAAAGCAATGGATAAAAAACAATAGATGATGGAGGACCGAAAGCAACAGCTAAACACCAACAGCAGCTGAGCTGTTATCCATCCTACTTTTAATAATGACACATCCAATACTCCCCCTCAAGCTGGATCCAAAAGGTTGATAGATCCAAGCTTGCCAAAAAGAAGCTGAAACTGATGAGAGGCCAATGATTTTGTGAATAGGTCCGCAAGTTGATCCGAGCTCCTTACAAAATGCGTTTGGATAACCTGAGATTGAACTTGTGTACGAACATAGTGACAATCGACTTCAATGTGCTTGGTTCTCTCATGAAAAACTGGGTTGGAAGCAATGTGCATTGCAGCCTGATTGTCACAGAAAAGGGACATGGATTGATGATTGAAAACACCTAAGTCACACAGTAAACCTTTGAGCCAGATTAGTTCACACGCAGTAGATGCCATTGCCCGATATTCTGCCTCAGCACTGGATCTTGCAACGACAGTTTGTTTGTTGCTTTTCCATGAGACAAGGTTGCCTTCCACAAACGTGCAAAATCCCGTTGTAGACTTACGATCAATGGAATTGCCAGCCCAATCTGCATCACAATAACCTGTAATCTGAGTGCTTGCATTTTTCTTCATGATTATACCACGTCCCACAAAACCTTTTAGATACCGAAGTATCCTTTTGACTAGGTTAAAGTGCTTCATCGTGGGAAAGTGCATAAATTGGCTAACAATACTGACAGCATAGGTAATGTCGGGCCTTGTGATGGTCAGGTATATCAACTTACCAACCAACCGCTGATAATAACTTATGTTTGGAAGAGATTGACCCTCTAAGCTGACCTTAAGTTTAATGTCAAGAGGTGTAGGGACCGGTTTAGCATCACTCATGTTTGCTTCCTTAAGGAGATCCAGAACATATTTGCGCTGGTTAAGGAAGAAGCCCTTGTGAGATGTAGCCATTTCGATGCCAAGGAAGTATCTCAGAACACCAAGATCTTTTATTGCAAAGCGTTGCTGAAGGGAGTGCTTGAGTTCTTTGATTTCTTCAGGGTTATCTCCGGTGATGATCAAGTCATCAACATACATAAGAACAACCAATGTACCAGCGGTGCCTGAGCGTACAAATAAAGAGGAGTCCGCATTGCTTCTTCCAAAACCAACACTGATAAGGACTGAACTGAGCTTAGCATACCAGGCTCTCGGTGATTGTTTAAGACCATAAATTGATTTGTGCAGTTTACACACAACATCCTGTTTATGACTTTGAGAGTGACCCGGTGGTAATCTCATGTAGACGTCTTCTTCAAGCCCACCATGTAAGAAGGCGTTTTTTACATCCATTTGATACATAGGCCATCCTTTGTTGACAGCCACAGACAAGAGTACGCGCATTGTGTTCATCTTTGCAACGAGGGCAAAGGTTTCCTTGTAATCCACATCAAATGTTTGAGTGAAGCCACGGGCCACTAATCGTGCCTTGTGTCTTTCAATAAACCCATCCGAGTTGAATTTAATCTTGTTTATCCACCTGCAGCCTACTATCTTCTTTCCTTTGGGCAGTGGCACAATGCTCCAGGTTTTATGTTGATCGAGTGCATGCAGTTCATCCTGCATTGCTTGCTGCCACACTTGGGATTGGTTAGCTTCTTGAAATGATTGAGGCTCTTCATGCGCAGATATATTACTCAAATAGGCAGTGTAATTATGTGACAACTTTTGATAAGAACAGTAGTTGGATAAGGGGTGCTTGAGCTTGTACGTAACAAAGTCTTGCAGTCTTGCTGGTGGGTGCCTCTCACGAGTTGGATTTCGTCGAGGTATGGTAGGAAGAGACTCTTCTGAAGGTTCTTCAGGACCAATACTACGTAGAGTTTCATCTTCTACAGGCATGTTGCTGTCGTCATATGAATCTGGTTGATTTGGAGCCACAAGATCCATTGTGTGAGTTTGATCACCCGCATTGTTGAGTATCTCAGTCCTTGGCAGTGGAAACATGTCCAAGATAATCTCCATCTGACTTGTACTATCCAGAGACTTACTGTAATAAGAGTTAGTTTCATGAAATTGAACATCATTTGAAACAATTAATCTCTTAAGTTGTGGATTATAACACTTATACCCTTTTTGTGTGGACGAGTAGCCAAGGAAAATGCATTTAGTTGCCCTAGGATCAAGTTTGTCTCGATGTAATGACTGAACATGAACAAAACAGATGCATCCAAAGACTTTAAGGTGAGACAAGTCCATCTTTCTGTTCTTGACTATCTCCATTGGGGATTTGAACCCCAAAACCCTACTAGGTAATCTGTTGATCAGGTAAGCTGCTGTCATGACGCTTTGAGACCAAAAACGTTTTGGTACATTCATTTGTAACATCAATGCCCTAGTTTTTTCAAGGAGATCTCGGTTTTTTCTCTCGGCAACACCATTTTGTTGGGGTGTGCCAACACAGCTAGTTTGATGTATGATGCCATTGTTGCTCAAATATTGAGTCATGACTTGGGACATGTATTCTGTGCCATTATCAGACCTTAGGGTTTTGATTTTAGAAGAAAAATGATTTTTGACAAGGTTGTGAAAGTCCTTAAACACTTCCATCACCTCATTTTTTGATTTTAACAAATATAACCAGGTGGCTCTTGAATAATCATCAACAAAAGTTATGAAATATTTATAACCATCAAAAGATTCATTTGTTGGTCCCCATATATCAGAGTGTACAAGCTCAAAAAGATGAGAAACTCTAGACATCGAAGACCCTAGAGGTAGTCTTGTTGCCTTTGACAAATGACAAGTTTCACAGTGGGTTGATTCTTTGCCTAAGTCAGGAAATAAGGTGGATAAGATAGGTTGAGATGGATGAGCTAGTCGTTGGTGCCACAAGGTGGAAGCTTGAATGGAGGTATGGATGGACTTTGACTTGGCATGGAACCCACAGGAAGAGCTTTTTGATATGTAATAGAGACCATCAAGGTAAAACCCCTCACCAATCGTCCTCTTGGTTATACAATCCTGAAAAATGACAGTTTTTGGTGAAAAAATGGCCAAACAATTTAAGGAATTTGTGATTCTTCCCACTGAGAGAAGTTGAAATGGAAATGATGGGACATATAGGGCCATAGACTCTATTTGATCAGATATCAGGTGGATTTTTCCCTTTCCTACAATCCTAGCACCTTCACCATTAGCAACATATACATGTGAAGGATTATGTAGTTTCTCAAATCTATGTAACTTTGACATTTGATTAGTCATATGGTCTGTGGCACCAGAATCTACAACCCAAAAATCATGTAACTCATTTATTTTAAGAGCAGTTTGGAAAGCAGTTACGATACCTTTCAAGTCTATCTGAGGTACATAATCAGCATCAGCTAAAAAACCTGCAAATTTGCCCATCAATGCAGTAGTACTTCCATCTTCATGATCAATCGATCCATCCTCTTTTCCCTTCTTTTGTTGGAGATACGCTGCGAACTCATTTAAAAGGATGGCAGGATTTGCAGTGAACTGTTGATAGGTATCAACATTGTTGATAGATGAAGATGTTGCAGTGTTGGCACGAGGGTGTGCTCGACTTGTCTTTGGTGCGGATTTATCCTTCATGAAGTCAGGTTTGAGTTCTGGATGTAGGATCCAGCACTTGTCTCTCACATGCCCGATGTTGTCACAATGTAGGCACTTTAAATAAGGGTTTTTTCCTTTATATCTTTTTTCATTTGTCAGGTAAGCCCTAGCTTCTGTCACGTTGGTTTTTATACCATTGTTCATGACTTTTCTCCTTACTTCCTCACGTTGGATAGTTGCACAGATACTAGTGAAGGATGGTAGCTCCGAGTTCATGAGAATGTGACTTCTCAAATCCTCATATTCTGAGCTCAAGCTAGACAATAATTGAAAAATTTTATCTTCTTCAGTTCTTTTAAGGAGCACAGAGAGATCAGTTGTGTGAGGTCTGTACACATCTAACTCATTCCACATGCTTCTCAAAGAACCAAGATGTTGAACAAAGCTTTTACCTTCTTGCTGTATGTTGGAGATATCCTTCTTGAGTTGAAAGATGCGAGCTGCATTGTTTTGATTTCCATACATCTCCTTCACGGTGGTCCAAAGGATGAGAGACGACTCGGAATAGCTGAAGATTTCAGCAATATTCCTTTCCATAGAATTTAACAACCATGACATGACCAGTTGATCTTTACATAGCCACCCTCCATATTCTGGAGAAGAAGCATCTGGTGCAGGTTGACTGCCATTGATGAAACCGAGTTTGGATCTTCCACCGAGAGCAAGACTAACAGCCCTTGCCCATGGCAAATAATTAAACTCATTCATTAATACTGAACTGAGTCGTTGGTTTGGATTGATATCCATTTCAGAAGCGCTTCCAGATGAAGAAGCAATGATACTTCCATCTGCCATTGTTTTTGAAAAATAAACACAGCAGATTCGATATACAGAACTGGCTCAGGATGATGCCCGCTCTGATACCATATTGAATGTTTTTATGTATATTTCATATCTGAAACCATTACAGATGCAACATATATGGGAGAACCGAAAGCAACATAATGATGACCTCCAACATAATGATGACCTCTAACATAATGATGACCTCCAATCCCACTAATCTTAATCTATTATCTAACTTTAGCTTTACAGTGAAGAAGGGCCGAAAGCAATGGATAAAAAACAATAGATGATGGAGGACCGAAAGCAACAGCTAAACACCAACAGCAGCTGAGCTGTTATCCATCCTACTTTTAATAATGACACATCCAATAAGATACGTTCATTTCCTTGTCATTCAATGTTCTAATTTGAGCCTTTTATGTGTATTTTTGAGTATGACACTGAAACGAGTGACTTAATTCCTGGCAAGATTGTCAAGAAGAAGAGGTTAGTTCTCAACTCAATTCATTGTGCTTTAGATGTCTCGATTTGTATTTGCTACTATGGAATAAGATTGTTCCCTTCACTTTATGCTTGTAGGATAAAAGGGGCTTTTATTTTATCAAAGCCCATTAGTATGTTAGACACTTGGAATGATTATTCTAACAAGGAGCTTATGGTAAGAATTTAAGGTTGTGTCAAGTATGTTTACGTTCTACACATTCCAGGGATACATTGTTCTAATTTGAGTTTGCTATGCATGTGATTGTGGAGTAGGCTCAGCGTGAGAAGGCTGCGCTCGAGGGAAAATCTGTTGCGGATTTATTCCCTAATAGGTACTTGCAGTTAATTGCCGATTCCCTTGTGCTTAATTTTCTCGATTTGTAGTTTCTGCAGTGGAACTGATGGATTAGCTAATTTTACATTTATGGTTTTGATTTATGTTCAGGTTATGGGAGTCATGCCAAGAGCGCGAGATAAATCCTTGGCTGTTGAGGGAGAAAAAACCAGATCATATACCAGTAAGAATTTGACTAAAGTCAAATGTGTTAATTTTCTCTATGAATAAATACCTTGTTGTAATTTGAGTCTTTGTGCTGTGCAGGTGAATGTGAAGAAGGATCCAAGCAGTAAAATTCCTAACATTTGCGTGAAGAAGTTAGTTCCCGATATCCTTTTGCTTTATTTTCTTGATTTGTATTTCTAGAATAGAACAAGATTGTCCCCTTTTATACGAATGCTTTGCTTTTGGTGTGTCATATGTTACGAAGTCGGAAAGAAAGAGGGAAGAGAATCAAGCAAGTTATATTGCTTGTCTATGACGAAGGGGTTCTCGCACAGATTTATCGCCTATACTGTATTTGTGACTGCAGATTCCATGTCCATTGCGGTTTGCCTCTGAGCGAATTTACTGATTTTATTCGGATTCGAATCGGGTTGAAAGAAGGATTGTCATGGGAAAAGCCTTTGTTTCTCTATTTCAAGAACACTGATCCTCCCGCCAGTAAGCCGAGCAGCAATTTTTATTTTTATTTTTTTTGTTTTAGGGTGACAATCAGCATAATGATATCCATCCATCTTGTTCCCAAATTGTGGTAATAACTCTAATTTCCTCCTATGTTGTTACACCCAGGTACCTTGATGTATGTAATCGATAAGGATAATCAGGATGATGATGGATGTCTTAACATCACCTACGCTGAACAAGACAAGGGCAAAGGAAAACCGGATCAGCTGGACAGCCGAACAGGTCTGTATGTAGACCTCTATGTAATTTATAGATCGATTGATGGATGGATGGATTTATAATTATTTAGATAAAATGATTGATTTATTTTTCAATTACCAAAACCCTATTTTTCGACTTTGTTCTTCCATCTTTGTAATTGCTTTCAACCTAGAGAGCACTTTGCTTCCATTTTGTCAAGATGTGTTTGTTTACTTTTCTGGGTGGTTATTTGTATATTTTATGCAATTACTAAAACGCAATTATTAATATCCATTTTTTAATATGTGGTGGTAGTGGTGGTGGTGGTGCCAGTTTTTCGATGTTTTAACTCTTCAACCCTGAGTTCAATGAGTTTTGGCCCTTCTAGGATTGGATTAAAATTGTGGATTTTATATGCCTCTATGTCAAAGGAAGGAATTTGTATTGCCGGGTTCTAAACGTGACATACACTTTGTTTGGCAAGGCTGAATCTTTTGTTGTTTGAATTTTATTTTGGAAGACAATTTCTTCTTGTGAAGATCATGTTTTGTTGTTTGAAATTTTCAGAGAACCTTTTCCGTAGCTGCAAGATTCCAGGAGTTACTGTTATTCCGAGACCCATTGAACCATTGGAACTCTTCATTTTACAAGGTTAGCATGGTAAGAATTGAGCTGAATCTAATATATATAGATATTAGATATGTTTACGTCCGTCCTACTCCCTACTTATGCATTATGTGTGCATGATGGATACTATGTTCTAATTTGATCCCCTATGCACATGATTCCGGACAAGGCTAGGCAACGTGCGTTTCCAGCTCCCTTGTGCTTTACCTGTCTTCGTTTGCTTCGATGCAATGGAAATGGAATAATGGGATCGTTATTTTTCTCATCTATGCTTTTGATGTATGTTCAGGTCATTTTTGGAAAAGTACAAAGAATACACTATAAATGCTTGGAAATTGAGGGATAGCCAACCAGATCTTGTCCCGGTAAGTTTTTGACTGCATCCGTTATGTTGTTTTGTTTTTTTTCGTTTTCTTTTCCTCCTATGCGTTCAATGGAGATAATACCCTGTCCCTGTTCAAATTTGAGCTTCCGTGCAGGTTAGCGTTGAGAAGCTTGCAGGGAGTAACATTCCTGGCTTGGAGATGACAAAGTTAGTCCGATTCCTCTTTGGCTTTGGCTATCTTTATGTTTATCACTATAATGGAATGGGATTGTCCCTTGTTTTATGTATACTTTCGGTATATCAATCGTTCCGAAATCCGTCTTGAAAGGCCAGTACTACTTTGTCATGCCCACAGATAGCATTTAGTCCCGTGTGAAAACAAAACGAAACATAAAAATAAAAATAAAAATAAAAATAAACATAAAAATAAAAAAACTTGTGGACAAGGGTGATTGATGTGATACATCAGGTGATGTTCTAAGACTATTTACATCGTGGTTAACACGAAATAGCTGCCTAGGCAGCGACGACTTCCTACCAAACAATTTTCATGCTCCATGTAATTATATGACCTTTGCATGCAAAAAAGAAAATGTGCTTGATATTGCGTAGGCAAACTCCAACCTAATTTGTGTTCATATCTTATCTTAGATGAAGGGGCTCGTACATGGTTTTATGGCCTATTGTGTGTCTCTGACTGCAGGTACCACGTCCTTCGTGATGTGCCTCTCAAAAAAATGTCATACGTTACGAAGTCGGTCAGAAAAAGAGGGAAGAGAAATAAGTAAGTTATATTGCTTGTCTATGTGAAGGGGTTCGCACACAGATTTATTGCCTATACTGTGTTTGTGACTGCAGATTCCAAGTTCATTTCGATTTGCCTCTGAGCGAATTTATTGAGTTTATTCGGATTCGGATTGAGTGGAAAGTAAATGAAGTGAGATTTGTATTATTATGCAGGTACGCTTTCTTAATAGATGAAATTAATTGCAAGTGGTCTGGCTTGAAACCCATCATTCTATTTTATGCAGGGGTTGCTGCGTGGCCTTCTTTTCACAATGGCCTTTAAATTTGTTCTCCGAATGTGAAGTGAGGACAAACAACTGGATTTGGAGATCTGTTATCTACTTTTCCTCACTTGGATTTATCATGATTGTGATCATTCCATCATGGATGCGGTTGGTTCAGGATTTTCATATGCATCCCTTGTTATGGTACAACCGCTTCCAGTAATTTGTTCGATTCTTGTTACTTCAACTGGATTTTTTATTATCGTCTCTACGACGTGGTTATTAGGTTCTATTTGGTGGTTACGGTTGGTTTTATATTTCACGTAATTGGTTCTGAAGTTCACAGACGTGTGGAATGCAAGCTTTCAATGGTATTTAATAGAAAATCACTGCTGCAGTCTGGGAACAAAACATCAAAGGGTCTGCATGCTAGTTGATATCGTGCATTGGCACCGATTCAACTGATATAAAAAAACTAGATAACAAACTAACCTCTGAATTAAGTCTCACTTCGTATTGGTGTGCACAGTTGCATAGCGGCTTTCCATTGGTTGTGATCACCCAGAATTGCAGTTACTGGGACTTTCTTTATGTTACATTTTCTGTGTGTTTACAACTTTACTAAAACACATCTACCACCTTTGTTAATAGAAAAATTTTCACGTAGTTTGAATGGTAGGGTCTACCAAAACCAGAGTTATTAGGATCTTTTTTATGTTTGGGTTTGCGGTACTGCCGTACTGGCATCGGATTTGATGTGCTCTTGGCCCTGGTGCATGGTTACCTAATATAGAGTTGTAAGTTTGCAATGTTACACATATCACTTTGGTTCCTTGTGCAAACAACTTGACTACATCCATCCATGTGCTAAAAGAATTCATAAATAATTAAATTAGAGTCCATAAAATCAATGGATTGTATATATATATCATGGTACACTGGAATTCCAGTTTCAAGGAACCAGACTGCCGGAGACCCATGAATTGTGGTAATTGATCTGGATTGTGGTTCGGTGAACCTTGCATGGCTTATGACTTGTATAAGGTTCCTTAATTTTTTTTTTTTTTTTTTTTTTTTTTTTTTTTTTTTGTTTTTTGGTTACATAAGTTGGCTATTTGCTGTGAGCGATTATAGTTTTGATTCTGTTTACAAAAGATTAGTTTATTAAGAAAATTAATGAAAAAGATTTGAAAACTTTGAGTTATAATGATAAGGACAAAATAAAGGATAAAGTGAATAGTACCAGGATTGACTTTTTAATGTAAAAATGTAGTTTTCCATTAAAATGAATAGTACCGTGGATTTTTCGTTAAAACTCTTGGTTATTCTGTCCGATGGCTGTCTTATGTCGGCATCAAATCTCTTTTTTCTTTTGGCAGGGTACTTCCATTTATTTTTTCAGAACCACTTAAGAGATTATCTTTGTGTGCCAACTGGATCTGTATGATAATTATTTCTGTTATGACGTTCTACAACATTTCTTGATCTTTCATTTGGCATGTGGCGGTCACAATATTATGAGTTAGCCTCTTTCTTGGCATGTGGCGGTCATGATTGTTGATCGGCTGCTCATGTTCTTTCTCATTCATTCATAAATTATGAGTTAGCCTCTTGAATTGTTGTAGTGCCTATCATTGTAAGAGAATCATGACCGCCACATGGTGTTTTCGTTATGTAAAAAGGTTTTTTATTAGACCAAAAGAAATTTGGAAGCTCAAATATCTGAAGCTTAATTATAGCAATGGTCCTCGATTTAGGCATCATATTTTTTTCATCCCTAATTTTTTATCTTTTGTTTTTAGTGACTCTCAACTCACTCTCGTGTGATGTGTGTCCATTCGCTTTATTCATTTTTTCTATACAATTTAAGGGCAAATAAGGCAATTAAAAAAATTAAGCAAACAAAAATTCTAACTTCTTAACTACAATAGGGTGGATCAAGTTCAAGATATCTCCTCCCTTGCACTTTTGTTCGTTTTATTTGATTATTTCGCTTAACTTTTGAGGTATTGGGATGAGTTTTCAAATGTGCCCTTAAAGTTGCATAGAAGTAGAGGGAGTTATAGAAAAGGGGATGGAGTTAAGGAATATAGAACAAAAATGCCACGTTCGAGTGAGTGTGAGGACTTCCGAACAAAAAGAGAGTGAGTACGACGTAATGAATAAAGAGAAAGATTCTGACCACTAACACTAAGCCAATTCACCACTTGAACTTACATGTTATATTAAGCATAATTTATAAATTATAGTTTCTAGAATACACTAGTTCATCTGATACCATTGAATCGCTTTATTTAACCAATCATGGTGAGAAATTCTGCAATATAAATATCTTACCAGCTGCGCAATGTCAATATGTATATGTGTATATATGTATCTGGTCGAGGGGTTCATGGGATGGGGTTTTGAAGGGATTGGACATCTGCCAGTTATATGATCCTTTATTTATTTATTTATTTTTAAAGGATGATATTGGATTATGCGAGCCAAATTACGGATAAAGCTTGGTCGTTGGATTATAATAGTAGAAACCTTATCCTCTAAACCCGCACAAAACGGAAAGAAAGAACTAAGACTCCTGAATTAGCCATAAACTATAAGTAAGCTACGTCATTTCTGTACAGAGGGATAAAAAGGACTAACTACCTGATAGACCTTAATTAGCAATTTAGCATTGTGTTGTAATAGCGTGACAGCACGCTTAAATCTTACCACTTTTCCATGCATATGTAGAGTAGGTAGGACCTTGCTGTTTGTTTTATTCGAACCTTCTAGTTTGTATTTGAAAATTCTATAAGTATAATACACACAAGTTGTATGACTAGCAGCCTTTAGGTTAGGTACGTCCAAAGTTCGATTTCCTCTCACTAAATAAAAATCCTTTGATAGCAAAAGCCATGCCAAAAATATCTGAACCCTATAATTGCAAACTCATCAAAAGAGAATACAATTCCTCAAAGAAAACGGACAGTTGGTCCTAAACTCAAAACTCTAATCACGAAGACTAAACTTTGCAATTTAATTAAGGGCACCATGAGGAAGGACTGCATTGCCCTCTGATGATTTTGCAAATGTTGGCAAAGAAACTCTACTATAAGTTACCTCCAAAAATCTCGAGTGTCCTCCTCGTAGTCATATGCTAATTGCATAAACCACAACAATCATCACTGCTAAAAGTTGAACAACAAACACCAAAATCGTGACCACAACCACAACCACGAAAACTCTCCTGGACAAAGTGGGAGAGAGAGAGATCACAACCATAAAGACTTTCCTCGAAAGTGCAAGAGAGCGACCATAACTGAAACATAGAGGGAAAGAAAGGGAAGAGATCAAGAAAGATTCCCGCCAACCCCAAGACTACAGGCAAGAGGTCGGCGGCTAGGATTTTTCTTCTTGTAGAATTGTTATAAGTTACATTACCCTTAACATAATTTTTTAAATGAAAGTTTCATATGTCCCAAGTTACTTTTTCCTACCACTAAAATTGGACAAAAATACTTTGCAAGGGAAAGTACACACCAACTACCAAATGTATCAGTCAGATATATTTGATAACAACAACATCGGCAATGTGCTAGATACTATAAATTGGATGTCGATTCTAGCCAGTAACATCAATTTCATTATCAGAATATGCTGAAAAATGAATTTACAACCACACACATTAGCAGTTTTTTTGTGTTTGTCTCTTGATTGATTGGTTTTTCACTCAAGTAGTACCGTCCTTTTTGTTTTTCCCTTCTGTATCAACCTTGTTAACTAATTTAGTTGCTTAGAAAACACATGGAGCCTATGTCAAGGCCTTTTTCAATAATGAATCAATCTTGAAATTAATTGATGGCACGATTTGTCACTATTTATCGAACCTACATCACTTGGTCTTTCTATAGCAAAATATCTGGCTGGACAGCTAGATTTGATCCCACAAAACTCACCTTTTTCCTTGCTATCACAATACTTTCTGAGCTTTTTCTCTTTGATTACATGTCATCGACAAAAATGGTGGACCTTGAGATTGAAAAGGCATATTAAGACTAGACGAGGGAGTGAGTAATTACGTGTGCAAAATTCAAGCATTTGAGGCCCTTGCACTAAAACCATATTTATAAGATGACCTAATGGTGGCTTTTGGGGTGATGCAATGCCCCAAACTTATAAATACAATGGTTCAAACTCAAGACTATAACGTAATGTCACTAAACAAAATGGTTGATGATTATTGAGAAATACGGCAACTTTATCACCCTTTGCCATGTCACATCCCAGCTTAGGCCCCCACCACATCTCGGGCTCGACTCCATCGTAGTACGATATTGTCCACTTTGGACCCCGACCACGCCTTCACGGTTTTGTTTCTGGGAACTCACACGAGAACTTCTCAATGGATCACCCATCCTGGGATTGCTCTCGCGCGAACTTGCTTAACTTTGGAGTTCCTATGGAACCCTAAGCCAATGAGCTCCCAAAAGGCCTCGTGCTAGGTAGAGATGAGAATATACATATAAGGCTTACAGGATCCACTCCCCTGGACGATGTGAGATGTTACATGCCATATGGTGTGTGATTTAGTTCTAGTTCAAGGAAAATGTGGCTTAATCCGCGGGAAAGATTTGCTAATATCTCTTAAACGAGTATCTTTAAGATGAAGCTTGATTTACAGACTATTCGAAAAGGTTCCGAGTCTATTAATCAGTATATCTTTTATATTAAATAGTCTGTGATCAACTTTCTACTGTCGGAATTGAAAATTTAGATGTTTGTAATGTTGAATCGTTCATACCATGAATGACGACATAGCTTATGTATCAAAATATGCTAGTTTACGAGATGATATTTTCTTTATTTAATTTGGTATATGCATTGGTTATGCTAGTTTCTGAGATAACCTTCAAATTTTGGGATGCATTTAAATTGTTGCACTACTGTGAGAGGCATCTTGATTTTGACACACGTAGAGAATGCCCTGGCCCTTTTTGTACACCCCAATCATTTAAAGAATTAGAATTGACCACTTGTCTATGTATTTGGAGGATAATATTACGGATCGTCTAGTTAAATTATATTTGTAAATTATATGATATGATGGTTAATAATTAAATTATTAAATATATATTAATTAACATGTTTATTTTTTATTGATGACATATCACATGACTCGTAAATCTAAAAAATTGATCTACCTAACAATACTCATATTTTGAGATGGCAGGACAAAAAGGACGGAGTAAGAGCAAAGGTTCAAGTACTTGGCACTATCTTTTGTAGACCACAGATTATGTCCCTGGATAAGTACAGCTTCATTACCATATCTCTCGAATTTTCTAGGGCACTACTAATTACACGCGCACTCAATTTTTTACCTTATGACAAGTGGAAAATAAAATTCTTAACAAGTTGAATGAAATTTTGAAAAAAAATTAATAGATCAAGAGAAAAAAAAAATTAAAAAAAAAAAAAAAAAAAAGGAAGCTATATGGGAAGCCAAATTTAACGTATAATTCCACGGCGCATTGATCGATCAAGTTAGCCTTCTATTTTAAACATGAATGCTCCGGATATTATTCCCAATGTTTTAGAAAAAACAGAAACAAAAACTATGTGGGAAAACCAAGTTGAGAAAGTATCAATTAAAACTTTAAAAGAAATGATATTTTGACACTATAAAACAACATGAAAAAACAGTGTTAGAACAATCAAGGGCTGACAAGTTGCCTTTCCATTCTATGAATCCACCACAGAGATCATAAGAGTCAGAAAATAAGAAATGCTTCCTCATAAAAGCCAAATCCTGAACTGTTAACTGATCGAGGATGCCTTTCATGGACATGGAAAAACTTCGGCACGTTGAAAGGAAAACATTTACTTAATATACACGAGGAACTGGTGGAATGCATGCATGCATGAAGAAATTCAACAAGAACCACAGAACCAAGGTTTAATGCAATAAAAAGTATATCGACACGCATTTCACACGTCAAAAAAGTTGTGTGATGGAAGCTGAATCCGTGCCAAAATCTGGGTACTCCATGTGCTTCGATATAAGCACGCGTATGGCCTCCAGGTCCTTCATGGATCTGCAGAGATGCTATCATTTTATGCAAGGAAAGTGAAAGATCATATGTGTCATGCATTAATCAAAATACATAAGGAGCAAATGACCCAACTGAACAGTATTGTAGATCACGATCCTGACTGCTAGAATTGATTGGATTGGATATATCATATATTAACTTCCAAATTCATATGTTAAAGTAAGAAATGAGTGCAATCTTCCAAATTTTGTCCACGTTGAAGAAATTAGATGTATTAGTTATTGCTAAAGATTAGTTTCCTTCATCACTACTAACCATCTTCTAACTTCAACTTGGACAAAAAATTTCAAAGCTAGCCTCAATTATCTCATTAACAAACGTGAAATCTAGTGAGCTACTATATCGTCTCTAATCCATTTGTAAAAACCCGTTCCCTTTATAGTGGGGAAGTAATCAACTTCTTATAAGATCATGTGAATTTTTTGACTTTTCGACGTGAAACAACACTCAACCATTAAGGAAGTTGAGGTCCCATTCCGAAACTAATTGACTATATAGAGTAGCTAAATACATGCAAAGTCACTTAATTTTCCACCGTGGAACAACACACTCCACATCCCCAAATAAAGAAAAGTTTTGTCAAACATGAGGTAATTAAGATATAGAGTTGATTCAGTGGAACCACCCACATTCTTCCCCGTAAAGCATTAGGCTATGCCTCTCACAAAACCATAAAACAACAGCTAAAATTCTTAAGGAGATGTATAAGTAGAAAGTCAGGAAGGCATGGAAAAAGATGAGTGGTAGTACACTAGAGTAGAAGTGCCGTTTAATGATTTTGGTAAGGAAGAGGCTGACATGACAATTGAAAAGGGACGTCTCATGGTAATAAGTTGGAAGCTACAAGTCACCCACACTCACATGGGACGGTCTCCCCCAGATTGAACTCCACCCAGTCAGCAACAACTTGTCGGTTTTCTAACTCCTTGCTATGTCACATATTGTACATAGTAACTGTACAATCTTATCCTCCTAACCCTATATATAACAAAGTGAGCCAACGTACCAAATATACCATCAATCCAACATATAAACCAAAAGAAATTGTTATAAGCACAAAAATGGCTAAGTCCAGAACTACAAGCACTTGCAAGAAGAATAAGAGCATTGTGAAGCTCAAAATTGTAGTAGAAAAGCTACAAAGAAGCCTATCTTTGGGAAGATCAAAACCGTCAAATTATTCCGATGCTAACTCGACGAATGTGCCCGACGATGTTATGGAGGGTCACTTTGCCGTGATTGCGGTGGATGGAGACGAACCAAAGAGATTTGTGGTGTCATTGAGTTACTTGACACACCCAACTTTCTTGAAGCTATTGGAGCAAGCAGCTGAGGAGTATGGCTTTGATCATGAAGGTGCCCTAACCATTCCTTGCCAGCCAAGCGAGCTCGAGAAGATATTAGACGATCGGCAATGGCAAGAGGAAGAGAGAGGCTCATCTAGTGATGTTAACTGGGGTTCTTGTGAATCTATGGTGCGGAGTTACTGATGATCTTGAGCAAGATTAGCTTTCTTAATTTTGGATGATGGTATATAATAAGTTAGTCTTTCTGCCATCTTTTACGTTGAGTTTTTGGCTTTTCCTTTTATTCCTTTTTCAATATCTATGTATTTATCCACTGGCAGAGCCAGAGGTCTTTTGCCATTGTTTACATTTTTAATATTTCTCTAGTCTATCAAGAAGAAGCCAGAAAATTCTATAAACGACTATCTAGTGGCATTGATTTTCATTTGTAAGTGAATGATTTTAAATTCAATTCTTATCAAAGAAGAATTTAAATTATATTATTGTTAGTTCATTGTGATTTTCAGATTACTCTCTACCCCTTTAGTATAAAAAATATAGTTAGTTAAAAAAAAAAAAAAAAATTTGCCCTTGTTTTAATGTTTTTCTTCCACAATTTTTCAATAGTAAAATGAGGTAAACGCCCATGTGGACACATGTAAGTCATCTAGACGAAAACCATGTTGACACGCGTGTGCTGTTGCTCTCTCTTCTTGACAACAATCTGCTTCTTCGACCAAAACTCTGTAAACCCTCTCAATCACCCTCACCGCCAGTCCATAGGATATCCTATGACAATGGTGTTTCCCCTTAAACGGTTTTGGATTCTTGCAAAAACGAATTTGAACCATATTATTGGTAAATCATTATGAAGCTTAGCCTACTTCTCTAACGCTTTAGTGTAGATGATATCGTTTGTCTACGATCTAATAGTATTTCTTTTCACTTGTAAGTGAGAGGTCTTAGGTTCAATTCTTCCCAAAAGTGAATTTGAACAACATTATTGTTAGCCCGTTGTGAAGCTAAGTCATCCTCTCCCCCTTAATGTAGATACTATTACAGGTTAACTACACAAATGCGCCTTGAGATTTATCAAGTATTCATATTACACAAACACCCTTTTAGATTTTAGTTCTTTTTTATATAACACCTTGAGTCAAAATTTGGCTTACAAATTTACTAATTACTTGAAACTAATAAAAAAAAACTTTATAATTATATAAAATATTAAATACTTAGAAAAAGTAAATGATCATTTACTACAATGGTAGAAAAGTGTAGAGCTTTTGCATGATAATGTGGGTTAAAACCTCATCAGTAACTAATCTAACAAAAAAATTTCGTTTGACAAAAAAAACACTTAAAAAACAAAAAGAACCACGTGAACAAAACAAATTAAGAAAAAAAAAATATTTTTTACGTTGAAAATAATATTTTATTAAAAAAGAAGTTGCTCATCTGCTTCTTTCCCTCCCACCCAATCGAGCAACCACCTCCATCTTCATATCCTCATTCTTCCTCCATCACCACCACCCATTCAAACTTTCAACAACCACAAAAGGATCTCTGTTTAATGAAATAATAATTTGTAATTAATGTCAAATTCCTACTATTTGATTCCGCACTGATTTAGGAGGAAGAAATTATGGAACCAGCAGAGAAGGATTTGTGCGGGGAAAGTCGGGTGATTGGATGACTTTGGAGGGGGATTGGAAATGGAAGGTAGGGGAGATTTCGGGGGACGGGGGAGATTTGCCTACATGGTCTTCTTCTTCATTTTTTTTTACTTTTTCTTTTTCTTTTTTTGAAGTATTTAATGTTTTATAACTTTTTTATGTAATCATAAAAAAAATTCTTTATTAATTTTAAGTAGTTAATAAGGGTAAATTAGTAAATTTACGAACAAAATTTTGACTGAGGGGTTGTATGAAAGAGAATTAAATATGAGGAGATGTTAGTGTAATGCCTTAAACATGAAGAGAGTTTTGTGAAAACTCGATAAACTTAAAAAAATGCTAGTGTAATTAACTCATATTGTAGCTTGTTCAAAAATAAAATAAAATAAAATGAATGAATTTAAGAGTATCCGAATTAAAAATAAAGGCTTGTTTAATTCCTTCAAATGATACACACCCTCAGATATCCTGTGTGCGAGGGGCTAGTTTTGAAATAAAGCCAGAAAGATGGTAATTTGTTAGTGTCATCCTAAATTGGTCTCAAATTTTTAAAACATTCGAAACAAATACTTAACTCATAGAAAATGTACTCAAAATAAAATTTGGATCTGACTAGTAACCAAGCCAGTCCAACATATCCTTTCAGTTTCAGGGAAGAAGAGAACATACAATAGGGGAAATATTGTCTAGCTAAAAATAACAAACTATATAATAATCTTAATCGACGACTCGGCTGCTAACCAAGCATAATACTAATAACATGCGGGAACGTAAACAAAAATACCACCTACAAACCGGGCAAACGGCCATAGAAGCTGCCGCCGGCTTGAAACAATAACCAAGCCTTTGCCCATTTCCGATCTCGTCTTCCGTCATAGTAGTCAGAGAGTCTGAGAAGACGTCTCAGAAACAGTAAACACCCTCCTCGCTGTACTGTCTCGTACAAGTGTAAGCAAGGCCAACAAATCAACTACAACAAGCTCGAGATGGAACTTCAATATCGGTCTCAATCGGCTAAACCAGCCTTTATCTTCAGGTGCTGCTTGAAGTCCATAATATCGCCACCCCACCGGGTCACGGCTTGATTTTCACATACCCATATCTCCTGAGCTACCTGGTTAATGAGCCTGAAATCGTGGCTAACAAGAACCAGGCCCCCGTCCCACTCATTCAACGCCTCCGCCAGTGAGTCGATTGTCTCAATATCTAAATGATTGGTCGGCTCATCCAACAACAGTAACTGGGGCTGCCTAAACGCCAACCAAGCAAAGATCACACGGCTCCTCTGCCCGTCAGATAAGTTCTTCATTGGCATTACCTGTGCCTTACCCGATAATCCAAACTTACCAATTGCAGCCCTCATCTTCTCTTCCTCATTTCCCGGGTACTCTTTGATCATGTACGCTAGGGCAGACAGTTCCACATCAAGCTTCTCAGCCAAGTGCTGATGGAACTGGGCGATTCTAAGGTGATTGTGCCGCCGGACCATGCCATCAGAAGGAAACAACTCCCCCGTCATCAGCTTCAAGAGAGTACTCTTTCCAGCTCCATTCGGCCCAACCAGAGCTATACGTGAGTCCAGATCAACACCAAAGTCAATGTTCTTGTAGATCAAATTATCAGGAGTGTAACCAAATGAGACTTCAACAAACTGAAGCACTGGTGGCGGCAGCTTTCCCACATCGACAAAACGGAAGATTAAAATCTTGTCTCTTGCCACCTTCTCTGTAAGCCCACCACGCTCCATTTTTGCTAGGGTTTTCTCTTTGCTTTGTGCCTGGCGAGCTAGTTTTGCTGACCCATGTCCAAACCGAGCGATATATTCCTTCATGTTAGCAATCTGCTCCTGCTCCCACTTATACTGTTTCATCTGGTTCTCCTCCAGTTCCGAACGGGTCTGAACATACTGATCATAGTTTCCAGTGTACATCTTCAGTTTCTTGTTCTGCATGTGAATGATGTTTGTGCAGACACCGTTCAAAAAATCCTGGGAGTGTGAAATAACAACCAGGATGCGCTCAAAATTCTTCAACATCTCCTCCAACCACACACAAGCTTCTAGATCTGTTACCAAGGGAAGACAACTAACCATGAGCAACTGAAGTTATAAAATATGTATCTTCACATAAACAAAAGACGAACATAATAACATATTAAGGGACTCAAACAGCTGCACAGACACTGAGTAGCACCAGAGTGAACTAAGTTCTCCAAACTAATACCAATCAGAAGTAAACCTAAACAAGAGGAAAAAAGTTGGGGGTGGTGGTGAGTCAGAATTTCATTACGCAAAGTTGTACTATTTGGAAAAATGCATCCAATCTCTCTTCACCTTTTCATGATAACACGGAAAACTACAATGAAATAGTCCCAAAAATCCTAGACAAATCTGTATTAACAAGACAATGGAAAGGAGATGGGCCACAGATAACTCCCTTTGCCAGCTCAGGAATCACATAACACCCATTAAAATTACCATTCAATCCCCCCAATTAACCTTAAACTTAAAGAAAAACAGTTAGGAAAAAGGGACATGTTTCTATTATCAAATTCCTGACATGACTTTCAGCCTCTATGTACAATCTGAACCACTGATAAGTGGGCCAATAAAACCAATCTTGGAAATTGGCTATACATTTTATTACAAGATAAAAAACATGAAACCCACTACACCGCCAAACATGGTGCTACAACAAAACTCTAGTTGTAATGAGAACTATCCTGCTCATATAATGAGCAAAAAATAGAACCTAAAAGGTTAGGCCAATAAAGTGGTAGGTAATGTGATTTCACAGGCAATACAACAGACGATCTAGAACATAGAAAACAACTCAAATCTCAAATCAGAAAACTAAAGCCAGCACGACCATGGCCAAGTACTTTCTCTTTTAGGTCTCTCCTTTCCTTCTCCATCCCACTTTCTCACACAACACTATAAAGATTCTTTACACGATGGCATGCAAAGTTAAAACAATTTAAAAAGAAAAGAAATATAACCCATAAATAAAGACTCTATTTCTCTTATTGTGTAGAAGCCCAAAGCTTTTCTCATTTTCATTCATGCAAATCAATTTATTCAGTAGAATAAAACTAGAAAGACAAACATATTATGAAGAAAAATCTAACACAAAAACTAAAATTTCTAACCAGTTAAACTTACCAAGATGATTGGTGGGCTCATCCAGCAACAGGATGGTTGGGTTTATAAAGAGAGCACGTGCAAGTGCAATCCTCATTCTCCACCCACCAGAAAAATCCCGAGTTTTCTTTGCTTGCATCTTCTTGTCAAACCCAAGACCATAAAGAATTTCAGCAGCACGCTTCTCAGCAGTTGCTGCATCCAATGCTTCAAGGCGCTCATAAATGCGTTCAAGCTGCTCTCCACCGCCATCATCCTGAAAATAAGTAAAATAAGTCATAAGAACTGTGAGGTAGAAAGCTGCCTAAAACAAAGCAACCATTGAAATTCCACTATTAGGTCCTATATTATTCACATCACTTAACAACTAACCAAACTCTACATTTTGTACTTCCCAATTTTTTAATAATTAATACCAAATTACTCCAAAATCTAACTCTCATATTACTACAGCTCACCTGAGCTGCCAGTTCTTCAACTTCTTTCTCCAACCTTATCCTCTCCTCATCGCAGCTAATGACAGCCTCAAGTGAAGACATGTCTGAAGCTTCAATCTCCCTACTGAGATGATAGATATCCATGTGATCCGGAATTGGAAGCTCTCGGAGCCCTATTGCAGTTAGGAGGGTGGATTTACCACACCCATTCAACCCAAGCAAACCATAGCGTCTGAAAGGGAGCATGAATACACAAATTTAGCACATCTATATGAATAACAAATACTCCATTCATAAAATACACACACACACACACACATATACTTGAATTAAACATGTATAACTAACCTTCCATAATTAAGCTCCAGTTCAGAATCGACTATCAGATCATGTCCATGGAAGGTAACTGACAGAGACTCAATCTGCAATGGTCACAGAAATGTCATTTCATGCTATCACCAACCATTCCAGTTAGGAAATCAACTGAAACTGATGTTTAAAAAATAGAGCGCAAATGAGATTCATTAATTAAAATAACTAAAAAGTTTTCAAAACATGACACCATTCTAAAACCAACCATATAACAACGAAAATTGATTAAAACTCTTAAAAAATTAGGAAATCAAGTATTCTTTACAAAACCTTAAAGAATTAAACTTTAATAAATAAAATTACAACGCAAATAAAAGAAAAACACTAAATCTAATTCTTCTTGCTCTATCACACTTCTCCTACAACATTCAACCCTATTCGCAGCTTACAAAAACTAAACAATTTCTCCCATGGAACTATTGCATTTTCTCCTACCACATTCAACGACAATCGCATCTTACATTACCTTTCTGTATTAAAAAAATTAAGTATATAAATATATAAACTTAAATGGAACATCGAACATCTATCACCTGAGTAAAAACAATTCACATAAATGATCTAAATTTCTGAAAAGGAAGGAAAAATTCCTGAAGATGCCCTGTTATATTTTGTTAAATATGATATTAAATATACTATGTCAAAGACCATATATATGCTAATAAGATGGAAGAGATGAAGACGACATCGTATTGAAACACATACGCGAATATCTCTAGAAAGTGGATGCGAGCAGAGCACGCCGGTGCAGTTCCGATCCGAAATATGCATCGCCCCGACTCCATTGGCAAGCTTATCGGCTCCGTTCTCGGCCGCAGCCGACTTGGACGAACCAGCTGCCGCCACCGCCTTCCCACCTCTCTTGGCCGCCGCCGCCGCCTTCTTCTGCGCCGCCTTCTTCTTGCTCGCGTCCGACACCATCGTTTTCAAAGATCAACCTGCACATCGCATAATCATCATCAAAATCAAAACTTGCAATCAACCAAACACAGAGACATGTGTGTATCTATATATACACGTATATATATTATATGAAATAGGGAATTAGGGACTGAGAATTGAGAGGGACCTTGGAGAAGAGAAGACGATCGGGGAAGAAAGGGAGGGCGGTGGGGAGGTCAGATCTGGGATTGCGTCTCAGGTGGGGGTGTACAGATATTTTGCGGTATGTTAGTTAAGAGAAGAGAAAACCCGTTCGGTCGGGTTGGGGAGGTTTTCTGGAACGGAAGGTGGAGGGTTTGAGAATTTATAAGGGAAGGGGAAGGTTAGGGTTGGGTGGCTTTCCACGTGTCGTTCGTCGCTTATAGGCCTTCCACACTATAGGTTTTTTTTGTTTTTTATTAATATTTTTTTTTTTTAACATATCGATATTTTTATATTAAAAGAAAAATGAATTGAACAAAATCATATAATGAACAATCTAATTTAATATCGAATCCGATATATATAAGATTCTATCCTATAACTTTATACTTCCAAATAAAAAGAAATATTACCAAATCGTAATTATAAGTCACCCCCATCATCATGTGAGTTGGGTAGGCGGGAATGTGGGACTTCTCTTTTGGTGTTCTGATTTTTTGTAGCAGGCTGGACGGTGTCGTTTAGGGTGGAGACCAAAGTGGGCTTGGGTTGATGGGGATGGGCCTATTGGACACATCAGGTTCAGTGATTTCGCTTTAATCTAATTGAGGTACCAAAACCCAACAAAACTGGCTAGGAAGGAAACCATCTGCTCTCCAAAGCATCAAAAGAAACACAAATAAAAACGTTACTTAGTTAAATCTCAACTGTTTATTTATAAAAAATGATGCGTGGTAGAGAACAATGCATGATTTTAATAATGTTAATTATCTCCAATGTGAAATATGGTATCCTAACATTTAGAGTTTATTTGATATTGTTTTTGTAAGAAATACGTGTGCTCACAAGTTTATTTATTATAAGTGCTTGACGTTCAAATTTTGAAGAGAGTTTCTTTTTCTTTTTTCTTTTTTTCTTTTTAATAAAAAAGCATTTGAAAGTGCTTCTGAATTGCATGTGATTTTACAAAAAATACTTATATGACTCATAAATAATTTTGCTTTTTATGCCTAATATAGTTATAGGTAATTTTTGTTGTTCAAAACACTCTAAGTGGTTTTAAAAATATTCTCAAACATGCCCATGGGCCATAGTCATCTTCAATATGTGGTTTGATGATGTCATTAGTCACTTCATTCCGACCGCCGTGCTGCAACAGGAGAGAAGGGGGAGAGTGTTTAGTGACTAAAAAAGTGCAACCGGTTTAAATTTTTTAGGCGAAACAATGATGAATATTTTAGATAGAATCTTAAAAAGGTGTTTAAAGGTTATATCTAAAAGCATGTGTAGGTTAAGTTAGTTGATTAAGGTGATTGTGTGTCTGCTCTTTTCACTTTTGTTTAATGCTAAGATTTTTTTGAATCATATCCTCTTCGTGGATTAGATAGTTTAAAATAGGGGTCTTTTAACTTTAATCCTTCAAGAAGATTGAATTTTAAAATAAACCTGATGCTAAATTACATATTGATTATAGTCTCTTGATGTGTCCTTAATTCAAAATAATTAATGTGCATTTGATTTAATATCTCCCATTAAATATTTAAATTTATTAATATACAAATTTAAATTTATTTTTTGACAAAAAAAAAAAGTTTTTTTAAATTTATTAATTTTATTTAACATTCTTCAAACTTGAAAGAATGTGTATGTACCGAAATGTATTCTATTAAAATAATGTATTTAAATGTTAGTACCAAAATGTACGTACTGAAATATATGCACCGAAATGTATTATATTAAATTAATGCACCTAAATGTGTGTACTTAAATGTATGCACTGAAATGTATTATATTGAATTAATGTACCTTAATGTTTGTATCGAAATGTATGTACCAAAATGTGTGTACCTAAATGTATGCACCAAAATGTATTATAATGAATGTAATGTACCTAAATGAAGAAGACAAAGTACATTGAAATATATTGTATAACAAAAATTATTTTATCTAAATGTTTACAACAAAACATATTACGATAAATGAAATGATTATAATTATAATGAAATAAAATTAATACATTAAAATAGGAAGAAAAAGAAAAATAATTAAAAAATGAAAATGTAGTTAATAAATGAGGTTATTAATGTATCAATGGACTAAAATTATATTTCGATCTTACTCATGATTTTAGTCTAAAAGTCATCTTCGTCAAGGCTTAGAATGAAGTTTTCTATTTAAAATATCGCCGTTTGCAACTTTTTTTGAATTTTAGACCAAGGAGAGTTTGGGCTCCAAAGACAATATTTGGGTGTCCATTACTTGTCAAAATTGAACGCGGTAGCCCAGTAACCACCAGAGCCCTGCAAGAGCCCGCTACCCACACCAGCCCACCCGTTGGCTTTCCTCCTCCTCCTTTCCTGGTTCGGCTATCACGGTGACACTCACTCCTACGCTTCCACACGGCCAAGCTTTCATCTTTGTTCCCGACAGGTACATGAACTGCTCTCTCTGTCTCTCTTTCTCTCTCTCTCTCTCTCGCTCTCTCTCTATTGTCTGTTCATATTTGTTCCTTTAGAATGAATAGAAAAGTTTAATCATGTTTCAAGAATGGATTTGTATGATTAATTATTTCATGTTGTGAATTTGTTTTTATTGCCTCCACTTCATAAACAAGTAATAATACAGGATTAGGCAAACAATGGGTTCTTCATACGAAAGGGTTACTTTTAATTTTAGTTGTCCTTGATTGAAGCTTGCCTATTAAGCCCTCATTTGGTGTTTAGGATTGGAAGGGATTGGATAACTCCGTAAATTCAATCGATGTTCAATGAATTAGTGGATGGCAACCTACTTCTCCCTTCTTCAACGTTCAATTGAATTTACCGAGTTATCCAATCCACTCCAGTCCCAAACACCAAATGACGGCCTAATAGAGCATAAGATGGGTTGTTGTTCTTGCATCTGGTTTATGTGTTTCCTGCAATTTTGTAGCTTTCTTCTTTCTGTAACAACTTAATAATGCTATAACTTAAATCACGCGTTAGTCTTGGTTTGGTGTTTCTTACCGTTAGTACTAGTGTTAAAGAAGCTCAATTTAAAATCATGTGTTACTTCGGGTTCAAGCTACGGCCAAACTAATCAGATATTTCTATCATTGTGTTGTGAGTTGAGTCGAATCAAATATGTTTATGTTTTGATGACAGTGTTCGATTCTTTTTCTCCTTCACTTTGTGGAGAAGGGGAACTCTAAAGTAACTGATAGTGTTGGATTTCCCTTTCTACAATCATCAGCCTGCTGAAAAAACTAGTCTTACAACCACTAAGGACTAATAAAGCAGTGTTTGTGTGATGCTGTTGAGGCGGGGGAGCAACTAGAGTATGCACAATCCTCTCAAGGTTTCTGTTTCTCAGATGGTTTTCTAGGTGGGAGTGAGTCAAATTAAATTTGTGTGCCCAAGTGTGACTCAAAATGCTACCGACTTTCTATTAAGATGCATTTGAACTGATAATTTTCGGAACCTGGAAGACAGGCCTACACGATGTTAGCAGTATGTATTTGAAGGAATTTGTTTGATATTATTTAAAAGCGTAGAAGCAATTAGTCTCTGGTTCTACATGTTTGATAAATAGTGGGTTGAAGGTGCAACGAGTTTGATTCAAGTGCGTTGTCAACATGTTGTTAGCTGCTTAAATGAACTGGGTTAGAACTTAACCAGTGGCTGTGGGTGATAATTGAGAGTATCTCTCTACTCCCCTTGAAGAGAATTAACGACCAAAGAGTTTAGTATTTTTCTTTGGTACATAACTGTTAGTCTTCCAATTCTTCTCCGTGTATATATGGTTCCATATCTAATATTCTTTTGCTAATGTTGAAATTGCTTTTATTAAACGAAAAACAGCAGGACTGCCCCAGAATGACGGTTGTGAAGCGATATGTGCTACGGCTGTTCATATCACTGAAGTACATTACAGCAAACGTAGTGGACAGAAATAATGGTCGGATTGTTGTGTCAGCATCTACAGTTGAACATTCAATCAAGGGCTCACTCGAATGTGGAAGGTCTTGCAACGCAAAGGCAGCGGCAGTTGTTGGAGATGTGTTGGCTAGGCGACTCAAGGTGGAAGGTCTTGACGAGGGACAGGGACAAGGGATTCATGTCAATGTAAATAACGAAGTTGAGAAAAAGGGTTTTAAGAACCGCACCAAGATTTGGGCTATTGTCAATGCTCTTAAGGACAATGGAGTCAAACTCATTCTTGACGGTAGTGATGAAAATACTTCTCAGCCAAGTAAGTAATAAGAATTCGCTTGTTTGCATTCCTTGTGTGTGTCTATATGCTGAATGTTTACGTCTAGTTGTTAGTGACAGAAAGGAAGGATTTGCGCTGATTGTATAGAATCCGCAAATACAGGAGTATGTATCCTTGTTTTGTACAGTGAACCGCTTTCTTCTTTTGAACTCTTCTACTACTTATGTTTCCCCTATCGAAGTGGTTAGAGCGGTGTAGAGGTATGCTAGGAAATTCCTAGTTGCCTCCACCAAAGTTATCTCATGCCAGACCTGAGTATCCCTCGCCGTACAAATCAAGTTGAGGTTCTAAGTCAGTCGATGTCTCTGGTGAGAATCCGATGTTGGCCGAGAGAGTGTGCTCTGATCGGAACCACGAGTCCCCTTCTCTCCCTGTTCAACTTCAATTCCGAGAGAGTCTCTCTTCATTCTCCACGGCAGCCCGGAGTGGCCATGTTCGAGATAAAAGTTCGTGGGTCGCCCTGCCATCTGGTATAGTGAAAATTAACTTTGATTGTAGCTGAATGTCGACGTCTAGCAAGGCTGGCATTGGTGCAATTGCCAGAGACACCCATGAAATTGTGATCGCAGGCAGAACTTCATGTTGTCGTGTCTCCTCCCCGCTTAGAGCTGAAGCTCGAGCAGCGGTTATGGCTGTCTCCCTTGCTATTGAAAATCAGTCTTTTGATATTATTTGCGAGTCTGACTCCCAAGTTCTCATCATTTAATCCGTGATCCTCCCAAAGGACCCAATTGGCGCCTCTCCTCATCGAGTCTCCATTCCATTTTATGGAACTGGGTCCCGAGAGAAGTGACGGAGAACCGAGTTGGTGTTATTTTAGATGCGGAAGAGTTGAAAGAAGGAAGTGACATTTAATTAAGAAAAGTGATTGGAGAAATAATAATTCAGTTGTTAAAATATTATTTGCCCATACCCCGAAAATGAATGCTTTGGAATTTTCAGGTTGGCGTGTCGGTTTTGGGCCTGTAACATATGGATTCAAGAAAACGACGAGGCCTACAAGACTCGTTGATTTTCAACGAGCCCAGTCGAAGTTTGGGCTAATTATGTCGTTTAACGTGTTTAATTCGGGTTTTAATATTTTAGAATCTTTTTTATATTTTGTTATTTGTTTAATTTATTTCCTTTTGGAGTTCGGGTTTGTTAAGACTATTTAAACAACATTTAGGGTTGTAATTTATCATCTTTCATTCAGTAAGAATTCAAAAAACAAGTTTCTCTCACAATTGCCGGCATTCTAGAATTCTATCTAATGGTGACCGTTCATGATCCCTAACCTATAACTTCCGCTGTGTCAAGAAGCGAATCAGGCAGGAGATGTGGTTGCTAGTTTCTTTGGTCCATGCTCTATCCAGAGACGGTCTGCCGTGCCCCTCCGGCGTTCCGATGAGGTGGTTCACATTTCATTCACAGACCCTAGAACAAGTTATTATGCACATATCCATATACCCTAAATTATGTACAAAGAGCTAGTATATTCTTTAAGCCTACGTTCTGTCTTTAAAATGATGTGATGATCCAGCTTACCTTCGTATTCAAGTTTTCTTGCCTTTTTTATTTTCCTGTAATGTTGTTTGACGATAAAAACTCTTTATTTTTCAAGTCATTTTAAAAAAGATCAATGTTGTAAAATATAACTCAATTAGAAATTTTTTTAAGTGTTCGATTAACCTTGTTAAAATTTAGGGTTTAAGTGAGGAACACAATTTGTTTGTTTATTAGATAATTGTTGGATGACTAAACGATCTTAGAATTAGTTAATTCTTTACAGAGATGAGGATTTTCGAAGGATTGCGTAAAAAAATAAAAGATGTCAAAATTTGAGCACTATTTATGTAATTATAAACGTGGTTAATAAAGTTTGAATAATACTTGACTACTCAAAGATGAGTAAGAGTTCCCACTCAAAATTGTTCATTGTTGATTCATAGAACTTCGTGTTATGATTAGAACGGTTCATAAATCGGTTATTTGACAAGAACTGCTAGTGCTTCTTCTCAGCTCGGTCAACGTTCACAAGGTTAAACAATAAATAAATTAAAACTAAGGTCATTTAATCATCGAACTGTATAAAAACAGATTAACAGAATTGGTAAAAGCAATATGAACCGTCAATTGTATTTGCTACAATAGATTGACTAAACAACTTTAGTTTTAATTCATTTCTTTTTTGCAGAGATGATATTTACAAAATGATTCATAATATGAACAGTTATGATCATAAGCACAAAACTCTGTGATTCAAATACGAAGAACTTTGAGTAGCTGCTCATCCTTGAATAGTCAAGTATTGTTGATAAAGTTTTGATGGTGACGAAATGATGAAGGTCATTTTGCTTTTCTTTTTTGCATGCATGTGGCTAACTTTTGGGAGTTTCTTTGCCCTCAACCCTTCATCATCATGAGCAACGTATGCATGATTCCATTGATAAACTGAATATTTATCCACGGAAAAGGATCCTCGCCGGATTATTTTCCTATGAATCCTAAGGATTCCGTGATCATAATCGTTCATCGTACATTGGACGGTCAAAAATTATTTTAAAATTTAAAATTTAAAATTAAATATAAATAGTTCTTAACGAAAACTGACTGCGTGATATAAGATTAACGATCACGATCACGAGATTCCTAAGATCCTTGAGAAAATAATCATCCCCGGATCCCTTTCCTTTATCTACAATGCCTTTCCCAATTTGCTCAAACATTTGATTGGTAATTGATCCAACCAATGAAAATTCAACCTGCTTTTAGGTGTTCTCAGCAATTAAAAAACAATAAATTATTTGCATCGCAATTCTAACCAAAACTTAAACTTTTATAATGTCCAATCGAATTCACCCAAATTACAAGACATAAGACTCCTTTTAAAACATCAGTTAAAAGGAGATGGATTGTCTGCGTTCCAATTTCCATACTTTTTTCATAGCTTTTTGTTTATGTGGTCACAATTAAGCCACGTAAATATTTTATATTCTTATTACTTTTTATTTTATTATTTTTATAAAAAAAAATTAATATAAAATGTTGACATTACTTAACCGTAATCATACATCACATGAAGGCATGAAGAGAATATGAAAATAGGAGGGTAGACAATCCATTTCTCAGTTAAAAACCCAATAACCAACTGAAAAACTTAACCAAAAGGTTGTTTCGCTTTATAAAATTGAATCCTATCTGATGAGTACATTTTCAAATTTTACCAAAAAACATATTAATCGGCGGGATTTCCCAAAAAGTGAAAATTTTGGCTTGGCAAATTAACTCTTCATACGGCAAAAGTATCGTTCTATCCGCCGGATGATAGACTGTTATGAGCCATACTTGGCATTCAGATATTCACTTGCCACGTCTCTAAAAAGATGTAATAAATTTACCCAGTGTAATTTATCTATATGTTCTAACATTTGTAGAAATAAGAAGAAAGAGTGCTTGCATAGCTGCATGGAGCACTTGAATAGCTGCATGCCTTTGGCCTTGGCATATGCTATATATGAGTTTGTTTAAAAGTACTTTTAAAATGATTGAAAGCGTTTTTGAAGAAAAAGTTTTTAGGTTCTAAAAGCACTGGAAGTGCTTTCTGCAACTTGTGTTTTTTGCATAAAGCACTTCAAGTGTTTTTCCAAGATCCACTTGCATTTTATCAAAAATGGTCATTGAGATTGACATAATTTCTCACTTTGGTCTCTGAGATTTGAAATTAATAGAAGTTATCTCTAAGTTTGTCCACTATCAATCATTTTGGTCATTATGTGAAAAATCTCTATTAAATAAGGATAAAATGACAAAAACACCCTCAACTTTTGCCAAATCATTTTGGCACATTGCTTATTAAATTTAGGATATTTTTGTCAGCTTGGTCCTTATTTAACAAAAATTTTCACAAAAAGATCAAAATAATTGATGGTGAACAAACTTGGGAACCACTTCTATGAGAAATTATGCAAATATCAGGGATCATTTTGGCTAAAAAAACCTTTTACTAATAATTGATTCCAAACATTTTCACCAAAAGCTTCATCATTTAAAAACACTTTTAAACAAAGCCTAAATCTTTCTCCAAACACACCATGATAGTGAAAGAGACTTCTCCATTGCAATTGGTCATCTTTTATTTCATCAACCTTTAACCTTTTGAGTATGAATAATGCTATAGAAACTAAATTTGCAGACTAAATTTTGTAAATTAAATGACATGGAAGTGAATGATTGAATTATTACTTAAACATTGATAAACGTACTCATATCATGTTGGTGATACATCATTTAATTTGCAAATTTAGTCTTCCTAACATTACTTTTGAATTTTAACACGGCCTACAAAATACTCACTCTCACACATGGGTTTGAGCTCACGCTTGATCGCGTCAAAGAAAGAAGATTCCAATTATCAAAAGGGAACCCTTTGATCACATGCATTTGGAAACTGGAATCTCAACACCCCCAAAATAATATAATTAAATTATATACTCGGTATATTTTGAATAATACAAAAATGGAAGTAAAAAAAAAAGGGGAAAAAAAAGGCACTACACTTCCATTTCTTTAACTTTATTTTTATTTTTTAAATACTAGTATGCATACATACAAGAAAATATTTTCTCCTTGAAGTTGACTACTTGTGAGGTTGTTGCCTAGGTAGATTATTCATACAATTAATTCTCATACTGTATTTCCTTCAATTATATATTTGGCTTTCTACTCAGCATTACTCTTTGATGTAAAATAATAAATTACATAAAATTATTCAAAATCTTGAATCGTTATCAAATTAGTCTCAAACTTGTAAAACTTTTAAAACTTGTATAATACCTCACATATATAAAAAACTTTGTTGCTCTAGTCCGTTAACCCATACATAAGGCTCGTCTTGGCATTTCTTGTTGTAGTTTTTATTTTCACTTTTTTATTTTCTGAAAACTAAAAAATCATTTGGTAATTACCTTTAGATTTACCGTTTGGTGTTTTTAAATTCTGGTTTAAGTTTTTCATTTTTTTAAATAAAAATTAAAATAATTACCAAACAAATATCAATTTAAAAAAAAAATTAAGAACTAAAATTGAGATTTTTTGGTACATCAATATTTTTACACTAAGGTTTTTTAGTACATCAATATTTTTACACTAAGATGAGATGGAGTTCGGCTAAACCACAATGGACAGCCTAATTTGGTATCGAATTCGCCATTCACGAGATTCGAACCTAAAACCTCTCACTTTCAAGTGAAGATGAATACCATTAGACCGTAATAATTAGTGACAGAATTAAAATTGAGATGATTCTTAAAAATGGACTAGGTCATAATGAATAATAGATAATATGTTAATTCATGAAAGAAAATTTAAAATTGGTAGCAATCACAATAATGTTGGCAAAATTAATTTTGATGCTCTCTGAATTCCTTCTTCCTAATCCATCAAGTATGGAGATCCGGACTATAGAAATTTGATCAAACGATTACAAACAGGGACCAATTTTTAAAGTTATAATAACAGGGGCCATCTCTTTCCTTTTTCTCCTAGTATCCCCTTTAGCCCACCTAGCTTTCGCGAAAGTTCGTCTCTTTCTCAGAGGCAGACAAAAACCGTGGGCATCGTTGTCACTTGACATGGCCATGGCATGGTGGATGCATGATGTAGTATGTTGCATGACACATAACCCATGAATATGAATATTCCAGTCGTCCTTTTAAGAATTTTTGCAGGGTCGTGACTCATGATGGACCGCACACCACATGACCTTGTAATGCAAGCTCGTGTGTCTCCTTAATTTACACTTGCAAGAATGGTATGAAATATCCTTCGATCATATCCCTACGTTTTGTAACTGTGTCGCTCACCCGCTTAGCTAAGTTTGGTTTTCAGTTTATACTTTTATATACAGTTTGGTTCGAGGGACCTCGTGATCTCATATGAAGTGTCTTTTTTCGAGGCTCATTTTGTAATTGAAGTTATTAATACTAGCTGAGATAGTAATTAGCAAATGTGATTATTAATACTAGCTTAATAATCACATTAACTTGAGTGTGCCTTGAACTCAATTTATGATTTTTCTTATGAGTATAATTTAATCAAGAATTCCTATTTAATGTCGTTTATAATTTCTATGTTGAATACGAAATTAATATATTTAACCAAGGGGTGAGAATTTTGAGTTAGTTCATAAATATAAAATAGGTTAGTCTCTTATAATATTTGGTATCGAACTTTTCAGCCACAAAGAGTCGAAAGCATGTAGATGTAAAAAACTGAATCCACCAAAAAAAGACGCAAGAAACCAAAAAACAAATTTATTCAATCCTTAGTTAAAATAGACATCAAAAGAAAAAAAGTTGAGAATTTTGACCAAAACATGATCCTTGCACACCCCCTTTAGATGAGTTAATTATTAATTATCAGTTGATCACGCGGTTAATAATTAATTTTGGCTATAATTTACACAATTTTCTATGAAAAGAAATCTTTATTATTGGCCTAGGTATTTGAGAATTCAGTCTTTTTCCTTTCTGGGTAAGTGCTTGGTGTAGCTTCAACCTTTAGTTGTACGTTGTAACTTTATAACTTTGAAGGGAGAGGGAAAGAGTGAAAAATAAGGGAAAAACAAAAAAGGGTGGCTAACTTTCTTTTGGAGCAAAAAGAGGGCATGCTTTGTGGGTGAGTTTGGGTTGTAAGAGTAATTAACTTAGTCCAAAACAAAATTAATTTGATTTTGTTTTGTGTGTGGGCGTCCGATTGTGTTTCTAGAGCCCTCCCCACTGGATTTAAAGGGTAATTTACGAAGAAAAAAAAAATTAATGTACTGGAAACGCGGCTCAGTGAATTAAATGTAATAATAAAATTAGTTGAAAACTTGAAATTTTTTTAACTAATTATGTTATTATATTTAATATACCGAAATCGTGTGCCTGACAAAATAAAAAACCACTCATAACCTATCACCACGGACGTACGTACCTACGAGGAAATGTCGATTATCCCATGGCTCATGGTGTATGGCGAATGACCTGGTCCTATACGGAGGTACTATATAGGACACAGCCCAGCAGGGGAGGAGGGACTAGGGAGGGTGAAGGCACTTTTCTCAGACTTTGTATGTTCTCCCGCACGAAAGTCCAGCCAGCTCAGTCGCAGGCAAGCGACGCCTAATGGGACGCATCACATATAGACAAACCCAACAGGATTCTCTCCGGTTTCTTTTGGTAAGAATTATGAATTCATCGTATATCATGTGGTCAGTTTTTGTCAAGTACTATTTGTATTTAATTTTAAATAAAAATATTTAAAATAATTTCTAACCGCACGATGTACGATGAACAGATATGATTCACAGATCTCTGGAATCCTCACAAAGAAAATCTGACAAGGATATTGGATTCTGGACAAACACGCCCGTTGGCTATAGATAATTTGCTTGGCTGAAAACTGAGAAAGTAAGGCTTGTTTTAATTCGTTCCCGAGATTCCTTCTTGCACAATCAGGCTCGTGAATTGACTCTCATGGTCGTTCACAATCCCATCAAATAATTTTGTATGTACCATTTCATGTTTACGATTAAAATGCTTTTATTGTAAACACGTTTAACTGTTTAGTAAAAACTTAAACGCTTTTTGGATAGGTTTTTTTTTTTAAAAAAAAAACTTATATGAAACCTTTAATGAAATGCAATAAGAATTATAAGATGCGAAAACTAATGTGAATAAGTTGATTCAGTTTTCACGATATAACAATATAATTTTGAACTGAAGTCAATGTAATTGTAATTAGTTTGGTTTGATTTAACTCATTTAAAAGCCAAATATACAAGTGTTTCAAAAAAAAAAAAGCCAGATATACAATTAAATCGGATATATTTTGTAATACTTGATATTTTCTTAATGTTTATCACCTTTTTACTAGTATGTTCAAACTTATACATTGATAGTCTTTATCTTCTACTAAGAACTAAATTCCCGTAACCATTCTAATTTGAGATCAAATTCCTCTTCGAAATATTTTGATTTTCAAGAATAAGAAGTTTCCTCCACTAATTATCAATTTACAATATAAACTTTGGTTTGATTTGTTACAGAGAAATTACGAACCGAATCGGTCACTAAATAATTAGTTTGGTTTGATTTGCTTATGCTATTAGATTTAGTGCCAACAACAAACTAAACTAAACTATAGTATTAACATTAGTTCTGTTGCAATTTAAAATCCAACCCGAACCCAATCAAACCTTATACTAATCATTTAACTATTTCTTCTTGGGTCCAAAAAAAGAAAGAAGAAAAAAAAAGAAAAGAAAGGAATAATTGAGTCGTTACCCTCTCAAATTTCGAACTTGAAATTGATGAACAATTATTGTGCTGTGCAGCCTCCCTCCCACGGTACTGCTCATAGTCACAGACTCACAGTGAATTGTGTCTATGGTATCGACAGAGCCAGTCCCACTCGCACAGTCGCACTTCTGCTTTGGAAATAGGCAAAATTGGACGACATTAATTGGACGCAGGAATGTTGTGACAGTATCGTCGTACGCCCACTGAAACCTACAACTTCTGCTCCACGGTTACAATATTGTCAATTGAGACATTGTTTACATATTTAATTAAGAAAAGAATGAGTGCCCACATACTGTTTAAGTGCTGATTTATTGATAATTCAGCTCAATAAACAAATATACAAATTTCAAATGAATTTACACGTGGTACCGCAATCTCAAGACAAAAAGACTTACGCATGGTACATACTTAATAACTGTCAGTAGTATGAATTTACATAAAAATTCACAAATTTCGTGCCAACGAGAGCTGTTGGCAGCGAAGATCGAACTTAGATAAAAGGTTAACCACAAGCACACTCTTACCATTGAACCAACCCTCGTTGGCAGTTTATGTTTAGTTTCGATTCCAAGCACGTAAACATACAACTAAAAATAATTAGGAGGGATGACTTAGGTGCACATGTGGGATGTATACAAAGAAAGTTGTACACCCTATTCATCTCCTAAAATTATGCTGGGGATGTTGCATAGGACCAAATTCATTGTTTGTTATAACTAAAAACCCTAACAAATTAAGAATACAATGCCTTAACAAAGTGATAAATAATGTTAAACCAATGTGTTCACATCTTCGTCCTCCCAACTATAAATAGAATATTCAACAATCAAAAAAACACTATATATTATAATTAGGATTAAGCTAATTTTATATTAAGATTTCGAAATTAAGCATCTTCTAGATCAAGTGGTTGTATATCACTAAACCAAACCGCACACTACCAACATTTTCTTCCCTTTTTTAGTGCTTCGATCTCACCGGGTGCAGAGTGGTTAACTGCTAATACCACTTTATTTATAATTAAACTGCACCAGCAAATCCACTTGGACACACACAATGCCCACACTGTGTGTCAAAAAAAAAAAAAAAACAAAACAAAACAAGCAGCCAAATTCGTTTTTGAGAAGTATTCAATTGTTGCCGTTATCTCAACTTCGAGAATTATTAACCTCGAGAAAACAGGGTGTCAGTTTTAAAGTATTTTTAAAATTACTTGAAACTTTTTTAAAAGTTCAACATGTTTTTAATAGAAGTGCTTTTATTGAAAATACTCCTAAGCATAAATGTTTTTTATAAAAGTAGTTTCAAACAAGCTCAAAATCCGACTCCTGAGATAAAATCTTACACGAGAAGAGTTTAAGCATTGCTCGAGGGACCTCAAGTGACTATGTTTCCCAACCTCTAAGTAAAAATATTAAAAGTATTTACTGTATAGAAAATTTGATATTTGATATCTAAATAGTCCTAACATTTGATTTTTCAAATTCCAAACAACATTTCCAAAGAGTAAATACTTGAAATTGTAACCAACATAGTAACATTAGCATCAATAAATCAGATCACAACCGTAGGTTAATAACAAGAAAACAAATCGTAGCGTTCCAAAATTAACATCGGAAGGGAACCCAAAAGTAGCATATTCTATTTTCTATTAGCCAACCCGGTTCAGAGACGAACCCGACCCACCAAAATTTCTCTCATGTATCTACCCCTGTCTATTCACTTATTTACACTTCCCCTTTCTTCTTCATCGTATCAACTTCTGATTAAACTCTAATCGCTTCTTAATTCAGCATTTTCTTCACATAATTGAGCAGGCATTAGGGTTCTCATCGCTGAACATCTCTGGCGGGTAGCCCATGTACATCGGTGGAGGCGGAATCGGGTTTCCGGGTGCTCCGTATCCAGGCCCGTATGCCATCTCGTATGGAATCTGCTGCCAGTACCCGGTCTGACCCGCTGGAAAATCCATCTTGTTTCCCTCAAGCTTCCCACCACCAATTCCTTCGTCCCCCTCCTTTTTCTTCTTATCTCCGCCGCCACCGCCGCCATTGTCGCCCTTCTCCTTCTCTTTCTTCGGCGGGACAATGTCGACCGACCTCTTCAGCTTCTCCTTCAAGCTCTCCGCCAACACCTTCATGTCCATCGAGCCCTTCACTGTCACCAGCTCCTTCTCCTTGTCGACGCTCATGTCGTTGTACCCTGCCGCGTCACCCACGTTAAAAATCCAAACCAAAACATTCACCGTCACAAAACCGCGGCGTTTAGAAAACAAAGTAGCAGTTAGTTAGTGTGGAAGGATAATGTCACCTTTAGTCTTGGTGACAATCTTGTGGATCTTCTTGATGCATCCCTGGCAGTGGAGGTTCAGCTTCAGAACCGCCGTCGTCACCGGAGGCTGCACGCACCCATATACAAACCCATTTAATTAAAAAATTTAATCATTGAAAATATTTAGGCAGGCGCACGTTAACAGGGCGTAGTGCTCCAGTGCGCAGTACGCACGTACCTCTTTGGGTTTTTTGTCGTCGTTGGATTTCTCCGGCTGCTTTTTCTTGGCGTCGCCGCCGTCGTCTTTATTGGTGTCCTTTTTTGGCTGGGGGGAGACAAGGTCGACCTTCTTCTTGGTCTTGGCGGCGACCTTGTCCCGGAGTTTGGTGGGGTCCACTTTCCCGACCACCGTCAGCTTGTTCGCCTCGCTCTCTGACTTCACTGTCTCCACGTCTGTAACCAAACGACACCGTTACAAAAAAATCAAAAAATTTGTTCAAATCTGAACTTTGGACTAACCCTTAAAGCAGGAAACAGAGCATATTCGGAATCAAATTTCTTCGGATTTTTTTTGAAAAAAAAATAAAATCTGGATTAAACCCAAAAACCCAGAAAAAAAAATCAAAACAGAGAAAATGGGTTTTGACGAGTGAATCTGAAATTTGTGGGAAGTAAAAAATAAAAACCCAGACGCAGAAAGCAGTAAATGAACATTTCTGTGAAAAATTTGGAGGAAATCGTGTAAAAAATAAATGGAAATCTGGAATTTGAAGGAAATGTGAGGCATGGGTTTTGAAGGATTTCTTATGTACCTCCAAAAGATTTGACGCATTTGACAATCTTAGTAGCGCAGCCCTCACAGTGCATGTCAACCTTGAGGATGACAGTGATGGGGGTTTCCTCCTTCTTCTCACCTCCGTCGCCCTTCTTCTTCTCACCACCCTCGTTGCTGGCCGCGTTGTCGCCGGCATTGTTGTTGCCGCCGCCGTTCTTCTTCTGCATTAATCCAAGAACAAAACACAAACCCATTAATCAAAATACCACAAAACCCAAAAGCATAGAGAGAGAGATAGGGGGGGAGAGAGAGGAATGGAGTGCGACCTTGGCCATGGTGGGTTGGTTTTCCTCTGAGAAATTAGTCGGTTATTTTTTTTCTCTCTGGTTTTTCAGAAATTGATGAGTGGGAGAGAGCAAGCAGAAGTTGTAAGTGTGAGAGGGTGGGGAGGGTAGTGGGTATTTAAAGGCAGAGAGAGTTGCGCGTCAGTTGTAGGATGGACGGTATTTGTATGTATGATGTGCATGTATATATGCATGGATGTCAATGTCATTGAGGCATTTCCACGAGAGATTTTTCAATGTGACCGATACACTGGAGTGGTCCACCACGTATCATTATGCAAATGATGGGCTATGTGCGTTAAAATGTTAATAAGTTAAAAAATAAAATTTCTCACCATTCCTATTAAAATAAATGATATACCACTTGTCTTCCCGTCATAATTAAAATTTTCTCTATTTTCACGTACATGTCATGTGCTTCAGGCTTGTGGGCATGTGAGTTGGGTTTCGTTTTACGCGTGGCGACCAAGGAATGAAACTTCCCTGTAATTTTGGTGAAGTTGAGGTGGGTTTTGGAGGTGCGCAGTCAGGGATTGTGTGGAAACAGCCCATAGCCCCATAGACTTTTGGTCTTCTGTGGGGTTTATTTTTTTTTTAATTTTTTTTTAACAAAGATGTGCTATTCACACATCCTATTTTATTTCTTACACATTCCTTAATAATTTCTGTCCGTTGATTTTCTTCAATTCATTCGATCCGACGGCCGAAAATTAAAAAAATATGTGAGAAGTAAAATGGAATGTGTGGATATCACATCCTTTTTAACAAACGATACTATTTACACTAAAGAGGAGGGGGTGAACTAACCCTCATAATAGATTAATAATAATGTAATTCAAATATGCCATTGTTGAGAATCAAATATAAATTTTCTCACTTACAAAGAAAGATAAATATTACTAGATCGTAGTATCAACTCGCTAAGAAGTTTTATTTTTGGCTGCTTTTCTCTTGGTCTTAAGCATTTGTGGACCATAAAAATCATTCGAGAGGACTTTTCCAAATTTTTCCACACCCCCACCTACCTCCTCCTGCTAAATTCCAATTAGGAATGTGTTTCACCGAATATTTTCCAAGAATAATCACGTTGATAAGTAATTTGGTCACCATGCGACTGTTATATTAAAAAATTTCATAATTTTAACACATCCTTCGTAGTTTGGTGCGTTCGTTTTTGCATTGAGCTTTCGTGTCCAAATCCTCCATCTTGTAGTTTAAATGATTTTAGCATGAACTATCTTGTCATTTGTAAAAATAAAAATTAATTAATTAATTAATTAAATAAATTAAAAAAAGTTATGCACTTGTTATACATTATGTATCATAATAATTAGAAATGCCAACAACTATCAATTTTATGAGGGATATGTAAAGAAATTTCTCCATGTGAAGGCCTTTGCATTGTTTATTTTATTTTTCGTCTAATAATATATTTTAGATTAGATGTTAGATTACGGAGCCAACTTGGTTTCAACTCACGCCGTGGTGTAAGGGCAACATTTCTCTTACCATTGTGATAGAGGGTCACTTGTTTTGCATTGTATGTGAATTGTGTGGTGCTATCCACACACCCCTCTCAATTTCCGGCCATCAAATTAAACGAGTTGAAGAAAATCAAATGACAAAAATTACCAAAAAATGTGCGTGAAGTAAAAAATGAGTACGTGGATAACACTGCCATTTGAATTCACAACGTTTTTCATAAGAGGTATGTGTGAAATGTGTAAGACCACCCTTGGCCCAAAAATTATCAGACTTAGCTAGATCGGCCCAACAAGTAAACAGAGCAGATGGATATATGTAAATAAATCCTAGAATCGTCCTGCTCTCGATACCATGCTAAATATTTGGGAATTTTGCATATTATTCTACTCCATTATGGAGGCAAATATATATATATATGATTTACAAGAGACTACATGGTAATTATGCAATCATTGGAAACCCTATTACAAAGTCAACTAAGAAACCAATTGAGCTGGGCTGCTAATGCACACGTTAACACATCTGAGCCGAGGAGCTAGGAGAATTCAGCTTCAAGCAGCTCAACAGAAATCCTTTGTGTTGGGAAGGAAGATTCTCTCCCATCCTATTTCCATCCTCTTTCCTTCCCTTCTCTCACATGTTGTTTTTTGTTTTATTATCTCTATTAATTAATGAAACCCTCTTTATCAACCAAAAGAGGGTGACAAGGCAAATTAGTCTTCTATCACACAAAAAAACTGTTGGGCAATAATGTAATTTCACATGTTCAAATTTTACTATTTTTATTGAAACCTCACCTACAGATTATGTTAAAATACCTTCAATATTAAAAAAAAAAAAAGCCCATAAACAAAAACCTTCCACTCCCCCCCACGTTATATCTCTCATTTTCTCCTTCTTATTTTCTAAAAAAATGTGTTCATACACATAAAGCGTATAGGCAAATGCTAGTCTCTATAAAAAAATCAATATAAGATGTTGACGTAGCTAAACCGTAACCATTCAAATAGGAGGAGAGGGAAGGGGAAAGAGATAGGAGGGGAGAGAATCCCCCTCCTTGTTTTGGCACACCCTTGTGCACAGTGGCGAAGCCACGTGAGGGCGAGGAGTGGCGGCCGTCATTCCCCTTGTCGGAAAAACACGACTAGAGCATTGGTTTAGCCCCTCCCCTTGCTGGAAAACCCGATTGGTTCTGATGTTGTTGCTCTCCGGTTCTGGTTCTACTATTGCGCCTCTCGTCGGAAAAGAAGCCCAAGTATTATCAGTGAATATCAAAGATTCAATCGAAATATGGGCATTTCCGGTGCGAGCCGAAGCCATGACTGTTGCAGGAGTGGCGGTTCAAATGAGTTGCGAGGAAGAAGAAGGTGGCTTCCTATTTAACTTGAAACGCACATTTTTGATTTGTTGTGGCTACGAATGGAACTACAGCTGGAAGCCACTTTTGATTTTTTTTCTTCATTTTTTAATTTTTGTCAATATTATCAAAAGATTTCATACTATTGTTTTTTATTAATTAATCTATGGTTAGCGTTTTATAAAAATTAGAAAGTATCACACATATGTTAGAAATGTATAATCTATTCTAGTAATACCTTTCATCTCATACTATCATAGTCATTAAAATAGTAAAGCGAAATTTCTAATATTCTTGTATTTTATATGTTAAATAATAAATAGGAGAAAATAAATTTGAATCTCTAATACAAGTATAGTCCTTTTAAGGTGTAAGACACTTGTTTATATGGTATATAATGAATTTACTTAAATTCAATTAAACCTTCGTCTAGGCGTTAAGTCTTAATTCGCCTCCTGATTAACATCTAACATTTGTTAGAACCTTGATTATTAACTACATTAATATTATCTACTATCTACAATGATTTGGTCGTCTACATTCTGCCCCTCCCCTTGACTATTCCTAGCTTCGCCATTGCCTGTGCACATGGGAATCTTTAGTGTACCCTCGACAACACTGCATATCTCTCTATTTGGGAGATACATATCCCACCTCTGTCTGATTGCAAGGGCCAGATAGAATATGGAGTTTTGGGTCCACAGCGATCGCCTAGCTAGCTTGGCCTTGTTTAGTCGACCCTACGATATACCAAAAGCCATGAAAAGCACAGAATAGTCGTTTAATCCAAAGGCCAAACGTGAGACTGTGAGAGATTTGTAGTTGGACAACACACAGTACCTCACTCACCAGTCCACCTCGATGCCCAGGCAAAAAGCAAGAGGCCATGTGACTGTCCACATCCACTTGTTTTTTTAAGGTCAGGACGACACGTGGCAACCTCTAATTACTCAGTACATCAAATCCCACGTGCTTGGGGGCTTGCATCACGTGGTCCTCTTTCCCGGTTAATATAGGACATACATAGGTAGAGGATTCATGCTACAAAAGCTCGAATGATGATCTTCTTCAAATCCTCACGGTTTAGGAGATCTTTTAATTGTGTTCGTTCATCGTAAATTATGTAGTCAGTTTTCGTCAAATATTATCTGTATTCAATTTTAAATATAAAATTTAAAATGATTTTAATTGCACGATATACGATGAAGAAGCATAATTAGAAGATTTCTAAAGTCCTCACAAAGAGAATCCGAATATCCTCGTTCGAGAAGCTCTGCATCTCTGTCTGTTTGTCTCTCTTGCTATCCATTGTTTTGGATAATAACAAAATAATGGAGGGCATCAAATCGTTACCCCACCCATAATGTCACATAATGTAATCTAATTACACAACTCATGGTTATTCGATATGTGTCAATATCTGCTTTAATAATTATTTTGATTTAGATAAAAACCCTGCACGGACGCATACATTCTCTCTCCAGACAATATCTGCTTATAAATCCTCGTATTGCTTGGGGAAGTCTCATTGTACCGGATAGAAAATATCGCAGCCTCTGAAAAAGTTTGTAAAAGGGAAGGAGCTAGCACAGCGCAGATGCCAAAATGTTGCTTTTATCTGCATTTGCACCTGCACTTGTGCTCGTTCATGTTTCTTCCTTCCTTGAAAAACCCTAAAACCAAAGCTTCAGAGAATGGAAAGGGTTTTAGATATATGAGAGCAAAAAAGACAAGAGGAAAGGAATAAGGGAAAAGAAGGAAAATGGAAATCAGAAGGAAGAGGAGGAACAAGCAAGAGGTGCAGGTGCCAGTGCAGGTGAATGCCATTTTGGTTCATTAAAAACAAACCCGCTAATTTGTCTCTTGATAACATTCATATGTGTGTGCGCGCGCCAGTGCAGGTGAATACTAATATACTATAATCATTATATCTTGTAAACTCACTAATTTGTCTCTTGATTAATTATACATGATTATAGTATTTTAATGAAAAATCACGTTTTTACCTTTCCTGCTACTATTCACTACACTTTTATTTGTCATTTTTCATTAAAATTAAAGTTTTTTTTGAATTTTTCGTTAGTTTTCCTAAGATATAATATGCATATGCATATGTGCTTTAGTTTCGAATATATATCAGGATTTTCCATTTCAGCTTCTGTTAGTTGCGGAATTAGGTTCACCAAAACCGAAGAATCATGCCTCAAAGTTGATAAACGGTAGACAGTTTACATTCTCATTTGATTCTGAAATGGGTGAGATTAGTTCAGTTAATGTTTATAAATACAGTTCAATTGCTACTTGATTGGACCAAATATATATACTGTTTGCTCCTAAATTTGATACATGAATAAGTATTAGATTTTACAAGAAAAAAGAAGAAAACCAGGAATTTCAAACAGTTCCGTGTGTATGGTTAATTTCCTATCCATTTCAATTATTTTCATATAATTTGTTTCTAATCCATTTCAATTTTCCATCTAGTGTTTCGTAGTTCATTTCAACTAATTAGCCCTACTGTTGTAATCCAAATTCTTTCTTTTAGTTTCTTTTCCATCTAAATGGACTGGGGTCCATTATGTATATAAATGGTTTCATGGTAAATGAGCCAACGATAGTCTTTACAGGTGACCAAATATTCTTACTAAGTGATTTTATTGGTATTAGAATGAAAGGCTTTCTATATCAGACTATGTTGACCGACACCGTGTGGTGATGAAGCCATAAATAAAGTAGTTCATATGTGACAATCAAAATTTTCAGGCTCAATTCTACTAAAAAATCGGCATAATCTTCCCTACAAATACAATAATTCCCAAGATAAACCATGCACGTAAACACAATTAAAACTCAACTTCCCCAAAGGCTCGAAGGGCACACCGGAGTGTTAAGTCTATATGACAAAAGTGGTAAAGCAATAGTATACACAATAGCCATTAGATGTGCAGGTGTAACTGTAAGTTTGATAATTTATTAATAAAACTAAAGGGAAAGACAAAGAGTATGATCACCCTACTTCATAGGAGAGATGTACTACTGCCAAGCCCACATGTTGTCACAAGTTGCTGATTTCGTCCTATTAACATACCAACCCCTGTTTTTAGAAAATAACTGTAGACTAGTACTTACTACATATATACTTGATCCTTGCTCTTCAACTCTCTGTGAAGTTTATGGAGATTGAGGAGCAATTTGCACTTCTTCTGGTTCAATTGAATTTTCTTCATATTCATGAACTTCTCTTGCTTCCCCTGGAATAAGTACATTGATACTTCTATCAGTGTTTGTCTTCCAAACTCAACAAGCATTTTCATTGAATACCACATCTCTAGAGATCACAATCTTCTCACTTTTCAAATTGTAGAGTCTATAACCCTTTTTAACAAGTTCCATAACCCAAGAAAAGACATCTATTACTTGTTTCCTCAAGCTTGGGTCTCTCTTGACTTGGATGTGAGAATAGCATAGAGAACGAAACACTTTTAGTATCTAATACTAGGCTTTTTTTTCACTATAGTCCTCAATGAAGTTTTCTTGTTTAGATCTTTGGTGGGACACCTGTTCTAAAGGTAGACATTAGTGTTCACAACTTTTTTCTGCAACTTCATTTTGCATACCATACCAATAATGTCTACCTTTCCATACCATACCAATCAACTTCATTATGCCACAATCAACCACCTTTCCATACCAATACTTTCACAACTGACTTTGTATGTATTTGCATAGGACCACACAAATATCTGAATGCACTAGCTTTACTGGGAAAAAATCTCCATATTGTTTCCCTTGGAAATGCATCTCTGTTGTGTTTTCCAAGTGCTCAGTCATCACAAACTCCCTTAGTCACTTTTATTTCAAGAAATCCTGGTACCATTTCATGTTCTTGCAACAACTTCAAACTCCTGACATTCAAATGCCTAAATCTCATGTACCATATCATTGTAGATTGACTCACATTTTTTCAAGGCAATCTACATTCCAGGCTGCAGTTTTAAAGGAAACGTTCCATTTGCTTTCATAGCTAGGTACCTTTTCAACAAGATTAGAGAATGACCTATCATCGTAAATTTTAACTTTGTAGTCTCCAAAAGTTAGAAAATAACCATGCTTCATCATTTGTGCAATACTGTGCAAGTTTTCTTTCAGTCCAGGTACAAACATCACATCTTCTTATCAGTGTCAACCTTTACATCCACAGGTTGTCATGTTCCCATTTCGACCTTGGTAGTCATGTTTCTATCAATGCCAATCAATAATTGTGGTTACTACAATCACTGTCTGCATACCAAGCAACCTCAATTATTTTCATAGTTGCAGCATTACAAGCATAAAACATGGTTGCAATCTCACTAACATGATTATCATAATTTACATGTTGAACAATCTTCTTTTTATTGTAGTAGTTGGCTATATGACCAAACTTGTCACTGATAAACTGTTGAGTGCATAAAGTTATACTTTTATGTCCTCTTTTACTTAGGTTTTTGACTTAAAATCTCTATGCATCACAAGGTATTTTGTTGTTTGTATTGTATTTCAGGATGAAAGTAAGAGCTTGAAGAAATCATCTTATTTTGAATATTTTAAGAGCTTAGAATGGATAGTTTGAAGCCTAACTCGCCCAAGGCCAGACCATAGCCCACAAGTGGCCCAAGATTCGCCAGAAAAGGTCCTTGTAGAACAGCCAATTTGCGAGCTTTGCCCCGAAGTGCTCAGAGAGAATTAGAAAATGGGCCATATATGGTTGGAAAGCCTTGGAAGTCTTCTTTCTCATGGTTTTTACAGCTTGTAATTCGGAGATTTCTACAAGAAATTATGATAGAATAAAGAGGAGCTGTTTAGTTACAAATTCTGGTAATAGCTAGTTTTCAGTTACTCCTATACTAAAAGCTGATTGTAATGAGCTATAGATGAGAGTCAATTTAAGGATGTAAATATGTCAGATGTTAGAAAACTCCTAAACCCTTTAATGGGAGAAAAATACATATAATCTGAATGAGGAAAAATGAGGAGATACACAACATCAAAGAGGAGGAGGAGTCCTCCACCTTGAGCTGTTTCTAGGTTCTAGCTTTCCTAACTTTTTAGGTATTTTGTTTTTATGTATTTTGTTATGTTTTTAATTTAGGTTATGGATACTTAGGGCTGCTTTGAAGCCCTAGACATGATTGAATTAATGTTATGATGCAATTTTAGTTTATCAATTTCATTTGCAAGCTAGAATTAGTTTTCTGTCTTCAATTTCCAAGCTTAGCTACCTTGTTTATGTTTGCTTTCTGTTAAGAATTATAAGGATGACTGCCATATCTTCTTTCATTCATTAACAACATATGGTTAGGTTTAGAACTACTCATGTAAACTAATTCCATGAAAATCTAGGATAAATGCCATGTTCTAGGGTTCATGTGATGTTCATAATCCTCTTCGTTCTTAATGAGTTTATAGGTGCTAAATCTGAGTATATGCCATGCTAGGTTGCATCTACAAATATAAGTTTGATGTATATGCCATGCATCTCACATGCAAAGAAGTGAGGATTCATACAATCTAGTTATACGCCATGCTAGATATGTGAACATTTTAGTTGTGCATTTGAAATGGATAAGTTAAAAGATTATCTCATTGATTCATGAATGTTTAAGGGAAGGCCTTAGCTCATTTTAAGTTAGATTTATGTCCTAAAAACGTTTCTAACCTATTTCATGTCTTAGGTTTGATTTTAGGAAGTTCTAATTTTTTTCCCTTTTCTTTCTATCTTTATTTCTTTTCCAAAATTACTTAAAACCCCCAACTTTAAATCATAGGAGTCATTAACTAAAGTTAATATGTAAGAGTCAAAGATTTTACTAAGTTGTTTATCAGTCTTTGTGGTTCGACACCCTTACTTGTGCCATTATATTATCCTTATATTTGCACTCGAAAGGAACTTCAACATAAACCTAGTCAGCAATCTAAGTCATGAATCCTGCCAACTCAGCAAGTCAACTCATCTTCATTTGAAACTCAAACTCTCGCCACTTCAAATTGTTCTAGCCCTTTGAATGTCAGTCTAAGCTTATCACAATCTCAGAGATTATAACATATCTTTATCTATTATAATCTGATATAGGTTTTATATTTTGAATATTTGTATGGATAACAAATCTGTAACAACCTCTTGTATTGAAAATTTATATAAATGAAGTCAAAACCTCACTTAAATTAATTGAGTTGAGCTTATGCAATCTGATTCTTAAACCTATACTTTCGATTCTTTCATGGTATCCAAGAGCTAACGTCAAACGACAACCCTAATTTTTTTCTTTCCTCCATCACTCAAATAGCCTCCTAATCCCAATCTCTCATTCCCATTCTTTCCAATGCCTCTAATTTTTTGACAATCAAATTAGATCATACTAACTATCCTCTCTGGCAAGCTCAGATGCTACCCCTGCTTCGAAGTAGGAATCTTGTTTCCTTTATCGACGGAATAAGCAAGTGCCCACCTGCATTTTTAAAGGATGCAGATGGTAATCTCACAAATACTATCAATCCTGAGTATGATGCATGAATCCAGCAGGATGCCATGGTGATGTCATGGATCAACTATTTTGTTCATCCCACAATGTTGGCTGCCTTGATTAGGAAGACCAGTTCCCACTCTTCCTGGACTACACTCCGTGATCGCTATGCCTCCCAATCCACGGGACGCCTCCTTCAACTCCGTAGTGAGTTAATGAATACTTTCCGAGGTGATTCTACTATTTCAGAATTTCTAGATAAAATCAATTGTTTGGTTGATACCTTATCTCTCTTTGGTGCTCCGGTTTCCGAATTGGATTTAGTCGCTATTATTCTTAACCATGTTGGTCCAGCCTACAATAGTACTATTACCTCTGCTCAGGCACGTGATGAAGCAATCCCTTATAATGTTCTTGAAGCCCTACTTTTGGGGGCTGAACGTCGGCAAAAGCTGTATTGCTCATTTGGTGCTGACATTGGTCTCATAGACCTTGTTGCGACACAAGGGGGTCGTGGATGTGTTCGTGGAGGTTGTGGTCCTCAACCTCCCATGCGCAACCAGTATCACTGAGCCAATCCCAACCATCATCCTAGAGGTCACTTCCGTGTGGTTAATGATGGGGTTCTCGGTGCACATCCATCTCAAGGTAACCCTCTTCTTCGTATACATTGTCAAATCTGCTCTCGCCCTGGACATTCAGCGATAGACTGCTTCAATCATTTGAATATGGCTTATAAGGGACGTGTACTAGCCCCTAAACTTCAAGCTTTTGCTGCCATTGCGTCATCTTCTTATACTACAGCCCCTCCACTGCAAAACTGGTTGTTTGATTCAGGTGCCAATGCACACATCACTAATGATCCTGGTCAAGTTACCAATCCTTGTTGTTACAATGGTGTTAATCAGGTTAATGGTGTCGTGGGTGGAACAGGTTTGGATATTACACATATTGGTAATTATTGCATTCACACACCACACCATAAATTCGCCCTTCCAAATACTTTACTTTGCCCTAATGCTTCTACCAATGTCATTTCCATTCATCAATTCACCAATGATAATAACTGTTCACTTACTCTTTACCCTAATTCCTATTGTGTTCAGGACCTACAAACAGGGAAGACCATTTTCCAAGGGCGGAGTATGAATGGATTCTACCCTTTTTCGAGTTCCTTATTAAATAATATTGGCGTTCATGCTTTTGTTGGAACCAGAGTGATTAATACCATTTGGCACTCTAGGCTAGGTCATCCATCGTCTCATGTTTTAAAGTTTTTAGTTAATAAGAATAAATTACCAATTAGTGGTACTGTAACTAATGAATTTTGCCATTCATGTCCCATGGGCAAAAGCCATAAGTTACCTTTCAATTTGTCATCGTCTGTTTCTTCTTTTTGGTTGGAACTCAGTCACTCAGATGTGTGGACTTCTCCCACATATTCAATGAATGGATTTAAATATTATGTTGTTTTTATTGATGATTACTCACGTTATTCATGGTTATTTCCTTTAAAATTGAAGTATGATGTCTTTGCTAAATTTTTGGATTTTAAAAAACTTGTTGAAAACATGTTTAGCACAACCATCAAATCATTTCAATCCGATGAAGGAGGTGACATTGTTAACAATAATTTTAAACAATTTTTTGCTCACCATGGAATTAATCATAGGCTCACCTATCCTCATCACCCTGAACAAAATGGAATTTATGAAAGAAAGCATCGTCATTTAGTCGAAACAAGATTAACTCTCCTTGCGCATGCTTCTATACCAATGTCCTTATGGGACGAGGCTTTCCACACAGCCAACTATTTGATTAACGGATTACCCACCAATGTTTTAGGTGATGAGAGTCCTTTTCAAAAACTATTTTCCAAACCTCCTTAATATGATTTTTTTAAAGGTTTTTGGTTGTGCCTGCTTCCCATCGTCCTTATAACACAAACAAGCTTCAATTTTGATCCAAAAAATGTGTTTTCATAGGATATTCTTTAAACCAACAAGGGTATCGCTGTCTAGTCATGTTTACAAGTCGTATTTTCCATTTATACCATGTACTATTCGATGAAAAATGTATGCCATTTAAAGAATCCACTCTTGCTCCACCTATGACTCTTCCCGAGTACTCTCTTATCTTGAACATTGACCCACTGCCTCCTTATCACCCATCGTACCAGCCGCAGTCTACTAATCCTACACAAACTTCCCATACCTTACCTGTCTTATCCTCACCATATCCCCTTGCCCATCAACACCCTCCATAACTCTATCCTCCACCAACCTCACGCCTCAATAGCCTATATCTCACCCAACTCCTCCTTCATCCCATCCCATAACGCCTACCACTTTAGAACCTTCACTTGTGAATGCAAGTTTATCCTTGGATTCTTCCTTTTCTGACCCTACCACTTATGGTCATCGTATGATAACTCGAGCAATGGATGGCATACAGAAACCAAACCCTAAGTATGCATTTCGAACTATTTTGTCTCATGATATTGTTGAGCCTACCTGTTTTTCTCAGGCAAAACAATTCCCAAAACGGAAGGCAGCTGTGGCAGATGAATTCAATGCAATACAACGCACTGGTACATGGACCTTAGTTCTCTATCATCGTTCAATGAATGTGCTGCTAAATAAATGGGTGTATAAAATTAAACGAAAGTTCGATGGTTCCATTGAGAGATTTAAAGCTTGCCTTGTTGCAAATGGTTTTCATCAGCAAGTAGGACTTGATTACAGCGAGACATTTAGTCATGTCGTGACTTATCCAACTATTCACATCATCTTGTCCATTACTCTTCATTTCCAGTGGCCAATCCGACAATTGGACGTACAAAATGCCTTTCTTCATGGCACATTAGCTGAGGAAGTTTATATGCGTCAACCTGGAGGTTTTGTTGATCCTCAGTTTCCTTCGCATGTTTGTCGATTACGTAAATCACTTTATGGGTTAAAACAGGTACCACGTGCCTAGTTCTAGTGTTTCTCCCATCATCTTGAAGCCCTGGGATTCATTGCTTCAGTTGTTGACCTATCTATTTTTACCTACTTCAATGGTAAAACTGTGGTTTATTTATTAATCTATGTTGATGACATTCTCATCACAGGCAACAATGGCTTACAAATTTCATCTTTTGTCACTTAACTCGGCAACATGTTCTCCATGAAGGATTTGGGACCCTTAAATTATTTTCTCGGCATTGAAATCAAGCGTACTACTCATGCCATGTATTTGTCTCAATCCAAGTACATTCTTGATCTTCTTAAGAAAACCAACATGGCTGATGCAAAGCTACTGACCACACATGCAGCTCCGGGATGCAAACTCAGTTTACATAAAGGTGAGCCTCTCTGGGATGGTACAAGTTTTCAAAGTGTGGTCGACACTCTTCAATACCTTATGTTCACCTGTCTCGACATTGCATTTGCAGTTAATCAGGTTTACCAGTACATGCACTTTCCTACTACAATTCATTGGGCAACAGTCAAGCGTATACTTCGTTATTTAAAAGGAACTCATGATCACAGTCTTGTTTACAAGCCTAGTTCCTTGGCTCTAACATCTTTCGTCGATGCTGGTGATCTAGATAATTATCGTTCCACCGGTGGATATTACATTTTTCTAGGTGCCAATCTTATCTCTTGGAGTTCTAAAAAGTAGCGAAGTGTCTCTGGATCCAGTACCGAAGCCGAATATCATCAAATGGCTTATACCTTGGTGACATTGTCATGGATTCGACATCTCTTCCGTGATCTTCACCTTCCGGTCGCCCCTCCACATTTATGGTGTGATAACATCAGTGCCTTGGCTGTTGCCTCTAATCCTGTCTATCAAGCATGCATACGTCACATTGAAGTTGATTATCCTTACATCAAGGAAAAAGTGGTTCACAAGGAGATCGAATTTGGGTATGTTGCCACAGCTGATCAACTTGCAGACTTACTAACCAAAGGGTTGTCACCCTCTCGTTTTTCATTCATTCTCTCTAAGCTTCTTATTCGACAATGCCCATTGAGCTTGCGGGGGAGTGATAAACCTAGTCAGCAATCCAAGTCGCAGATCATGCCAACTCAGCAAGTTGACTCATCTGCATTTGAAACTCAAACTCCTACCACTTCAAACTGTTCCAGCCCTTTGAATATCAGTCCAAGCTTATCACAACCTCAGAGATTATAGCATATCTTTATCTATTGTAATATGTTATAGGTCTTGTATTATGAATATTTGTATGGATAACAAATATGTAACAACCTCTTGTATGAAAACTCTATATAAATGAAGTCAAAGCTTCACTCAAATTAATTGAGTTGAGCTTATGCAATATGATTCTCAAACCTATACTTCGATTCTTTCAATCACAATTTTGACATGTATTTGCTTTTAAATTGACGTTATGCAAAGTGTAACTTATCACAATATTTCCAAGGGTTTTTAGTTGCATCGGTTGCAATATTTTGCTTTTGTTGTTGAATAGGTTTGTTCTCCCATTTCATTTCTTTTGTCTTTTAGTTCTTCTGTGCCTTGTATTGACTTAGACGGTTACCAAACTTATTGTGTTTGGGAGTCACACTGAGGCTTGAAAATGCTCTCTCAGTGTGATTTTCAGTGTGCCTATCTATCCTCTGTTCAAAATCTTTCAATAAGGCAACAACCTATTATACCTCTATAGTATCTAGGTTCTTTGAATGTTCAATCACTAGGCATATTGAATCATAAGATATGGGTAAACTAATTAACAATTTTTGTACATTCCTTTCTAGGAATCTCTTGTATATAGCTTTTCATTTGGTTTATGAGATCAAATAATGGAGTAAAATAAATAGATAAAGCTTCATCATCACGCATACGAGTTTATTCAAAATCTAAACACAAACCTTGCAATTTTACACCTCTAGTTTGCTTATCTCCTTTGAACTCTTGTTGCAAAATGTCCCAAGCTCTATTCGAAATCTATTCATTGGAGATTTTGAGGAAGATTTCGTCTAAGACAGCCCTTTGAATCAGGCCTAATGCCTTTGCATCCTTCATCAATCTTTCACTCAAAGAAGTCTTCACTGCAACTACAATTTATTCATTATCCTTCTTTGTTTTCTGTAATTTCAACAATGAGTTCATCCTTCACTTTTTTTTAGATTTTGGAATTTCAAGCCTTTTTTCAACAAGATCCCATAGCCCATGACATTTAAGTATTGTTCTCATCCTAATCCTCCAAAATTCATAGTTTTCGCCATAAGTAGTTAGTGCACGGAACTCGCTACTGCTAGATCCTGCCATGTGAGACACATAGCTAAAGAAACACGAGCTTTACTAGGTTTGATTCACTTCTTTGTTTCAATCAGAAATCGCACAGATTCCATGCCCAATTAACCGATGGAACCCGGCTTTGAGGCCATGCTAAAGTGTATATTATTTGTGTGTTTGTATTTTATTTTTCATAGAGATAGAATAAAGCTTGGAGAAATTTCCCCTTTTGGATTTCGAGGAGGAATGAAGAAGAATGACATAGAGAATTTTTAGAGAATGTCTATTCATTTCTCACCAATGAGCTCATCAACCAATACATAAAGAGAAATCTCGCTCTCTCATTTTGTACAACCTCAGCCTTACATTTGATCTCTCTATAAGACCAAGACTAGTAATAGAGCTATGACTCTTGTACCACATATACAAAATATGAAATTAATTCCATTAAATATATATATATATATATATGAACTTAATTAATCCACATGTCCTATGAGACTATGTGACAAAATAACAACTACGCACTCAACTACCATTTAACTTTCTTGAACTCTAAGAAATTAGCAAAACCATTTATACTTCAATAAAAGAAGTATTGACCAATTTCCCTTTTGAACTAGTAAAGGTTGGCCGATATTCCCATACACTTTATTTCCACCAATTATCCCATAAACTCTTATAATTAGTCAATTTTCCCCTATTGTTAAGTTTCTGAATTTTCCATCCTACATTTTGCTAACCTCTATCACCCTTTGCTGCTCCAAAGGGTAAAAAGTCAATTTGCTTATTTTAGCATAGTTTTCTTTTTCTAAATTTAAACGTTTACTCTCTCTCTCTCTCTCTCTCTCTCTCTCTCTCCACTCATCAACGACCAGGCCATGGAGGAGACTTCCATCATTTCCACACTGATAACAATGCAAAAATAAAGATTTATCATCTTGCGATTTTACCCTACGTATTTGGTTGGCAAAGGCTCCTCTTCCACTAGCCTTAAATCCATGGCCGCACATTTCACGAACTTCACAATTTCTCCCACCAGAGACCCAAATTCTCGATCAACACCCTCTTTTTTTCACACGTAACACAAATTTGGGATCCGATTTCACCGATCTGGTTGATTGTTTGAGGACGGGCGTTCAAGTTTGGAAATGATAAAGGTCTCGTCCATGGCCTGACCGTGTAAGAGAGTTTTAGAGAGAGAGAGAGAGAGTAAAAATTTAAAGAAAGGAAAAAAAAATATATGAATTGAGAAAAAATGATTTTTCTACTCTTTGAAGTTGTAAAGGCGGCAAAAGTTAATGGAATGTTGGATGGAAAATTCAAAAAACTTAACCATAAGGGAGAATTAGTTAGTAGTAATAACTGTGCTTCAACTAACGATTGAAATGAGTTAGGATTAAAAAAAAAAAAATCATTGATTCTTTCCGTCAAATTTACGGTAAAAAAGAATATTTCTGCTGCGACTAAATTGAACAATTTTTTGGTTGTATTTTTATTTTTATCATGAATGTACATATGCAGCATGTTTTTTTTCCTTACATAGATCCATTGTAAAGTTATTCTTTTAGTGTGCGTTTGTTGCATCGGACAGCGCACGCTTGCAGACACAGGTGTTGGAGATGGGATCACCGAAAAGTATGTATACTCGATATGGAACATATAGTGTTCCTCTACAAACTAGTCTTCCAGATAGAAGGAAACATTAGATCAATGAGGAGGTCCATGATACAATTTCATATTTTCGACCGCACTTTCTCGATGAGCTCTCTTCTGAGGATTTTGCCTGATGCTGACTTGGGGACACTCTTTATGAATGTTACTCTTCGTAGTCGTTTGAAAGATGCAACCTGCCACAAGAGCAATTTCGTTATCAAGGAAATCGATTTGGATTCCAAATAATCCTTCTTTGATATTTCCTACTTACCTGATTAGCAATAAAGCTCTTGACATCTTCTTCAGTCAGAGAACTATTTGGCGTGCGTACGCAATATGCAACGGGGACCTCACCAGCTTCAGCATCAGGAAGCCTGCAGGACGAAAATAAACCCATCGTAAAATTAAGTTCAACATGAGGCGGTCAGGACAAATTTTGTTTGTGTCAAACTTACGGGATGACAACTGAATCTAATATTTCTGGGTGAGAAACTAGCAGCCCTTCAAGTTCAGCTGGTGCCACCTAGTAGAGGCCCAAGGACCGAGAGAACAACGAAAGGATGATTGAATAGAAATACATATGCGGAGAGCGTATGTATCCATTCCGAAAAAAAGCAAACAGAAAGATATTAATTAACTTCTAGTTGCAGAGACAATTACGTTAAAGGAAAACTAGCATGGCAGTGTTTTGTAATGCATAAAAAAATAGCTACAAAATTTGCAGGGACAACCAGCAGAAATTTCATGTAGCAATTGTACAAACTCTAGCAAAATAATTTACCTGGAAACCTTTATACTTAATAAGCTCTTTGATTCGATCAACTACATAAAGTAGTCCGTTTTCATCAATGTATCCAATATCTCCTGTATGTACCCAACCATTTTTATCTATAGTCTCGTTGGTGGCCTCCGGGTTGTTGAAATACCCTGAAATGAGTTTAACAATCATGGTGTTATCATATGAATGATTATAGCAAAAACCTACGAAACGCTAAATAAACTCGAACAAATATCTTACTAGTATCTGCACAAGAGGCAAACCAATTAGACTTAACCAAATAGGCAGCAAAGGTTTGCAGGCTTGTTATATTTGAAGATTATACTGACCCGAGGCATCCTTAACTGACAGTTCTCAATGAAACAGAAAGGAAGAACATTCCAAAGCTAAACAAGATAAGCGACGAGGTAACTGAAATTCAGATCGAAAATAAATTACTGCATGGTTCTGTTATTGTTATTGTTATTATTGCATTGTATTTAGTTAAAGCCAGCAGACCCAACTTAAATTTACACGATGGAAACATTTGGAAGCATTGCGCATCAACTCTTCGGCGAGGAAAAGAGTGAACATTTTGCGGGAAGAGAACATGATCCTTATGGAGAAGAGTCTCCAGTGCTGATGTATGCTATTATATGGCAAATGCAATGCCCTGCTTGGGATGAACAAAGCATCATCAATAGAGCTTTGCATCTTAATAATTAATGAGGATGCTGAAAATCATAATCATAAACCTCAGATACCATGAACTGTCAAATTAAATTGCAGGACCGTCGTAAGTAATGTGACTTCTCTTATAAAAAATGCAGAATATTTTCTTTCTGTGAGACGGTTAATATGGTCATGTGTGCAAGACCATTTTTGAATGTTGACAAACACACTTACCAGCCATCATACTAGGGCCCCTAACCCATATCTCTCCCAACTGTTTAGGAGGTTGAGGCTTCTGTGTATCTACACTGACTATCTGACATTCAACTCCTGAAACAAGCATACCAGTTGAACCAGTATGTTGAGTCCCTGCCAGCGTACAGTCCACCGAAATAGTTCCACAGCTTTCTGTCATACCATATCCCTGAAAAACAAGGAAACTTCCAAATCAGTGAGGAAGTTTTATCCTCCTAGCTACTACATGAAAAAACCTTAACTTTGCAAAACTCGGTTCAAAACCTCTACCGCACCCAATTTTCTCAGCTCACATGAATTGAATTTTGGGTTAAGTAGCCGTCCACTTTCAATTACTTCTAACTTGAATTTTTCCAATATTTCACACACATTAGAAACTTGCACCTTTTTCATCGTTGACAAACCATATTCTAAACTACTATAATCTATGAAAGGGGGATTCGAACTTGGGTGCAGAAAGGTGTGTGCCTTAGCCAACTCGCCTAACCCATGACTGCTTGAAAATTTGCATTTAGTTCAAGAAAATGTAGCCTATAGCCATTTGGTTCAATCAAATACCAAACTCTAAACACAATGTCGATATCATCAAATAACCGAACCATTCGAATTAATCACACTTACAAGTTAAAAACAATCAAAACAAGCATGATAATTAAGTACCTGAGCTACTACACCTTGAGGAAATTTTTTTGCACACTCCTCCATCAACTCTTTCCCCAAGGGAGCTGCCCCTGAACAGATATGCTTCAACGACGAAAGGTTAAACTTCTTAACCATACTGTTTTTCGCCAGGGCAAGCACTATAGGAGGCACAACCCAAAAGTGTGTCACCTTATACTTCTCAATAGCCATCAAAGTCTTCTCGAGATCAAATCTCGCCATCGACACCACAGCATTGCCCTTCTGCAGCTGCGCACAGGTGATAATTGCCAGCCCAAACACATGGAACATTGGCAGAACACAGAGAAACACATGGTGCATCTCCCCAGCAAGTTCTTGATCCATTGTGATCATTAGAGACGAGGCAATGAAATTTTTATGTGTCAAAACTACCCCTTTGCTGTCCCCTGTTGTACCTGAAGAGTACAACAGGGCAGCTGTGTCGGTCTGCTTAATGTTAACCGATGGAAAATCGGACACAGACCGAGCAGATTCGACCAAGTCATGGAAAGTTAGAATCTTTGAGGTTGATCCAACGTGGGATTTCCCCGATAAGCCCTTTGACACTAAGAACACTGTTGGGAGATTAAAGCCCTTGACTTTATCCCAGAGCTCCGGGAGTGTTATAACCAGCTTAGGATTAGAGTCCCGGACTTGCTTGGACAGCTCTGAAACAGTGTAGAGGGGATTGGAGGTGGTGGCAATACCGCCGGACGCAATAATCCCGAGGAAACAAATGGGGAATTGGATTGAGTTGGGGGCGAGAATGAGGACCACGTCGTTTTTCTTGATTCCCAGATGGATTAAGCCATGGGAGACCTGGATAACTTTGGACTTGAACTGTGAGAAGGAAAGGGTTTCGGAGGACTCGCCTTCGATGAGGGCTGGCTTGTGGGAGTAAGAGGAGGAGTTTCTGAAGAGGAAGGAGGCCATTGAGAGATTTGGGTCTCTGGGCAGGACAAGCGGCGGCCGGAGTGACCGGAAAATGCCATCTCTGCCGTACCCAGATTTCTCCATTGGGGTTACGGTGGAGAAGTTCCAAATGGGTAAGTTTGAGTTGTTTCGAGTCGACTTACAACAATTTGAGGACGAGCCAAAAGAGGAATGGAGAAATGGCGACGTGTGTGGGATGGAAGTTCTTGGTTTGTATCGACATGCATGATCGGGAACTTTCTGTTTTCTTCTTCTAATAAGATAAAGATAATATTAGAAATACTAAATTTATAGATAAAATTTTGAAAACGTTGATAAACATGTTTATTAGTGACATATCATTTAATTTGTAAATTTAATCTCTTAACATTATCCAATATGATCATGGATTTTAAATTTTTAAATTTTTTTTATTTTGTTTATTTTTTGATCTTTTGCTTTCAAAAGTGATCAGGAAAATAGCGGATGGGCGGGGAAGCTGAAGGGATCTGTGCAGCGGTAAATAAAAAAGGATAGAATTCTCCCCCTTATGATTTCCTTCTTCTCTTTTCACACTATTTATTTTGTCTTATATAAGATATTTTTATAGAGAGTTTTAACGAAAAACCTACAGTACTGTTCACTTTAACGAAAAATCATATTTTTACACTAAAAAGTCAATCATATTACTATTCACTTTACTCTTTATTTTGTCCTTATAGTTAAAATTCAAAGTTTTTAAGCACTTTTCATTAGTTTTCCTATTTTTATATGGCTTATTCGTGTCTGTATAAATAGAAGGAGAATAAAGAGAATCCTAAGGCAGAGAGAAATGTTAATAAGACTCTCTTACATATTTATTTTAAAACAAAGAGAAATGCTAAGAAGACTTTCTCAAAGTGGATTTTCCATAGATTCTCTGCTACTTCATAGTTTAATAACAATTTTCGTACCATCATTATAAAACATTGTGCCAAAAATATGGGGTGACAAAGAATCTATGAAGAATTCCACTTTTGAGAAAGTCTCATCATTATTTCTTGTTAAGACAAAAATATACTGCAAGTGAAAACTCTGAAGTAAGCGGTAGTAGAGTAATGAATTATGATAAATATAGATTCATTACTATATTTTTCCCATTTTTAAACAAGAGAAATGCTAACAAGACTCTATCAAATGTGGAACTCTCTATAGACTCTCCATTACCTTATATTTTGGCACAACTCTTGTGTCAACATTATAAAACATTATACTAAAAATATGAGATGGCGAGAGTCCAAGAGCTTCACCTTGAGAGAATCTCCTTAACATTTTTTTTATATCAAAATAAGTGAAATTCATTAAACAAAGGCTAATACAAGGTTAGGAAAGTCCGTACACAAACCAAAACAACCAAGCAAGCAAAAGTACAAACAAATAAAGTACAGGGGAAAAAGCCCAACAGGAGAGCCTATAACACACTAAAACATAAAACCTAGATCTGGAAAGAGGGACCAGCCGCTGCCACCCAAGTAGCCACACCACCATGCTGTCATCGAGAAGAAGGCCTAACAAACCAACTAGATGAAACAGAAAATAGGGGCGGAAAACCACTCGTGCTATGAGCGCTCCCATAGTCATACCAAATAGCGCTAAAAATACTTTAAGGGCTGGTTTGATATTGTTGTGCTTTGGAAAAAAATTGCTTGTTGTACTGTGAGAATAAGCAACTATGAAATAAAGTAGCAAAGTGTTTGGTAAATTTTTTTGTAAAAGTGCTTTTGGAAAAAAAAAAAAAAAAAAAAAAAAAGCAGTATGATAGTGTTTGGTAAACTTTTATGTAAAACAGCTGTGACTATGTGAAATGATCAAAAAAGGTATAAAATAAGTATAATGTTAAATGTAAAATAATAAACCAGCCCTATCTTTCTTTTATTCATCTTCATTTATTAATAATCCATGTCTTTTATTTATTAATAGTGTCTCTAGAAGTCTCTTATCTTTGTTTTATCCATCTTCATTTGTTAATAATCTATGTAGAAGTCTCCCGACTCTCCCCTACTCCCCAATTTTTTATCTTTATTTTTTTTCTCTACTTTTGCTTCTTCTTCATTTTTTTAGTTTCCTCCTTCTTCTTCATCTAGCCGACATGGTAACTACCATTGGAGCAGTGACTCAAGTCCAGCCTTGCTTCACTTCTCACTATCTCCAATCCAGCCTCTCTTCCTCTCGTTGTCTCCAAGTTGTAAACTTTGAAGAAGAAGAAATTGAAGATGGATAACGAAGGCAATGACTCAATCCTCTTCTTCCCGCTGTCTCCAATCCAGCCTCTGTTCCTTCTGCAAGCAGTGACTCAAGGTTATCTCTTCCATCTCCTCCTCGTTTTCTTTTTTCTGATTTGAAACAAATTCAAAGTTGTAAACTTTGGAGAAGGAGAAATTGAATTGTTGTTGTTCTTTTTGTCTGCAGATTTTGAAGTAACAGAGGAAAAATGAGAGTTTTATGCTTCTTTTTATTTTGCGATTATCGGTTTTGGCTGTGGTAGTCTGGAGGGTTTCTATGTTTCCATTTCTTGTGCAAATCGGCAAATCCGTTTTTGGGTTTTGTGGAGATCGGCAAAGGAGCATCGTTTCTGGTTTGAGGGTGTTATTGGACTTTAGAAAGTTTCATTAAGGGAGCACTGTAGCTCTGCGTGCTTTGAAAAAAAGCCAGTTTTCCAAAGCAGCATTTAGCTACTTCAGCTTTTCTCATGATTTCAGCTTATTCTCATAGTAACTTCCAAAATAATCCTTTTTTTTTTTAAGTTTACCAAACACCTTCAACATAAAAACTTTGAAAATAAGCATATTTTTTTTTAAGCACCTCAATGCCAAACCATACCTTAGAGCCACACAAACCCAAAGTATGTCTCCTAATGACATCGATGGAGGAAACACAAGATGAGTTAAGTGGCTGAGGTTGAGAAGGTGACTTGCAACTAGGAACAACCATTGGAGTGGAAAAAAGCATGAATCTCGAATCTGAGACAAGAACAACGACAAACTAAGACACAGCCCAGGGAAACTAAGACAGAGCTCAAGGAAACTGAGATTGACCTTAGATGCAAAATCACCAGATACAAGGACCAAAAGTAAAGCAAGGAAAGTAAGGAAAGTCTAGAGTTGCAGGAAATGTAAATTTAAAGGTTGCTACCGACCCCAACCAAGAGAGGGCTTGCGACTGGAACCAGATGTTGTGTGTATAGACCTTGGCGAGGGAGAGAAGAGGGAGAGACTTTGGAAAGTTGTCTAAAATGCAGTCTCCTTAGCATTTATCTTTAAACAATGGGAATTGCTAGCCGGACTCACTAGCAAAGCAAGTCTAGCAAGACTCGCTAGACATGTTGTGTTTTCATCCCATCTTCAATATAAGCTGAGGCCTACTTCATTAAAAAATAAAAAAGAAATAAATATGTTCATGAAAAAACTCAAATGGTAGAAGACTTCAATACAAGATGAAGCCCACATGAAAGCCTCAGATTGTAGAAGACTTCAATACAAGATGGGACCCATTTCTTAAAAAACAAAAAAAATTAGAAATTGTGAGAACTCAAACGTCAAATAAAGAGTGAGACAATAATAATTTAAATAATTAAATGATATTTTCATGCCATTACCTTGTATTTTACCTTATAATTATGGATGGTAAATAAATACATTAAATTTTCATGTAATTAGTTACCATCCATAATTATAAGGTAAAATACAATTTAAAAATATGTGAAATCTCTGTAATATGTTTGTGAGTTATCAAGCACATATGTTTGTGAGTTGTCAAGCACATATCCACCTCTAGCTAAGCTCAATAAATAAAAGAAAAAAGAATTATGTTAATGGAAATTATAACTAGATCAAAAATAATATTAATAAACGATAAAAGAAAACAATAAAGTTCTAAATGGTACATTGATCTTGCTCTGTTGGTGTAATGTGATCAAAATGGCCATATGTTTCTATTCCTTTTCGTATTCTCCAATAGAGGGGCCATCTCCAATAAAGGAACTAAAGTTCTAAAAAAATAAAAATAAAAATAAAATAAAAAAATAAAAAAAAAGCCTGATTTGCCGAAAAACTCATCTCCAATCGAGTGGCTGGGTTATAATTTTACAAAACCCTCTAGGCCATTATTTGGCCAAAGGGTCATCAGGTTGGCCAAATGTAGCCCTCCTCTTAGCCTTTTTACAAGACCCAGCTTTTCAGTTGCAATAATTGATAGAAATTCAACGGTTAGATTTGTAAACATCCAACAGTAGTTTAATTAAATTAACTAATAAATTATTGAGGGGTTATGTTTAGCCTATTCGGTTGGAGATGGTATATGAGTCTGACCTGACACTATTTATTTAAAAAATTATTTTTTTACAAGGTTATAATTCTAGATGGGGCTATGTTTTAGCTCTTTCGGTTGGAAATTACCTTAAGTGCTTCTTTTTTCTTTGATACTTGTAACGACCCCTCCCTAATTATCACGGTTTTTATAATTTTAAGATGTTTACGAAAATGCCTTTCGAGGCAAAACTTTGACTTTGGTGATCGCCTTGCCATGTCACGTGAGATTCATTCCATTGGCGTACCCTTGTAACACTCGTTGCTACGAACGTGTGGACGCTTGTGGAATCGAAATTGGAGCTAAAATGAAGGTTTTATGGGACTAGGAAGGATACATATATTTTGGTAATTTTACAATGGAAGATATTTCCCTGTCATGGACCACTGGGATGGTGACATGTGGCAGTTTCTTCCCCCATTTTCTAGGGTGTTTCTTTAAGTCCTATGACATCTCTATCTCTCTCTCTAGAACTCTCTCATTCTTCTTTTTATCCTGTAAGCTTCTCTCTCTCTCTCTCTCTCTCTATTCACTCTCTTTAGAACTTTCTCAGCTCTTCCTTCACTCTCTTCTCCACTCCCGAGCATCACACACACACATACAAACATACAACAATAGCAACTACCTCACCACCATCACCCTTATTCCCTTAAACTACTTCAGCTCTCATCTTTCATCTCAGTTCTCTCTCTTTTTTATTCTCTGTGAACACACACACACACGTACATGAGCATCGCAGTGACGACTGGACCATCCTCATCATGGGTCACACAAGGAACTTCCATAGGGACTTGAGGAATAGAAGGGCTTGTTAGCAAGCAAGAGATGGCAACCACCCTCGAGACCTCTTCATTGGAATCTCTAATCGACAAAGGTCTCTCCCTCTCATTCCTTCTCTACACAGCGGTACCCCTACTATTTTGAATCCTACTCCGATGAGTTCTCACCATCTCCGACAAAGGTAAGTTCATAGATCACCTTAAGCCTTCTTGGTTTGCGTTATAGGGTGAATTTTTAAAAGTTTTAAGGATTCTTGTAGGGTATTCCTAGCCACTTTCCAGCCACGGCTAGTCATGGAATTGGTAAATCCTTACTTCTCTTTGCTTTAGCTTTATTTTGACATAAAATCTCTGAAAAAATAGTTAGGAATCGAGCTCCACCAAAGCTTGGGAAATTTCCTCGGCCAAAAGTCTGGTTTTCTTCTTCGATGGGTTCGGTGACCTGCGAGCTAATTCGGGTCGACTGGACCCGTAACTTTAAACCAGACCCAAATCTAATTTGTATTCGGCCCAATCCACAAACCCATTTACCCAGGCCTAATTCATTAACCTTAGCCCAAGCCCAATCCTTAAACTCAGCCCAACCATTGGCTTTTAGCCTAATCCGGTCTATTCCTTTAAGCTTAGAACCTAGATCTAAACTGGATCCAACCCAGCATCTCGACCCAACCTGACGACCCGTTGACCCGACTCGTTGACTTTCGTTGACCGTTGACCGGTCAACATTGACTTTTGACTTTTTCGAATTTCGGCCAGGACCCCTCCTAGACTAATTTCGACGTCCTAATTCCAATTTCGCTGTCCATTTTCCTAAATTCTATCCTTTTGGTAGAGTTTTACTAAATGGCCTCTATATGTGGTTAGGTGCGTTTGTGGGAAGTGACACCATCCTTGCTAGCTTGAGCGACTTCTGGACAATAAAATATTTGTGAGTGGACCCCTTCTTAAATTGTATACTTTTATAAACTCTTAGGCTTGCATGCATTGCATATTTCATGAAATGAGCATGATTTATAATATGTTTTATAGATTTTCATAATTATGATTTATTTAAATTGCTTTTACGGAATATTTATGATTTATCGAACTTATGTTTTATGAAAGATTATGAATGGTTGGATTTTCGTATATGAAATTCTATGGATTTACGAATATGATTTATTTTACGAATTTATGAATATGTGCTATCATGGATTGATGAGATAAGGCTTTGAGCTTTTGAACTTCGGATTTGATGTGAGATTTTGAGATATGTTTTTGGTGCTTATGTAGTGGGTTATCATACAACACATCCACACAACACAGGTATGTAGACGTCTATGGCCATAGGACATAGTTGAGAAGATTTATGTCTATACCTCTTCTCCGGCGTAACCCGGAGTTGTACAGCTTCACCTTCGGGTGATGGACCATGGTTTTCTTCACTAGCATAACCCAGTGTCGTACAACTTCATCTTCAGGTGATGGACATGTACTGCTTTCAGGCGAATAAGGAGTTGTTGATATTGATGATATACCCCCAGCTTCACTAGCCCGGGGCAAGTGTCGGTGTGTGATGTTATATATCCTCTTATGCGCACATAACCTGGAGTCGTACAACTTCACCTTTGGATGATGAACCATGGTTTCTTCACTGGCGTAACCCAATGTCATACAGCTTTACCTTTGGTGATGGACCGGTCCTGCCTTTAGCCGACTATGATACCCCTAGAGAGTACAGTATGGTTAAGATTTACAAATTTTCCTTCGGGCGGCGATATCACCATTATTGAGAATTGTTTTATGCGTACTTTTTTTTACAAATAATTGCATGGCATGCTAGAGTTTTCAGAAAGCTTACTATATGTAGTATTATATATGTTTTCAAAACAGGGGGTTAGTATGTTCAGAAATAAAATGGTTTTCCTATTATTAGTATTATTATAAACTTTGGTTCACTCACCTTTTTATGTTTTTGCGCCCCCTCAGAATTTAGATTCGAGGCACACAATCCAGAAGTCAAGACACTTCCGCTTAGGCATCTCGAGCCTTATTTGTGTAGGACCTATTCCTGGGTTCTGGTTTATATCATAATTCTTTCACTTAATTCTTGATTAGTTGTATGCTTTAAACGCGATTATGCATTTGTGAATCTCTTTCTAATTATATGTTTTAGTTATAGACATGTTTAAAATGGCTTCGTCATTCCTGGGTGTCGGCCAACACATGCTCATCATGGTATTAGAGGGATATCGGGATCGGGGCATGTCAATACTTGTGGGTTAAGCACTGACATTGCATACATGCTGTGCATATTCTCATCATCAATGTCATGCATATCACGTTGAGATACTTCTCCCTAGCTTTTTAGAGATTGATTTGTCATTGTACATTTTGCCAAGGCTTCTTATGATGCAATATATGCAATTTCAACTCTTTTGTGATAATGACCTTTCCTCACTCAACTTATTAGCTTATTGGAACAATTCCTTGAAATGCAGTTTTTTTACTGAACATCCTTTGGAGTAGACTTTCTGGTGGTATACGTGCTTCTCACACTCTTATATCTTCTAAAATATATTGAGGTGGGATATGAAAAATTCCCAAAGATTGGAGTATACCCATAGCATGTCAACAAAGAAATCCACTATATTCAAATAGATGACAAGAGCAAAAAATATCCTCTTTCTTGCATCCTATAGTACTATGAATGCCCTTTTTTTTTTTTTTTTTTTTTTTCCCTCTTCAATCCTTAACTTTAAAGACTTTATCCCCAATGTCTTCATTCGCTTTTAATAAATAACATCATCCAACTAGTAAAACCTCCTTTTGAAACTACTGAAACAAAGAAGTAACTTCACTTTTTGACTTCAAACAAACCCAAGTCATACGTGTGCAATCATCAATACAAGTAACGAATTAATGAGCACCACCAAATGTAGCAGTCTTAAATGGTCCCTAAACATCAAAATGAATTATCATAAATTGAACGGAACTTTTATTTAAATTGGATGGGAACAAAGTACGATGAATCTTAGCCAGTTCATAAACACCACATTTAAAGCTAGAAGCATCATCCTTAATAAACAGGCTAGGAAACAACCTCGGTAAACAACCGAAAGACGCATGTCCAAGTCAACGATACCACAACCAAACCTCCGAAGCTCTGTTCCTCTCCCCTCTGAGATCATTTCACAGCAAGAACTTGAGTCAAGATCCAAGTATTGTTCGATGTCAAGTCCAAGTAGTAGATCTTCCACTTTCTAATACCATACCAATTGTCTTGTGAGTCCGAATGTCATTAAAAGCACAAAAATAAGGCCAAAAAATCAAAAGACAATATAGGGCGACATTTATTTGAGCAACAAATAATAAATTATAATAAAAAAAGGAACAACAAGTATGGTATCAAGATCAAGGGTATCAGAAAAGGAAACAGAGCATTCCCTGATAGTGAGGGCAACATTACTATTGGCAACACTCACGACAATTTTGATAGATGGTTTTAAGGCTTGTACTTGTCTATAATCACAAGTCATATGTTTAGTAGCACTAAAATCAATTATCCATGTATTTTTCGTAACAGATGTAGAAACCTTTCAAGCCTTATCATCGTTACCTTCATCAATAAGCAAGGTAGACACTTTCTTGACTATTTGTTTAGAATCTACCTTAAATGCAAAAGCAACAAGTGGCCCGCTCTCCGATGAGCGAAAAACATCTCCCAAATCCAGCACATGCGTTGGCTCAAGACCCATCAATATTAACCTTAAGCCGCCCAACCATTGGCAACTTCCAAATGACTAGAATAAAAGATGAATCCATAGTAGAAAACGATGAGATTGTGATATTCATCCCATATTTTAGTATTTGATTTCATTTTTGAAGTTTTTCGGAGGTTTAAATTAAAGCTAGTTCGTTAGATTCTCTAATTTTAAGAAACAAAAATATAATTCTTACCATCTATTTGGGCCATCATTTGTACCATCTCTCTACAGAGATGGATCCTACATGTGCTGATAGGATCTAGCTCTAGTAGAAATATGGTTTAAATAATGGTACAAATAGATAGTAAGTGTAACACTACTCTTTGAGAAAAGTGTATTGAGAGGTATTTTTTTCATTTCCAATTTACTCAACCTTTTGGGTAACTCTTGAGTTGGTTGGATAGAGCTCAATCCCACACACGTAGGCAAAAACTGTTGCCGAATTGGAGTTGAAACGAAAGAAGGTTGGCCTAGACAACACTCGGATCCCATGTCCGATTCTCGGGCCGACCCTAGTACTGGCAGCATTATTAGGTCGATTTTCTGGCCATTTTCGGCCACAAATCAGCTTGCCAACACCACCATCTATCTCCTCTCATCCCCCTAAACAAGACCCACCTTAAGTTCTCCCCGTTTGGTCACGATTTCGAGGCGATCCGAGTTCACCTTTTTCCCGAATTTTCGTTGCCACAATCGTTTTACTCCATATATCTCAAAGTCATCCACCACCACCAATTGACTTATCTTTAATCAAACAACAAACTCGACATAGTCATCCTCCTCCATGCATCTCATCGTAGTCACTTGAAAGTTAAAACACCAAAACTTTTTTGTTGACTTGCATGACTAATTTATTTTTTCAAGCTGTACTATTAATGCCATAAGACATTTTGACATTGAAGTTTGTTTGAACTTAAGTTTTAGAATGGTAAAATTAATTTTTCGATTGGGTTGTACTAAAGTAATGCCATAAGCGGTTTTGATGTTGAACTTTATTTCAAATTGAATTTAGTGTGTTGATCATGAATTTTCTTCAATTGGGCTCTATTAACGGCATAAAGCATTTAGTTACAAATGATCTAAAATCAGACTAAAACTGACTGAAACCAGACCGAACCGCAACCAAACAATTTGATCCATTTCCATTCAGGCTTCAAAACCGCCAAACTGAACTGCAAAAAGTTCTATCTTAATTTTACCCCAAAATCGCACAGAACCAAACCATGTCTACTCCTAAAATTATCATTGTATTAGTGACATTTAGTATGCAAATTTGTTCTACCCATCATTTCTCTTAAAGACAAAAAATTATCCATGAGGTTTCCACCAAAAATAAAAATAAAAAAAAAAAAAATAAAAAAATAAATAAAGGCTTTTTAGCCAAAATGGTCCCTAAAATTTACATAACACATCAGTTTGGTCACTGAGATTGAAAATCAATAGAAATGGTCCCTGAGATTGTCCACCATCCATTATTTTGGTCATTCCGTTAAAATCTCTGTTAAGTGTCCCGAAGCTTTTGGCCGGAAGTTTGGGCAATTTTCAAAGCTTCGTAACTCAATCGTTTCTTAACCAAATTTGACCCATAATATATCAAAATGAAGATAGGAAAGTGTAGAATAAGATTATATCTATTTGGAAGCCCAATGATTACCGAAGATGGCCGAAAAATAGTTTGAAAGGTGATTGGTTCACGGAAAAACTGGAAAACTCGTCGGAAATTAAGTAAACTTTAAACGTTCATAACTTCTTCAATACTCAATGAAATCTAGTGAATAAAAAACAATACTTATCAATGAGACAAAGAGAATGGTACTTTCTCGACAGTTAATTCGTCGTGGTTTGGTTGGAAAATGGCTCGAAAGTGGCTATCTTGGTCTCTAGTTAGCCACTTTCGAGCCGTTTTCCAACCAAACCACGATGAATTAGCTGTCAAAAAAGGTACCATTCTCTTTGTCTTGTTGATAAGTATGATTTTTATTTTTGAATCACTTGATTTCGTTGAGTATTGAAAAAGTTATGAACATTTAAAGTTTACCTAGTTTCCGGCGAGTTTTCCAGTTTTCTCATTGACCAGTCACCTTTTAGGCTATTTTCTGGCCATCTCTAGTAACCATTGGGCTTCCAAATAGATATAATTTCTTCTACACTTTCTTATCTTCATTTTGATATATTATGGGTCAAATTTGATTAAGAAACGAGAGCTACGAAACTTTGAAAATTGTCTAAACTTTTGACCAAGAGCTCCGGGACACTTAATGGAGTTTTTAAAGGAATAACCAAAATAATGGATGGTGGACAATCTCAGGAATCATTTCTATTGATTTTCAATCTCAAAAACTAAAGTGATGTATTATGCAAATTTCACAACCGTTTCAGCTAAAAAGTCAAAAAAAAAAAAAAAAAAAACAAACATCCTGAGGCGCAAGAGATCTCCAAAATCCCCCGCTCCTCTGGTTTCCTTTCTCACACAAGGTAAAATTTACTCTCTCTCTCACTTTCTCACTCACAAGAAGCCTCCATGGCTTCTTCTGCTTCTGCAATCACAACCACCCTTTTCCGTCTCTCCCTAATCCATTTGGCACCATCACCCTCCCCGTCATCTCCTTACACAATCCCATTCTGTTCCCCCAATCCCAAGGTCCAAATTCATCCCACATATTAACCTTCGGGATTCGATAGTCCGGTTGCTCGCATACTTTTATGTGTCTTGCTTGCAGGGTCCGAAATACCGATTCCGATTGTCTTCTTCAATGGCGTCCGAACCGAAAGATTTTCCGGCCAACAATCCGGTCCTCCAGGCCACCCCAGATGAAACGACTTGGGGTTACATCACGCAGCAAACTGTATGCAACCACGTCCCGTTGAATGAATATATAAAAATCTTGTATTTTTGTTTTTCTGACATTTTCTATGTATTTAATTTTGCTTTAGAAATGATTTTTTTACTATGGACTTTGATTGCAGATGTTCCGAATTAAGGACCCGAAAGCGAGTCACGACTTTTATTCGCGTGTGTTGGGAATGTCGTAAGTTTTTGTTATTGTTTTACGGCGTCTTGTTTGAATTCTCTATGTTTTTTTATGCTTTTTTATGTTAAGTATGAGATAAGATTTGCATTTTCTTTGTTTAAGTTGAAGAATTTTTCAGAATTGTTCTGTTTTCTAGTGCTTCATAGTTTGGGTGCATTGGTTGTTTCTTTGGATTTATCGCGATATGATAGCAGGATTTCAGTTGGTTTGTTTTATGTTATCATGAGATGTCTGCCTCCTTGATGGTTTTGTGTATGATTGTGTGTGTGAATCTGTATATATGAACTTTCCTGTGGCTGGAGATTCTGTAACTGGATGTTTTTGTTCAAAAAATTGACTCTGTAAGTGGAAATTGATGGTGATTTATACTGTTGTTCAGGCTACTTAAGAGGCTTGATTTTCCAGAAATGAAGTTTAGTTTGTACTTTTTGGGCTATGAGGTAAAATTCATAACGTCCCATCTGCTGTAACAGAATTTTATAGTAGGTGCTCTTGTAGGTTTTACTGTGGTAATTGGATTACTGTATTTCCATTCCCTCAATCATATGACACATCTCCGACATCCCATTTAATGTTTTTTCTTAAAGGAGCAATTTGGCCTTTCACATTTTAATCTGTGGAACCCCTATATGCAGTAAAAGTGTGATAGTATGTTTCTAAAAATTTTCCTGATATTTCCAGAGACGTTTAATTTTATTTGATCTTTTCTGGGGTAGGATCCTGCGTCAGCTCCAACTAACTCGGTTGATAGAACAGTTTGGACCTTTGGTCGGAAAGCTACAATTGAGTTGACACAGTGAGATTCTCTAATGTTTCCGACATGGTCTTATTTTCTGCACAATTTTTGTCTAATGTTTTCAGTAATATCTGACAATCACTTACATTTCCAGTAATTGGGGTACTGAAAGTGATCCAGAATTTAAAGGATATCACAATGGGAATTCAGAACCTCGGTGCTTTGGTATGTTAGTTGTCCTATGAATGTGTTAAAACATAAGTTTTTATTTTTATGTATTACAACACAGTTGTTTCTTCTCTTACTTAGACTTTGATTAACTAATTGATGTCAAGTGCCACGTATTATATCATGTCTTCTTATGCCGCAAGTACTGATGGTTCTAACTTCTAAGAAATGCATGCATTTGAACTTTCTCTGAACCATGAATTTAAAATACATTCCTAATGCTTAGTTCTGTCCGTAAAAAAAGTTAGGCTACAATTTTTCAAGAATAAAGAAAATTATAAGAGTGAACTCATTTGTTGGATTCGTTGTGTAGTGTGAGTAAAAGGTTTCCATGTTATTAACAAAAGATATGAGGGCTTCCCATCCTCAGTTGACCTTATTATCAAGAAGGCTTGATTTGTGAACGGGAATCTTTTTGTTTACTATACCATCATAAAACTACAAGACAGGATCAGCAACCACTGAAATTCATACAGGATGTGGTTTTCTGCATTTAGGGGAATAATTAAATTCTAAAGCGTTGGTAATGGTCGTTCAAACATGTTACATGTACTTTTCCTAGTTTGTACATAGTGATTCTGGCGGACTCGTGTGCTTTAAATCAATTCTTCTTTCTGGCATTCACAGTGATTGGCCTAATTGTTTTATTTTGTTTCTCAGGACACATTGGCATCACCGTTGATGATACATACAAGGTGTGTGAGAGATTTGGAAGTCTGGGGGTGGAATTTGTGAAAAAGCCTGATGATGGTAAGAACATTCATCTTGTAGAACATATTAGGAATTGTGAGATGTATCCTCACTGAACATTAGCAGAGATAATTGGCAGGCATTCATTGGGACACTGTAGATCCTTTTTGTGTGCATACATTGATACATTTCAGTATCAGGCAGATGGTTTGAGTTAACCAAAAGATCATCACTTTTCCTGAATTGAAAGCAGCAGTACTTCTAAGTTTGTACCAAAACACTTTGAGAAGCATTATGGTTTTTAAGGATTTATATGCATATCTAGGTGTGTGCTCATATGTGCATGTGTGAAGCAACAAAAATATGATGGGGGTCATTGTCATGGTGCATTTTCTATTTTTCACCATTATATTTGAAGAAGTAAATGATGGGGACGTATATACTGATTTCTGATTCCTAAGTTTCGTGATGTTGATTGCAGGAAAGATGAAAGGTATAGCATTCATTAAAAGATCCTGATGGTTATTGGATTGAGATCTTTGACCTTAAAACTATAGGAACAGTCACAGCTGATGCTTCTTGAATTCATGGAACTTTATTTTCAGGTTAATTTCAATCTTCTTATTCATGCTTTTAACTGATTGTGACCAAATTCTTCTATTCGAATCTCTACAGGATTGGATTTCAAAACATTTGGTTTACTGGCCTACCGCATCTTGTGTATTGGAAGCTTAACGATGCTCATCTGCTAACCACTGTGTTAAGCATTCTCTTTTATTATTATATTCCCTACCTTCCCTCAGAAACATGATCAGACGTTGCACTGATTCATGGTATTTGAGCCATTCAAAGTGCTTGTCTTCAAGTGTTTATGCATTTTTGCATGCATGGATGACTACATTGTGCAGACGTAGGATCAGGCACGGATGCGGGATTGAAAAACGGGGTGGGCTGAACTTCTAAGCTAATTTTTTTCTCAATCACATTTTTGGCCTAGTCTCTTTTGTTTTTGTGACATTTTACAAATTTTACATAACCTAAGAAGCATAAGAGTCATTTCATAACATCTATATAGGACATGTCATTAAGGAAATTAAAATAATTGCAATAATCTAGATTATTATTACTATTTTACCAGTGGACTGCTCAGTTTACATTTGGAACTTGGAAAGCAACGTGTCAAAAGCAATTTACACAAACCAAACACGATTCTTGATCCAAGTGACTGTCAATAAAAACCAATAAACTAAAAAAAAAAAAAAGAAAAAAAAAGTGTTTTGGTTATAGTTGCAGCCTTAGAGATGCTCTAAGAATTACAGGTCATCTTCTTCGTTAGGAAAATACACGTCTAAAACCCAATCATATTGCACCGCCGTCTACAGAAGGCAGCAATAGCTGTGAGCACTGGCTAATGGTTAAGAGTGAGAGGGTCAACTGGGAGCTGGGGTGGGCTGGGATTGGCTGCATACATAACTTTTTTCTTCTTTGTCTCTGTCATAGGTTAGGCTATAGCACAGCCCAGCCTTAGCCGGGTCCGTGCCTGTGTAGGATAGTGCAAGAGGGGTATTTACATTGAGTATGGTGCAGATGTATCCTTAGGTTTATCTGATTTGATAGGAAAAGAAATTCTAGTGCACCAGAATGCGAATACATTTATCCTGTGATAGCATTTGGCCATTAACACTTATGGTGGTTCTGAAATTTGAATGCTTGCTTTTTACAAAAACCTGGAATCTCCAGAAAAAGGGGACCAGCTGGTATATCGTAGCTTATCTGAGATCTGGACAGCAGCATGTGTAGTCGCATATGGTATGCATAATGGGTTTAATATTTTGATTTTATAGGTCAGCAGTAAGCATAGAAAATTTCATTCATAGAAAGGATGTGGGACCTTTGGATTTCTCAGCTATGTACATTGGTGTGTGGGTGCTCACACTGGAAGTGTGAAATTTCAGGTATCTGTTTCCTGCATTCCAGGTATATCTAAAACCGAAAATGTTCTTTTAGCGTCGACCAGTTTGCTGCTTGTATGGCAATGTCATGAACCAGTTTATAACTTTATAGATGCTACTACTTGCCTTTGGCCCTGCGGGTGTATCCGTGTATGTTTTCCAGGTGTTAATTAGGTGTCGTAGCTTGTATATATCAGACATGAATCGGTTACATTAACTACTGCACCCTTCTGTTTTTCTTACCGTGGTGGGTTTTCTTCTTTATGCAAAGAAATTTCAGGCATTTCTTGAAGGTTAGGTACTAACATAGTTGTTTATCAGCACTTTAATGCAGGTGAGCGGAGGTGACAACTTACACGCTACATGGTTTCTCTGTTTGTCCTGATATATTGGCACTTGTTCTTGTGTTTGTTTTGTTTCTCGTTGGTGTCTGGAGTTTTTGTTTTGTCTACTCGATTGTACGAACTTAATCCTGATGATCTTAATATGTTTATTTAAACCTTTCACAGATCAAGTGCAACTTTTGCAAGTATCGGGTTTCTTTGTATTGGCACCAACTATACTAACTTTTCCCCAACCTAACCAATCATTAGTTATTAACACCGTATAGCAATCCAAGGGCGTCCAGCTCGAGTACTTAAGAGCATTTATCTATGCTTCTACATTTATAGTTCTAATTTCGATTCTCCCTTCGCCTGCTATCTTGCTTGTATCGGGAAAAAAAAAAAAATACTGCATAGCAGTCACGGTCACTGAGCACGACGCAAATCTGCCAGCCGATCCGTCACACGAACGAATGGGATTTTCATTTGTTTGAGAAGAAAGCATATAGTTTTACTAGTCATGCATAAAATTGATGCCGTTGGTCAAATACAACAAAATGCTAGAGACATGAACCTAAATGGATTAATAGTTTGAACGGTAGTTACTCTGAGCAAAAGAATTGCGACTTTGTAGTCCAAAAGCTTGTGGTCCTTCCTGCAATTTTTAATTTGCGTCCTGCAATCAGCAACGTTTTGGAAATACATCATATAACAATGTTTTCCATACCCACATAGATCCATCCCTAAATTAGATCATAAAAGTGTACTCTTAGCTCAAAGATGTAAACATCTTTTTTGTTCCTTTTTTGGAGGGAAAAACAAACGTACAAAGAGATTCTCGACGGATCCTATTACTAAACATGTCAAAGAGTAACATAGGAACTATCACATGACGAAAATTATTATACCAAACACAAGATTAGCTATAGTTATGTGCCACTTTTGGCAAAGCTATTAGCATAAATGTTGTCTTCTCTAAACATATGATCAATCGCGTGTAATGTGGAATTTGCTTCAGTTGATAACAGACATCTTTGATGAAGGATGAAATTTACCACGGAATTTGTATCTCCTTTTTTTGTTGATAACAGACATCTTTCATGTTATCCATTGGAGAGCTCTCTGTAAACTTGCACGTACTTTTGCCATGTAAGTTTAGCCAAAATTTCAATAGATTTAAGTGAAAAGTGATTAGTGTGCCCTCTCCATAGGTAGTGAATTAGATTCCAACCAACCGTTAACTAGGTTTTGCAAAAAGTAATGCATTTAGGTTTCTGATTTTAACATTCTAATTTTGTAGTTGATCATGAAATTTGTTAGATTCTATATTTTGCAAAGAGTACTGTTTTGTATATAGAATTTTGTTTTTAGAATAATGTGATGCTTGAATTATTATCATTTTTTTTTTACAAAAAAATAATTTACCATGAATAAATATGTGGAAGCAGTATAATATTTTTTTGAGTAATGTACATTAAATTTACTTAAATTATGGAGAGTAAGATTTAAACTTGAGTGAAAAGAGATAGCACACTGATCTAGCTAACTTAACTAAGTCCATATCTACTCGTAAGCACAACATGATTAAAGTGGAACAATTGTTGTTTATATCATTTTGATCAAGTCAAGTTCTGGCTAAAGTATCTCTTTTATGTAATGCTTTATCAAGGGAGACAATGATAATAATTTCACTGGGGAAGATATTGTAACATGTATAGAGTAGCTAGGTATGTCTGTACTCAAAGATCATCGATTTCATTGATAAATGTGTGACATAAATAGCTAAAGTTTTATAACCAGGAAATCAAGGTCACGGACAATAGTCAATAAGTTTCTCCAATTAGTGGAAAAAGGCTACAAATTATTCATACTTTAATATATTGGCTCTTCTCTGTTCTGTTAATCCTCTTACTTCAAACGCTATCTGTTAATCCTCTTCGTTTATTGACAACAGATCACCATCCTCTAAATCATTAAAAGCTTTTAAATAATGGAAATTAAAATATTTGGGAGTGTCAGACTGTCAGTAGGTTCCACACCTTTTGACCTTACATTTTCACTAGAAAAGACATTCCCAGACAAGCTTTCCCCCACTGTCTTAAAATTAATCAAGTTGGAAAATCAATTAATAAAACAAAACCCTAACCCTAACTGGCAAGAGGCAATTTGTTTAATCAAATTGAAGCTCAAGTTAGATGCAGATGGACATATAATGCAGTGAAATAGTGGAGAAATCATATTTGAGTTATAATATTAATAAGTAGTGAGATTTTATTGGGATTATTGAAATTTTCACTAGAAAATGACAAATTATTGAATATATTACATGAAACAAATTTTCAAGGCTGCAGCGATCATAGGCCACTCGTCAACTGCTCCCACTTTAATAAATCTGGTCTGGGGCATATGACTGACAGAGATATTGTGTTGCATCATGCAAATTTGGAGAGCTTTGGACTGCTTCCCAATAGGGATTCCCTGTCACTTCAATAAAATACATGTCTAAATTGAACTCTGCTGGCTACAATATGAACCCCCCCTTGTTTTTTTGCTTTATTTTTCTTTTGAGGAAGGCTCCATGCGTGTACAAGGTGGAAACTGTGTCGATAGGTGCTGGGGAAGATAATAAAGGGGGAACAAGATATGATAGCTGATCTATGTAGACGAGAGCAATTCCCCAGGGGCTTGTGTTTGATATACAGACTTTAGGTCAATATATAACTAAGGACCATGGTGATTTCTTTGTTCCGCTTGCTCATGCAATAAGATAGTATGCTCACTTGCCTCTTTTGCTTTGTTGAATTTACTTTTAGTTTAGTTGGATTTTCAGTATTTTGGCAGAAGACGTAAGTGTTTCTATTTTCTTATAATGAAATCCAATCATTTGGCAAAAAGAAAGCAAAAGAACAAAACTTTGATGGATAAGATTTGCATTACAAAAACCAGTTTAGAAGAATCATGTTGTGTTACATCTGATCGGTTAACTAAATGAATTAAACAAGCCATATTTATTGCAGATATTGTGTTTAGTCCCCAAACGTAAATTAACACACTATCTTCAAAAGATCCAAACACGACTTATTAATATGAATTCTCACCCCCAATCATGAATTCTTTATTTAATTTCTTTTGAAGAATAAGAAGTGGGCGCATGTTTTTCCCATTGGAATTTAACATCTTCACAAAAGAACATTTTTCACACGCATGTTAAGCCCAATAGCTTAAATAATTTTAAAATATTTTGAATGTATTTGGGGCTATTAAAAAAGAAGCTCTTCAAAACTTTCTTTGATACACAAGAACATTTTGAGAAGCTTCAAGTTTGTTTGCGAGTGTTGCGTATTCTTCTTCTGCTTTCTGTTTGTCTTATATACTAGTTTTCATCAAAAAGCTCAATCGTATTTGGGAGGACTGGATTAATTTTAAAGCCAAATTTATGAAGGGGCCTTGGTTTTGCTTTGGTCCATTGATCCTTTACTCTAGTTTAGTGTTTGTTCATGGAATTGGAAAAAGTAAAGTTGAGGGACAAAATTTAGGCATTTCTTTAGGCATATAATTGGTGATGGAAACTTTACATTTTTTTTTGGCATGAAACATGGCACCCCACGGTCCTCTTTGGCCTCCTTCCAGATGATGTTGTGGTTAGTTTGATTGTGACTGATCTTCTGTACAAGTTATTTTCTGTAGTGCATGTTTTTCCACAAAGAACATTTTCCACATGCATATATGACAAGTCCAATCGCTTAAAAATTTTTAAAATAATTTGAATGTATTTGGGGCTGTTAAAAAATAAGCTATGCAAAACTTTCTTTAATATACAAAAACATTTTGATGAGGGATTTGCATGCATTAGGAAACTTAAACTAATTTAACTAAAAATGCACTAAAAAAAAAAAATTGTTGAAGAAATTTGAAATGTACTTGATACGACACATTGAAAGGGTTTATAAATGACTACTTAAAATGAACCATTTGTTAATCCTTAAATTCATAGCTTTGTAATGTTCATGTGCATTTTAATGATACTTTATTTTTAAACTAATTTATTCTAAATTTCTTAGTACTTGTAAATATCTCATCAAATATACATTTTGGAGAAGAAAACCTTTGACCCTACTATAGGTGAGCTAGTTTCTTTTCCCTATAGTTTGATTCTTAAAAGTGTTTAACAATTGTTAGAGGGGTTTGGGTAAGGGTTGTGCTATTTACACATTCATTTTTACCTTCCACACACCCTTGTTAATTATGTCCATTGATGTTCTTCAATTCATTCAATCTGACAGCAAAAAATTGAAAGGGATGTGTTAGAAGTAAAAATGAGTGTGTGCACCGTTTGGGTTATTATTGTATAGGGTTTTGAATGAAAATATAAACTTGAAAAAGAAGAGAGAAAAAGTCAAGATTTAAGTCATGAAGTAAGCATTCATAAACATATGATCCTCTATTTATGTTATGACTAATTGCTTTTTAGTTTAGAGTTAACGTAATTAAGGTTCATATGCCTAGGACACTAAATTTGTTCAAGAAATTTTATTTACCAAATGATAGGGCCATATTTTTAACGTGACAATATTTGATTGATTTAGACTTGAATTAAGCTTTGTTATTGACAAAATATATAGTGAGGCATAAATTGACATATGAAAATTATTATAGCATAAGTTTGATGACTCTACCATTAGCTAAATATTGTAGAAACCTTCTTTTGCCTTTTCTTTTCCTGGTTAATTTTTGAGCTCAAACAGTGTTTTGTTTCAATGGACAGTATTTTATCTCTTTATGTTTATAAAAAGGGAATTGTTATCAGCACTTCAAAATTTTCATTCTACACTCCAAACTTTCTATATTTAGAAAGAAAAATACACTTGTGAGGATTGTAGAATGATATTTTTGGAGTGTCAATAACATTTTCCTATAAAAATACAACTTATTTCAAAGAATCTCATGAAGAGAAATGTTAAGAAGATTTTCTAAAAGTAGGATTGCCCATAAATTCTTTGCCACTTCAAAGTTTAATGTGAATTTTTGTGTTAATATTATAAAATATTATGCTAAAAATATAAAAGAACATATAGTTAATAAAAAATTTCACTTTTTGGGAAGTATTTTTTACCTCATGAATGAATTCTGCCTCTCCAAATGTATAGTCTAATCAATAGTACTCATTACCTTGTTTCTTGCTGAAACCAATTTTATTTGAAGTGTCATTAACAGTACTACTACTCCTGGCAACCCCTTCTTAGTTCTTATCATCATGGCATGCCGCCTTACATACAATCGGTTGTGGACTGATCAAGACACACATTAACACATATAATAACTTCATGGCCCTAGGGTTTTAACTATTGCACAGAATATAATATGAGATATGTCGTTTATTGAGACTACTGAGATTATGATTTTATTAATAATAAACCATATTTTAGAGCTCGAGCGTTTTGCAAACCTCCAAAATTTCCAGCATCATCTTTTTGTCTTTAAGTATCTGGAAGTAAGCAAGTTCTCACTTCCAATCTTAAATAAAAGATTCTGAGTGATTAACCTTACTACCGTCGCCTAAAAAAAGACCTTACTACCAAGCAACAGTAATGCACCCTCTCCGCATACCAACAACAAAAAATAAATTCCTTTATTTCATGTTGAGGAACAAGTTTTACTTAGTAGTAGTTTTGTTATTTGACTAGAAATGTATAGTTTTAGTGATATTATTTAGATATATAAAATTAACACACTTACTAACACATAAGCTTCAGGATTCTCAAAAATCACCATTATCAATTATACAAATGAAGCTTTAAAAAATGAAAAACAATAAGATAACATAGCACGCCTTGGTTGAATTAGTTCGTGTTTGCATAAGATTCCTGTTTTTTGTAGCTTTCATAACACATTTTTATTCCTGAAATGAAGTTGCAGTGAAGGACCCGTACAACAACATAAACATCATAATCATCATCACCATTCACATCCTCCCGAAAAGAAATGCACAAACAAAATAATTAAAAAGAGCTTTACCATGTACTGTCAAAAAAAGAAATGTTTCATTTCATATATCATCAGATTCAGAGTTCAGAAACATATAGAATAGAGGTCCACTGGGTCAATCTTTCTGAATATCTCCCCCACCACCACACCATACCCCATCAAATCCTTCTGATCATTTTTACTTACAACAGTCAGTCAGTAGACTCAGTAACTCTTCAGCATTCAGCAGCTACTAGCATTCAGTAACTTCAGTAGAAATACATGACCTTCTCATCATCTTCTGTCTTGCTTTCATCAACATTGAATAATAAGCTGTTAGACTTAGAGGACTCATTAATAATAGTATTATTATTATTATAATTATTTTTACTTCTAGTACTAATCAGCTGCTGCTTAACATCTTCGTCCAGATCAGTAAATTCTAATGTGTTGTTTTCTGATCCAAAATAAAACCCATTTGACCTTTCGGTCCATTGGTTGCCATAGTTAAGCATCATGAAGCTCTGATGATCAAAACCCATTTCTTCTTGTTTGATGTTATTAATCTCTGATCTGCTGCAGTAGTCATAGCTGATCTGATTATTACAGCTTCCATCAGATGAAGTACTGCAACTCCCTTTACTTCCAAACACGAGGAGGTTATTAATATTGTTATTTTTCTTCACTCCAGCTGGGTAATTTAGGGTTGGAAAAAAAGAAGAGGAGGAGTTGGTGGAAATGTTCGAGAAATTATTGGACGTCAGAGAAACTTGTGGTGGCAATGGCACTGGCACTTCAAACCCGAAGAAAGATCTGTTGTAATTGCTTAGGTCTTTGTACAGCGATGATAAAGGTTCAGATGGAATTAATGGTTGGTTTTGGTAATTGTGATGAGAGGAAGAAGGAAATGGGGGAGGCTTTAGTAAATTTTTATGGTAGTTGTGAGGTCGAGGAGGACCCATATGCATCCCCATGAGCTTCTTCTTGAGCTTGGTGTTCCAGTAGTTCTTGATATCGTTGTCAGTCCTGCCTGGCAGCTGAGCAGCTATAACTGACCACCTGTTTAATTTAATTATAATTAATTAATTGTTAATTACATATATAATTGTTCATTAAGTTCCAGATGAACCAAAAATTTATTCTGGCTTTCCCTTAACAGCTGTTAATGCTAGATCCAAACTTGGCATGCATGCAGTGAAAATATCCAAAAATACCAGATTCTTGATAAATGCAGTTTTTATAAACAAGAAAAAATAAGGAAAAAAACATGAAACTAATCTTTGTCTTTTCTCTTTCCTCTTTTTCCTTTTCTTTGTTACTGATTTTGGATAGGTTTCATCAACATCTTTCATGACTGCAGTTGATAATTAAGGAAAAAAGAAAAGTAGACTCGATGTTATAGTTATTGAATTTGAAATTAGGTAAAAAGATAAATGAATTAATATATAGTTCGAGTAGAGAAGTACCTGCTTCCAATACTAACAAAGAGGCTGCATATTATCCTGTCTTCCTCATCAGAGAATTCTCCATGTTTGATGTTTGGCCTTAGATAGTTAAGCCATCTCAATCTGCAGCTTTTCCCACATCTCTTCAGAGCTGATCCAAACACCCAATTTAATTAACTCACACATAAATAATAAAAGAGAGAGAGAAGAATTGAACCCTTACCAGCTTTCTGTGGGAGAGCAATCCAATTCCCACCAGTCCCATACTTCTCTATGTACTCTTTTAGCTTTGAATCTTCTTCTGGTGACCATGGTCCCTTCTTCACGTTTGCTTTGTCACAACAAGGAGCCCTCCCCATCTCTCTCTCTCTCTCTCTCTCTCTCTCTCTCTCTCTCTCTCTCTCTGTGGGAGAGAAGTCTCGCTTTAGATCTCTTGGGTATGACCTAAACTCTATTGAGGAACCAAAGGTCTCACCTTTTGAAATGGATTTTGAGTTTGGGCGATGATATGCCTTAATAATAGTGGTATGGAAGGGTTTGGACAGCGCAGCACACTAGAAAAAATTATTATTTTATTCAGTGATAGGCTTTTAAGTCAAAACGAGAGACAATGTTCAATCATCAGATTTCTAACTCCCTATGCCAATTAGCTTAGCTAATCGAACTGTCTAACTTTCCATCTCATATATGTTGGCACCCCACAAATCATCATTTATCATCATCAACCTCACTCTCATACGTCTTTTCCCAAAGAAAGTATCCAAAGTTTTCTACTAAGTAGAAACAAAATATATAGGCAATTGAAGTGATAGCTAGAGGCCTCCGACATTTTGACATTTTCCCAAATCATAATCCCAAAGTAATAGCTACTACCTAGATATACATTAACTTTGTATGGAACTTTGAAATTAATAGCCTTTTGTAAAGAAAATCAACATGATATAATTTTTCAACTTAATAAGATCATCTCCAAAAGAGATGTCAAAATCATAAGTGAAATGCTACTGTGTATATTTGACATTAAAAGTCTCTAAGCGAAATGTTTTTTGTTGATTGAATTTGAAGGTTTTGTAATTTAATGTCAAATTTGACATCATTGTCAAATTTATTTTTAATTCATTTTAATGGTGATCTCTTATTCTACTAACATTTCAACCCAAAAAATAAAAAAATATTAACATTTTTTTAATTACTACAAGTATTTAAAACTCTATTTAAATAATAAAATAACATTTAATAATTTGGTTGGAGAAGGATAAAATTTAACATAAGGCTTCAGATTACTACATTAGTCATCAATTGTGTTTTGATTCTTATAATTTAACATTTCATTTGGAGATTGTCTAACATTTAACACCTAATTCAAGTTTGGAATAATTTAAGAGACAAATCAAGTTTTAATTTCCGCACATCACTCTATGAAATATGACTCATATCTGAGTAGGTGTGAAAACCATATACTTGCAGCGTATGGGCCAAAACTAGCATCGTGGAGCTTCGGCTTCTCTTAAAGTCAATGCTTCATTCATTACATAACTAATTACACAGTTTTCTCCTTATATTTGTGTAAGTGTGACTTCCATGCGTAGAAAAGGATCCCACATCTTCTAGTTCATCCACTAAAAAGAGGATCGTATGGTGGAATAAACAAGAAACATATATTGGTAAGATGATAAAATCGGAACCTTTAATTTGGCCTATTTTGAAAATTACTTAAGGCGAGTGGATGATGTAAAATATGTTTAGCTCTAATATTTCTCTGCTTAATTGTATTTTAAATATGCGAACATGTGATTGATATATTGATATTGTCAATAACTCGACTTAAGTTGTTGGAATCAATGGCGGATGAATTAAGTAACCCAGGTGATCCCAGACCACTCGAAAGCTGGAATGTGGCTGTGAGGACCTCCGGGAATCACCCAAGTTGGGCATGTAGGGGAGAAGAGTGTACCAACGGACCGGTTGCTGCAGGTTTAGCAAATGACTAATGAAGGAGAAGAAGACTATTCTGTTTTTTAAAAGACTTGGCTAAAATAACGTCTTTTTAAGCCAAGCTATTTAAAACAAATAATTAAAAGCAAGTATTCATATTAAGCCATGTGAATGAGACCCTTTTTAATTATAAATAAATGAAGAGAGTCTTTTCTCTTTCCTCCTGCCAGAGATCTCCACCCAATCCCATTTTGCATTCATTTTCTCTAATTGGGTAATTCTCATTTCCAATTTCCTTTTTCCTCTAACCCCACCTAACGGATCCCCAAGCCATCGGCTGCTTTACGCCTCCCTCTGTTTCCTCTCCATGACTACCATATGGTTCACTTCCCTCTAGTCTCCACCACCACTTAATCACCTAATTTATGAATTTAAGTAAGTTTTCTATTTTAGTCTAAATTAATCATATAAGATGTTAAAATTGATGTGTATTGGATGGATTCATCAATTGATATAGTTTTTTTGTTTTGGTTAATTGATATGTGTAGAAATTAGAAGTATGGAATGAGATTATAAGAAAAAATCATCAACAATTAGCTTAGACAATCCTATTTCAATTAGTTCAACTCTAATTTTGGATAGTTCCAATCCTATTCCGGATAGCTCAACTCCAATTTTAGCTAGTTCAAAATCATCATCGATCTGTTTTTTCTTGTATTGACAATGAAAGTATTATGACACATTTTCAGAGTATGAAACCTTGTCGTGGACAAATTTAAGTTTTTGTAGTTTGTACAAATATTATGAATGAAAAGTTTGTAGTTTATCATTTAATTTTCCAATGTTACTTTCTTTCATTATTTTTTAACTTTTATACTAGGACCACTCAATATTAGAATCCTAAATCCGTCATTGATTTGTATGGTTGACGATATGTGGCTCTGGCTTATATATATATATATAAACTAAACTAGAAAAGTGCAGTTAAATTTAACACAGTTTATGATACACATATAGGTTTGATTTTCTTATTCAAAAGGGAACTGTTATTAGCACTCTAAAAATCTCATTCTACACTCCTTACAAGTGTATTTTTCTTTCTAATTATAGAAAATTTGGAGTGCAAAATGAGATTTTTGGAGTGCAAATAACAATTCCCATTCAAAATAATGAAAGATGTTCTTCCTAATCCTTCATTGCATTTTTTTTTAATGAAAGTACGATATTCATTGATGAATAAGTTGAATACGTACAACATTGAGGATAGGGTGTATATAATGGACCTCGATAAAAATATTGTCAGAATTTCAACTCGGACGAAGAGAAAAAGAGCATCCCATACCATTAAAGATTATAAAGAAGTACTATCCTCAACAAGAAGATCAGAGATTACATTGGGGGTTCCTCGAACAAATTACATGAGTATCTAAGATTAAACCCAACCTTGCCAACCTATGTGCCGCCTTGTTCGTCAGTCGCTGACTAAATGTAGTCTTCCTTCATTGCGTTTTTTTTTTTTTAATTCCTTCATATTTCATCAATAATGCAAGATCCATATACAATTATGTTAAGAGCAGTACATATTATCTTCACACATCACAATATCACAATTTTCATATCAAGATATTGTTTTGTCCCATAGGTCATGATGCGTTTATCCTTATACAATAGGGTGATGCCATCCATATCTCTTTTTACTTTTCACACACACCCTTTTAATTTTTGTCCTTTCATCTTCTATAATTCATTTGATTCAATGGTCGATAATTAAAAGGTGGGTGTCAATACATATTTGACATTGCCATGCCATTAGAAACACACATCGCACTGTAGATTCTAGAGCATGCTCATCGCCTCCAATTCCATTTTTGGGGGACTGAGGGAGAGAGAACACAATTGACACCGCCCCTACCCATACGGCCTTAGGCGATGGGTTAGGCGATAGGCCTGATTAGCCTGATCAGTTGGGGCTTAGGCTGGAGCTCATTTTGTTGATTTTAGTGGATTGAATCACCCAATCCCCCTAGCAATTGGGATAGGTGGACTTGCTCTAAAAAGGGTAAATAATTAGAAAATCTTAGGAAGTTTAAGGCCATCTCCAACCGAAGGGTCCATAGGGCCGAAAATAGCCTAAAACCGTCTCCAAATGAAGGCCAAGCCAAAGGCTCGTGGGCCCCACTGGATAAAAAATGGCCAAAGGGCCAACCGGCAAACTCAAATGAGCCAACCAGCCAGCCCCGATCGGGCTAAAAAATTTAAATCTCAATAGCTAGTTAACGTCAGCTAGCCGTTATATATATTTTTTTTTACAATTTTTTTTTTGGGCCACAAATTTAAAAAAAATATTTAATTAAGGCCCAAAAAGGTGATTGGTTCTATACGAGGATGTTACTTTTATAAGCATGTTTGATTGCTCAAACCTCTCCCACAGCCAATGTGGGACAAATATAATGGGTGCCCCAAATATAAGTTTTCTATTAGAGATGGTAAATGTGCATTTAATTTAAGTTGTTGTAGTTTTTAAATTTAAATAATATGTTTGGCCCTTGGTTGAAGATGGTAAGAAATATGATCTTGCACTGTTTATTAAAATATTAATTTCTTAGAAGGAGCTTTCGGTTGGAGATGGTCTAAGTAACGAAACGATGAGATTATGCCTTTTTACGCTTTTTTGGCAATTCTTATTAAATGTATCCATATCAAAGAATCATTACACAATATTCATGATCATTGTTATCTAGTAGCTAGAGTACAGTGCCTGAGATGCACATAGTAACTAATGAGAGTGATGATATAGTTTGGACCCATCAATCAGATTCTTTACCCTTAAATTCATCTGATCAGGTGCCCGGACCGTAGACACTAATCAATGCCACCTCCTTGGATTGACGATGCATCATAGCTATTGACACAACTAGTTTTAAAAAGGCAAACAATCTTCAGAGATAGTTCTCGTACATTGTAGCATTTCCTCAATGGGATGCATCGACCATAGTTTTGTTGGGGTGTACGTAGGCTCACTATTTGGGTTTCTGAGTGACCCATAGGAATAGAGGCCTAATAATGGATCACTTGGACGAGGGACCCTACCTAGCCAGCCAGATGCATGATTTTGCAAGCCAAAAAAATAAAATTGTTTGGCACAGGAATTATGACCACTCTACATGGTTATAAAAAGAAGAAAAAATTGTGATTTTATATGTATAACATCTTCATTTCTAGGTAGCACTTAGTGCTACGGCTTGTTTATAATTTAGATTTAATTTTTACAACTGTTAGATCTTTTATGTTCAATTTTAATTATTGACAATTTTTCGGACCATTGACGAAAAAATTGCATTGTTTTAATGCAAATACTTCAAATAAATATCATTATCAATAGTTTATAGTTGATTAGTAATAACGCTCAAGCACTAATCAATTAATAATTTAATACGACACTAACCACTAAAATGGGCCCACTCTCTGAAATTTCTCATAATCTAAATCGATATCATTTTTTAGATTACTGTTGAAAGATTATTCCTATAAATATTTATTGAAATCAGAAATCATTCATTCATCTAATTATGACGTAATATACATACAAACACAATGTTGACAATAAATAATGAAACAATCATAATAATAATTAAAGGGCTAACTGAATTTTCGATCTGAGCGAATTTTTACTAGTTGATCTATGAATGAGGACCTAAAAAATGAACGGTTCATACATGAGAGCATCTTCAATCATGCTCTCTATTTTTTAATTAAATTTTAGCTAAAAATACCATAAAGTTAGTTTAGGAGCTCCCTTAAAAAATATACTCCAATCATACACTCTAGTTTAGGTAGTTATAACTAGTAGGAATAGAGTTTTTATTTAAAGTATTATTAGAATATCAGTAATTAATGTTAGGAGCTTTTAGGAGAATCCCTATCTTATAAGATGAATGTGGGATTGAAGATGAATTTTTCCATATTCTCGCTAAATTTAGTTAGGAGTTCATTTAAGGAGCCCATTAAAAATGCTATGGGACTAGTTTTTGTATAAATGTGACGTGTACATTAAGTTACTAATGATTGACGTTGAGCACTCATTAGATTGATAAATGTGTGGGTCTGACGTTTGAGCACATATACATTACACACACGCGGACTCACATTTTGTTTTGCCCATTATAACTAAGATGTGAATAACTTGGCTACGATAAACATAAACTGCAATGTAAAGTCTGAATCTCCACAACTGTATAACGAAAACTGCAATGCAGAGTCTGAAACTATAACCTATTGAAAAAATATTTAAAATTTGAAAGATGTGCTGCCAACTATAAATGTAAGTGTTAGACTTTGTGGTTGTAAAAATTTGCCGTCTTCAATCTCGACGAATTTGTATGTACAAAACAAATAACATATTTGATCAAGAACCAAAACACACGTGCCCACAAGGTAGGGGGTTGGTCAATGGATCTTTGATTCCTAAGTCAATGTCTCTGAAAAAAGTGAGTGTTTATGCGTAGCAAAAGCTTACCAAAGTATGGTGGAGATAAGCTATTTATAGGGAGGTGGCCGGCCTAAGTGTAAGGTCCTTCCCTACACGTGGCGACTTCCCATTGGCCAAGGTCATGTCATCCATATATAGGATGAATGAGGAAGTAATATTCTCAAGATCATAATTAGGAGATACTATATTAGGATGATGGTGGAAGTATCCTTGATTGGTTATGATAACGCTTCATTACTTGATTGAGTTGATTGGAATGTATTAAAGATAGGATTTAGTAATTATCATATCTTTATTGTCTTTGACTTTTCCATGAGATGAGCTTTGAGCAGCCGTAGTTCGATACTTGAACTTTCAGGGATGCTAAGTTGCACATGTGAATATTTGTGAGCCTGACCATTTAATGAGGGCAATCTTGTCTTCTTCAGGATAAATTTCACGTGTCACCTCCATGATTTTTAAGATTATTTTTAGCTCCACAAACTATACTTAATTAATTCATAATCCACTTCGTAATTGTAGTATGTATTATTGGAATGTAATTTCGAATTGTAATGAACGTCGGATTCCAACTCCAAATAGAGATTAATGTAACCCTATTATATTGCAATTTTTTTCATACATCAATATAAAGAGTTGTAATTCTACTTGATGGTAGAAAGTTTAAGAAAGTTTAAAGAAGGTTACAGTAAGGGCACTAGCTGCTTTTTTTTTAAAATATTTTTTATTATTTTATATATAGCTTCACTATTATTACGGGGAAGGGGAGAGTTCAAAACTATTACAATAATTTAGGAGAATTGGGAGTTTCGAACCCAGGACGCATGGGTAGAAACTCAATATTATATCCACCCGTTAGTTTATAATTTTGTTTGGTTCGGGGCACTAGTGTTATAAATTTCATTGACCTCCTGTGTTAATTAAGATAAATATGAATTATATGTGAATTAATTTTGATCCCCTAATTAAAAAATCCCATAGAATAGGCTTTTTCTTTTTTTTTTTTGGTTGTGTACATTAGGGTCATTTTGGGTGTAATAATTAATTAACTTTGTTTGTTCGAAATTAATACCGGTGATCTGCATGACCAGATGATAATCAAAATAACAATCATAAAAATTCATTGATGTACTTCTCTCGGGTTTGTGAACTAAACAAGAGAGAATTTCACCCTTTGTGTAGTCAGGGAGAGAAAGGGCTACTTCTTCGTTATTGAATCTTGTACAGATTCATTTCCTATTAGAGAAAGGCTAAGGAGATTGAGACTTTCTATGGATTTTATGCAACCTCACAATATTATTAAATATCGTAGTAAAAATATGAAATGACAGATAGTCTATAAAAAATTTCATTTTTAAAAGACCGCCTTAGCATTTCTCTTCCTCTTTTCTTCCATTCTTTTTTCTTATGTCTTCTTCTTCTTCTTTTCGTTCCATCTTTTTTGTTCTCCTCCTCCTCCTCCACAAAATTTTCTTCTTTCTTCCACGAATTGCAGACTCCCATGATTCTCGTGTATTCATGACGTTTTTTAGGAAACTTGTTGCTAGGTGTATTCATCATATTACGTTTATTTTGTTTGTTTATATAGTAAGTAGAGTATATATGCTTCATACGTATAAAGTATTTGTCTTCCTGTATATATAGTAGGTATATCTGGAGGTTTTTGGCAATACTTTTGTTTGTCTACTTATAACATAGATTTTTGTTCTCCGTATACATCACATGTTTTTGTATTTTATATATCTATTACATATTAATTAAATATTATAGATCACAGGTTTTTAACTTTTTATCTTCACATTGTATTTTTTTTTTTTTTTAATTAACTGATCCTATTTGTTCTATGGGGCTTTTAATTTTTTTTTTTTAATTAGAAAGTAGAATAAGGCATTTTAAAATTCAAATTTAAGAAATTAAATATATTTTTATTTTTACTTTAAGGGACAAAAGGGGCATTCTAAAAAATCAAATGAAATTGAACTTCATCTGAAATTAGATGATATTTTTTGGGCTTGGCTCAAAATGCCCTGTAATTAATTAAATGCAGTCTTGTGTAGCATATATCTTTGTTTCCTAATAACCTTCTGAATGGGTTTATATGGGCATGATACAAGCTCATAATTTTTTTTTTTTTTTTAAATTTAGGGCATAGTTTTCAAGTCTTCACATGCACTCAAAATTAAAAATAAAAAATAAAAAATAAAACAAAAAGGCAAAACAGAGATTAGAGGGCCAACAATTATATCAATAGTGCTCATACTTACATATAATAAAGAAGCATGCTATAGTCACTTAGTACTACGGTCTAGAGATATTTTTCTTCATTTGTAAGTGAGAGACTTTAGGTTTGATTCTCGCCAAAGACGAATTTGAACCACATTATTGCTAGCCCATTGTGAGACTTAACTCACTCCTCCACACTACTACAAAATTGGCTTAATGTGCTGGAGACTGGTGGCGCTTTTATACAATATATTGTCTAATAAGAAATTTTCGACAACCTTTTTAAATGATGTCGGATGACAAAGCATTACTGTCGCTTATATCAGAGAGAAATCATGAAGTGGAAAATGAGAACAGTGGCACTTTTAACTGACACATCCTGACCAGAATTGAGACATGTTGGCCATCACCCGAAGGTGACGTAACCAAATAGGAATGTGAAGCATGAAAATAAGAGTAAATTTAAACCAAAACTAACAATTAATTATTCTAAAGGAGTGAGTGCGCAGTAGTGGGCAGAACCCATAAACACAAGTGTTCAGAGTATAGATGACATAAAAGTGTGCAGTTGAAACTAGTTTAAGTGCTTACTACACAATCGGGAAAAGTCCCTACATTATTTATGGATATGTTAGAACCGCCGGATATTCCTCATACGCTACATAATAAATTAGCTAACTAGGACCTGGAGGGGTGAAAAACAAAAGGGTGAGTGGGCAAAAACAATGGTTTATAAAACACATTTATTTTCTGAACATACTAACCCCTCACCGTAAAACATGTGTAGTTTCCAGAAAATCATATTACGTATAAGTATAAAAACAACTGTAAATCAACAATAAATCCAGAAATACGCCAAATCACAATATCTCAATAGTAACATAATAAAATCAGGTGCTCATCAATCTATGCTAACACACGAGTTCATGTAGAGGACTTCTGACATGAACAGGACTGGGTGTAATCATAATATACGCTCTAGTGCTACAATCACTTGAAGACTGGAGCTATTCAAGGTCACGTACAAGTCAGAATTGTCGATTGCAACTTGTACGACAAGAATGGCACCTACTTGGATCCAAGGCGGGCATGCGGTGTGGATCTAAACATACACGTGAAAGACTGGCCTTAGGCAAGCACTAACACCGGGTGCAGAAATGTATGATGAGCAGGTAAAATGCATATGAACATGCCATGACAATATATAAATCTCAACCACGTAATAACATTTCTAAAATTAAATAAAGCATGGCATGATAGGCATAAATCAATCCAAAAGCATTTGTGGAAACTATCAAGTTTAAATATATATATATACACACATACATGCCCACTCACTGATCGGATTGTAGCCTTCTAGCCTTGCTTGACCTCATACGTCCTTGGGATAATCTCACCTATGTGGGAAGTAACTAAACTAATTAATTAATAAGGACATAAACAAAAAGGCTAGGAAAAACCCCTATAATTTGCTTAAACGGAGGGTTTAAATATACGAAAACGTTCTACACGAAGTCATAGACCCGTACACGTTGACCACACAGTGACCAGATGCCGGACGCGCCTTCACGCACTGCCTAGCCCACGACCACACGTGCAAGTCAAAAGCTGACAGACTTAGGGAATATTCCGTCTCACTTGACGGAATATTTCGCTGAACAGTAACGACGTTAGTTAACAGCGCTACCTAACAGGGTCAGAATGTTCCTTCAACTTTGATGGAATATTCGGTCTTCTTCTTCGGTAGTCCTTCGCCGTGCGCCGGTGCCGGCGGTGCCGTCTGGTTTGCCGATTTCTGGAAAAAAAAATTCAAAACTTTGTCAATTCTTAACCATTTTCAACAAAATTTATATGGAATTGAAGCCCATGAGAAGTAAAACAAATCTATACCTTTCAAAAGTCCAAAAAGTGGACGGAAATTATCTGAAAATTGCTTGAAGCTCTCGAGTCAAATTCCAACTCCTTGAAACTGTGTGTTTTGACGTTGGCTCATTTCCCAACTTAGATTAGTGGCCACAGGGAGTTGCCTAGATACTTCCAAAACTTTGTAACCCACATGGAAACACATTGGAAAAATTCCACTCAAGTCAGAGTTTCGAGTTGGACACTCAAAACTCGTCCATTTCGTGATTGGTTGGTACAGATGGGTTCATGAGGATGAAAGGAATACGATGGTGGTAATTTTAAGCTCGATTTGTGAGGTTTGATGTTTGATGTTTGCTCTTTGTTGTTGTAGAGAAGAGAGAGTCATGGTGAAGGAGAGAGAATGAGAAGATGAAAAAGATATGAGGTTTTCTGCTTGGTGAAAAAATAAGAGAGAGAGAGTGAGTCTAATTGGAGGAGAAAAGCTAATTGGTTGGTGAGAAAAAGCAAGGCACGAGTCAGATTTTTAAAGAGAAAAATGATAGGGTTTTGTACAGCGGAAATCACGCGAAATCTAACGTGCCTTATAAAAAATAATCGTTTTCAAACGCTGAATAATTAACACGCATGTATACAAAATCTACCTATTGTTAACTCACTTAAACTAAGCGTAACTTTTTCGTTACAAGTCCGATTGGGGTTGTTGGAGAAAATGGTTCTTCCTACGGTTTCTTAATCATCTTGATTTCTTGGATTTCCAGTCTTCAATCGTGGAATCGGTGCATGTGCTATCGTTTCTTTGTTTCTGTTTAGTCTTTTATTACTTTGCTGGGAGTTATTTTCACACTTAATTAGAAGTTTTGTATGGCGGTGATAGGTTTTTCAGTATATGATTTGGGGGTTTTCTAATTTCTGAATGCGAATTATGTTGTTGTGAGTGTCCTTCTCACAGATAAGTGAAATCATATTCAAGAAAGTGTCATTCTTTCTTGCCAGATACGAAAGTGTCATTCTCTCTTCTAGGGTATGAAAGTGTCAATCTTTCTGTACTTGTGAATTGTTTGGTTTTGTGCCACAGTTTGTTCAGCATATCAATTGTTGTTTCTTGTATTGAAGTGTTGATTTGTCAAATACATCATGAATTCTTCAACTGTGAAAGTGGATGGTTTGTTAGGGATGATTACTATAAAGTTGAATGAGGATAGTTTTGCCAAATGGGCTTTTCAGTTTCAATCTATGTTGAAAGGTTACAAACTTTTTGGCCATTTTGATGGGACTACTGTCTATCCACCTAAATTTTTCATCACTACAAATTTAGGTATCACCAAAGAATTAACTACTGCCTATATTGAGTGGGAGTAAACAAATATGGCTTTGCTTAGTTTGTTACTTGCTGCATTATTTGATGAAGCAATGGAATATGATCTTGGCTGTAGAACTGCTAGTGAAGCATGGGCTAATTTGGTTTGCTTATGTTTCTAAATCCAGGGTTAATGAGTTACATACGATTCAAAAGGGTGCTGATTCAATTGATAAGCATTTGCTTCGACTAAAGAATATAAGGGATCGGTTGAGTGCTGCAGGGGAAACGATTTCTAATAATGATGTGATGATTGCTGGTTTAGCTGGTCTGCCAAAATAGTATGCTATTATAAGAACTGTGATTCTAGCTAGGGAATCTTCATTTACTTTGAAAGAATTTCGTGCATAGCTACTTGGGGCTGAGAATAGGGATGGGCAACAGTTATGGTAGGCGGGTAACTACGGTTATTTACCCATAACCGTTTATGCTCATACCCGCATAACCGTTTACCCGTTGGGTAATTGCCTAAACGGTTATACCCATACCCATAACCGTTTATAAACAGTTAACCATACCCATAACCGCATACCGATTTAACCGTAACCGTTTAATAGCCGTTTACCCATTTACCCTTTTTAACCCGTTTATCTTTTTTTTTTTTTTTTTTTTAACCATTACCCCATTTTCACCCGTCTACATGTTTTTTTAACAACTTGAAAATTAAAAAAATATTGTCATAATTTTTTTTTTTTGACAATTAAACACCGTTATAGGTACATTCATCATACATTTCCGTATTTTAATTTTTTAAGTCCTTATACCATTCCAATAATTGAAATAATAGTTTACGGACGATATTTTTAATTGTTACCAATGAAGGTAAATATAATATTTGCTAAGTATTATTGGGTTACAAAAATTGTTTAGAAGACATTTCTGTCAAAGCATTTCTGTCAATTTCACAGTTACTCGCAAGGAATTAAATTAATTTGGCGAATTCCTTGATGATGAGAATCATCATTACTGTAGCAGTGTTATTGAGAGAAGGACCGATGAATTCCTTGCTAATTTATTGGGTGCTAAGTATTATTGGATCGAGAACATGGTTTGTGTTAATTTTACATATATAAAATAAATGGGTAAACAATGATCCGTTTATAACCGCGGTTAATACCCATAACCGCCTAACCGTTTATTTATCTAAACGGTTACCCATAACCGTAACCGTTTAATTTAAATGGGCGGGTAAGCGCGGTTACCCATAACCAATGGGTATTTGCCCATCCCTAGTTGAGAAGGAGATAGAAGGGGAGATTACACAACATGTCTACAATGTATGTTCAGGGGTCTAGCTCTGGTTTTTCTATGGTATCTAGTTCCTCTTCAAATCCACAGTATCATAGTCATCTTCTTGCAACAATTAGGGGAGTCTTAACTCAAAATCCATTTGGTACACCTCAACAGTTGCCACTAACACCATAAAATCCTGGAGCCTCTACTTTTTAGGCAGATTATCCTATTGTTTCACCACCATTTTCCCCATGCCCTCTGCACCATCTCCATATTTTCCTTTGCCTCCATATGGATATGGTTTTGTTGGTAATGCTGGTCCTAACTTTGGTCTTCGAAATCAGTCTTCTAATTTTGGGTTCAATAATGGTTCTAGGCCTCCAAATGGTAACATTTTCAAAGGCTCAAATAGTTCCAAAAACAATAGTGGTTACAAAGGGAGAAATTTCAATTAGGGTGGATTTAGACAAACTTCAAATAATGCAGGCTAGTTTAGTAAAATTGATATGGTAACACTGATACAAGGGTTAATACTGTCATTGAGTGTTATATCTGTAACATAATGGGACATACTACTGCCAATTGTTTCCATGGAGAGGTCACTCGACTCTTGATTGCTATTATCGAGGGAACTATGTGTATCAGGGTCAACCACCACCATCATCTATGAATGCCATGACTATTCAACAAAGTTCTCAGTTATTTCCAAATGACGCTTGGATTGTAGATTCTGGAGCTTCATACCATATGATTGTTGATGTTAGTGGGCTTACACAAGCAATACCATTTGAAGGCGATGACAAGATCACTATTGGCAATGGTACACATTTACCAATCAAGAGTGTTGGGTGTACTACACTTCAGACAAAAGATCATTCTCTAATTCTTAATAATGTTTTTCATGTGCTTCATATTGCTAGAAGCTTAATGTCTGTTAAACAGCTTTGTATAGATAACAAGAGTTGGTTCATATGTGATGAATGTAATTTCTTTGTGCAGGACAAGAAGACAAATGAGATACTGTATCAAAGAAAGAGTAGGCCAAGAAAGTTATTTCAAATTCCTGTCTTTCACCAAGTTAAAGGAATCCAGTCAACTACATCCAGTTCTGTTGCTTTGCTGGGAAAAGTGGTGAAGTCTAATCTGTGGCATCAAAGGTTGGGGCACCCTTCCACTAAAATTTTGTTTTCAATGCTTCACCAATCTAGTATTTTCAGTAGTATAGATGATTTGCATAGCATGTGTAGTTCTTGTATTCAAGGAAAAATGTCAAGAATACCATTTCCAACTAGGACTGAGAAGTGTTTGTTTGCATTTAAAAAGGTTCACTCAGATGTTTAAGGACCTTCTTCTGTCAAGTCTTTAGATGGATTTAGGTATTATGTACTCTTTGTGGATGAATATATAAGATACACTTGGGTATTTTCAATGTGTAATAAATCTGATGTGTTTGTAATTTTTGTCAAATTTTATCAATATGTGCTGACTCAATTTGGGATATCCATAAAGTGCTTACAAGTTGAAGGTGGAGGAGAATATGTCAGTATAATGTTTAAAGAATTTCTTGCTGCTAAAGGAATTGTTCAAATGTTGTCATGTCCTTACACTCCTCAGCAAAATAGAATTGTTGAGAGGAAGCATAAACATATTGTTGAAACTATTATCACCTTGCTAACTGAAGCTGGTTTATCTTTGGAGTTTTGGTACTTTTCATGTGCTTATTCTATGTTTCTCATTAATCGAATGCCCTGTAAGTCTTTGATGATGTCCTCTCCGTATAGTGTGTTGTATAAGAAATATCCAGAATTGAAAACAATGAAGATTTTTGGCACTACATCTAGTTCTCTGTTCATTAGTCAATCTAAATATGCTGAAGAGTTGTTGCTTAAAGCAGGAATGGAGCATTGTAAGCTTACTTCAACACCATCTAAACCACACACCCATCTTTTTGTTGCAGAAGGTACACCATTATCTGATCCAAGTCATTACAGAAGTCAAGTAGCTGCTCTGCAATATTTAACATTTACTCGCCTAGATATTGCTCATTCAGTCAATATGGTATGCCAATTTATGACAAATCCCATTTATTTACATTTTCACTTGGTAAAGTGCACACTAAGATATTTGAAAAGGACTTTGGATTGTGGTCTGAGGTACACAAAGAGTGAAGATATCTCTATTAATGGTTTCTTAGATTCTGATTGGGCTGCTGATATTAAAACAATGAAGTCTATTATAGGCTATGTGGTGTTCTTAAGGACAAATCCAATATCGTGGCAATCTAAGAAACAATCTACTGTGTCCAAAATCTCCACTGAAGCAGAATATAAAGCCCTAGCTTATTGTGCAACTGATGTGTTCTGGATTAGATCATTCCTTAAAGACATTCATCAATTTTTGTCTTCTCCTCCTAGCTTACAGTGTGACAATATTTTTGCTCTTGCAATCTGTTCAAATCCGGTGTTTCATTCCAAGATTAAATATTTAGATACTGACTACCATTTGTTAGGGAGAAAGTTCAAAAAGGTGATATCAAAGTTCAGTATTCCTAACCGTTGAACAAGTTGCTGATATATTTACTAAAGGATTGCATGGTCCTGTGTTTGTCAAGCACTATCTTGGTTTGGGGTCTGTTGCTCAGTCTTCGTCGCCCTCAATTGCCATTCCTTCTTCACTTATTACTTCAACTTTATGAAGTTTCTGAGGAGCCGTTTTTCCATGGTTTCTCTTTGCATGGCTGCAAACTCAGCAATGACATTCCCAACTTCGTTTGAGGGGGGAGTAATAGCTATATACATACACTTGTCATGTTTGTATTCGTCTAGTTGGTTAAAGGTTGTTAAGGGTAGTTTTGTAATAAGTCATTGTATGGTTCCTATATAAACCCTTGTACAACTCATAGAAGAATCTTATCTTGCAATATAACAAACTTTCACATTTCTTTCTCTCTAAGTTTTTCCTGCTCTTCCTTTCTTCTTCATTGTTTGTCACCGACATATCGTTGAGAGTTATCACTAACCTCATATATATAGATGAATAGTTAAAAATAAGGGACGAAATTTTTGGAAATTTTCACCCTTAGGTTGGAGATAGTCTAAGTGCTCATTGTAAGGCTAAGTCCACCCTCCTCCCTTAGTGATGACATCGTTTGTTGAAAAAAAAAAAAAAAAAAAAAAGGTTTATGTCTGACACATTGTTTCTTATGGATTCAAATTTTTATGGTAGCAATTGCATGCTTTAAAAATTCAAAATTTTATTTTTACTCACTACTCTACTTATTATCATTAGATGAGTTTAAATTTTGTGATTTGTGTCTATCAACTAGACGGATGTCAAAATTTAAACTCATTTAACGATCATAAATAGGATATTGAACATCATCATCACTTGAGGGTAATGAGCAAGAATATTTCAAATTCAAAATGTATAATTTAATCAAATAATGCACTTAATCAAAATTTTTAAAATTGTTTTCGTTATTTATTTAATGGCCAATTTCGTTACTTAAAAATTTAAATTTTGTGATTTGTGTCTATCAACTAGACGGATGTCAAAATTTAAACTCATTTAAAGATCATAAATAGGATATTGAACATCACCATCACTTGAGGGTAATGAGCAAGAATATTTCAAATTCAAAATGTATAATTTATTCAAATAATGCACTTAATCAAAATTTTTAAAATTGTTTTCGTTATTTATTTAATGGCCAATTTCGTTACTTAAAAACCATTCAACTCTAACATAATAAATTCAGTAGACATTACCAAAACATTTAATTTATGTTTTCTCCAAAATATGTGGTGGGGTGTTGAGTGTTGATTGAGTCTAAATCAAACAGACTCTTAACGATTCGCCCACCAACATTAAAAAATTATTGAGACAAGTGTCATTATCTACATTGACCGACTCTTAGTCTTGGACGTGCATGCTTTCTGTCTTCATCACTTTCTCAACGGCTGGTAAACTAAGTTAGACAAATGTTGCATGCTTAACAATTACAAATTTAATAACAAGTGAAGAGTCCTTCTAAAATGTTAGGTTCATTTAGATAGATTCTTTAAGGAAGGGATCTTCATCGAATTTCTACGATCTGGAATTATTTATTTTTTTAAGTTGTATCTCATAGATCATTCTTGTAAAATATTAGCCAAATTAGAAATATTTGAGACATCTAATTGAATTTAAAGAAATTGACGAATACTATATTTGAATAAATATTGAAATTTAATTGTAATCTATGAATTAAGACTTACAAAATAGCCGGCTGAGATTGTTGAAGTTCAATGTGAAATGAGTCCTACAACAAATCCAAATTTAATTTTTTTTTTTTTTTTTAAAGATTTCTTCCTTTTATAGGGGCTGCCATTTGATAGTACTTGAAGCTTTACCGGTCATAAGTTTTTGAGTCGTCTCTATAACCTTCTATTGTGCGACCCATAACACTAATTTAGGAAGTTAACCCTACCCGTCGTAACTGTGGGAGGTATTGCAATCATCATTGCTTTACTAGGAATTGAAATGAGTTTTATTTTTCAAGGCTGTTATTTTCATTCTAAAAAGTCATTATGCACTCAAATTTAGTCAGAAAAATGAAGAAGAAAGAAGCGCATGATGAATATTTTGAAGTGTTAATAATAATTCTATTACTTTTCTTTATATAATTTCAATACAATTTTTTTTTTTGCAAAAAAAATTGAATACAAAATGAGGGGGCCAAAATATCGAATAGGAATTTTTTTTAGTACAATGATATATTTTATATTAAGGGGAGGAAAAGTTTGGCTAAGCCACACCAATGGGCAACCTAATTTAATATCGAATTCGCTATCTACAAGATTTGAACCTAAGACCTTTCACTTACAATAAAAAAGAATATCACCAGACCGTAGTACTGAGTGACTATCGAATAGAGATTTTAAACTCTAAGCTTAAGTAATGGAGTATATGCTCACACATTTATTTATTTTTGCCCATCAATTTGAATAAATTAAGCCAAAATAATGGACATATATAATCCAATGGAAGTATGTAGAAGAAGAAAAAAATGTGTATTTATCATTTCCTTAAATTTTCCAATGCATAATCAAGATATACAGTACCCGAGAAAGCATGCATATATCGGAGATCTCAAATGAAAGATAAGTATTTTTTCTGCGTCCATTGAAGAATAGAATGGAGCAAAGATTGATGGGCATCGTCCTTGTGTGGCTGGGGAGAAAAAAGATGTATGTATAGGAGATGACACTAGTGTTAGTTTGTTCAAACTAGGGTTTGCTTTTACGCACTAAGTTAACAGTTCAAGTTCCTTAAGATATAACCCACATAATTAAAAATCAATCCAAACTAAAACTGCTGGTTTTTCATAAGAACAGCATGACTCACGTAGCATATCAAATTTACTTCTATTATAACACGTAACAATTTTTCATGCAGTGACTAATAAGCTCGAGTTGGTTTCATAACTTTAATTATCATTGATTTGGAATCGTAATACCGTTTTAGCATGTCATTTAGTATAATAGATAAATAGTACTAGCTATTACCATCACAAAAACATTTCCATAAAACTCATGCGTTTATTGAAAATATGTATAATCCATCACAAAAACATTTCCATAAAACTTTAAAGCAAAGATTGCAGGGTAATATTTGCAGAACCGAACGTGAACTAGATTGCCTTCTTTAACAACTCCTTAAATTTAGACAAAAATTTATATAGAAAACGAATTGATAGTTGGTAATATTCCCGTTGAGGCAAGATAGGATATGTTACTGTATTCTAAAATAATTCAAGCAACTTATTCAGCTTATAGAACACGGAAGAAGCGTAGAGAATAAAAGTCAAAGGAGTTCTTCTCCTATATTGTATTTAACTGGGATTTTCCGCTCCAGGGATCCTATCAGCAACCTCGCTGTCTGGTTAGTGACGTCACAAGTTGCGACAGCCATGGCGGGAAGTATCTTTTTCAAGATTCGCGCTGCGGCCTCACCGCACGAAACGTGTCTTTATTTGGTGCATCGGTCTTCGTGTCCCCCGTGGCTGGAGTTTTCTAGCATTTCTTGTTACTGCGGTCGTTACTTGTACGTGATATTCAATCTCTCATTTTTTTTAATGAGGTCGTATGACGGTATGAGGGAGCCAGGCTGGGAGAGCTACGGAAGGAGGGAAGGAGGCAGTGGGATTTGGCTGTTGAATTTCATGGCAGTATTTGGGGTTGGTTGGTTTGCTGAGAATTGAGATTTGGTTCTCACTTTCATGGATTACAGAGTTTGCGAGGAGAAAGAAAAAGCAATCAATCAGTCAATATCTCCGTGGCATTTAGGGAGGAACACAGATCCTCTTCGGATCTGTGCAACCGGAGCCCTAGATCAATAGATTCAGATCATTAAAATTTGATTAAACAGTTATAAACAGGAAGCTTCTCTAAAAATTATAATAATTATAACCATTAGATCAAATTTCAATAATCTAGATTTATTGATAGCTAGGCTTTGGTTGCACAGATCCGGAGAGGATCTGTGTTCTTTAGGGAGGTAGAATTTGTATGTCAATGAAGGGATTTTCATGAGGAGTCTCAAATATTTTGAGGTTTTTAACCATTAAATTTTTTATTAAATTGAACTGTTAAAAAGTTTGAAGTATTCTATTATAACTTTGAGAACATAACATTTTTTTTTATCAAGAAATACCCAAAACAAATGAACTACCAAGTTGTGCTACATCATTTTCAATTGGTCAACATGTTGTTCAATTTATTAAACAAGTTTAAGTACATCTTTTACACCCTTTTGTGGGGTTGTTGAGGTTGGTGTATATATAGTTAGGGAGTTTGACATTGTGGTAGGAAAGAAGGTTAATTTGAATTTTTTCTATAGTAGGAATTCGTACTTGAAAAGCTATAACTATGAATTCCTCAAATTTTAGTAGTGACCGAATATGCGTTGTTGTAAGCTTGAAGCTGTTAAAGAAGCAACTCATTTGATTGTGTTCATTAGTTAAGTATGAATATGTACTGAATCATGAACTTATTAATTTGACCAACCACACCATGTTTTTGGATCAATGTATTTTCGGTAAACTTTTAGATTTCATTTGGTTGGGAATTTTTTTAATTTGCCGAGAAGGATAAATTTACTATAAAAGATTAGAAACTCTGTGCAAATTGCAATGAATATCTTTTGAAATCCATTTATTTTATTTGTTTCCATTGATTCTTATAAGTAATGCTAGGTAGATTAATTTCTTAGACCAAAATTATAAACCATGTGATTTGTTATCAATATGAAATAAACATGTTAATCAATACTTTAACAATAATCTAATTATGAACAATCACGTCATATGGTTTACAACATATATATGATTTAAATGGATGGTCTCTCTAACATTTCTCAATTCTTATTCAACTCAAGGATTGGTATACATGTTTGGAGTGTGATAGTCTAAACAAACAATAGTAGCTTTATTATAATTTCATGTTAATTCCTAAATTTGAAGGCACTCCATTTAGTTCTAGCGTGCTAGCTAGCATACTCTTTCTTTCTGCGAGTCAAACAAAAATAAAGCCAACAATGTAATCACTACAAGAAAAGTTGACAAGCCACTATATTAGTTGTACATAATAAGGTGCTTAAGACTTTATCAATAGCTTCCTCACGCTATACCCACCTCATTTTGTACAACGAATGTTAGTGGCACTATTGTTAACTTTTCTTGTAATTAATGAGAAATAATTTGTTCAAAAAATATAAAAAATAAGAGATGTTTTTAGAGAGTGTGTGTGTGTGTATACGGAAAGTTAAAATATCATCATATAATAATCCAGAAATTTCATATAAACTTTGTCCTCAATTGTTGATTTTTTTTTTATATACAAGAAATTTTAGAGAATGAGAAAAGTAACAATAAAGAACCTCGTGTCAATGTTTAAATACTCTTGACTACGATCTTAAGCTATCATTGCTCAACAAAATCGATTTATGCCTCCAAATCTATACCAGCAGGTACATATTGCAAGCATGCTAACAGCAACACTTTATCAGAAGGATTTGACGATTTGTATTTGTACCGTCGGACAAGAGTCGTGGGTAGGCTAGATACACTAGGTCATGCACGGCAGTATCCAAGATCTTTGAGCAAAAGTAGTGTCTCCTCACACTCGTCCCCGACTTGATTTGGGGGTAAACGTGTTTCCTCTAGATTTAAGGCCCACCTCCAAAGAATATGTTTCATGGCACCATCGAGGCATCGATCCTTCACCTTTAACCTTCCTTTTAAAACATGATTCTTATATTCTCTCTAGGCCATGGGGTTTTCTCTAGTGCACATCAAGTTTGTACATTTAACTTACACAATGGAATAAAAACCATGAGATTAATTGGCCAAACAGTGCTCCAACGACTCTTGTTCCATCGTGTAACTTAGATGTGCAAATTTAATATGCATTCGAGAATTTTCATTCTCTCTAGTCTCTAAAGCCTAGAGAAGTTTTTCACGCTAAAGCTTTTAAAACAAAGTAATTGGTGAATTTTTCTTGGAATTAGGGCATTCTTTTTCAACCCACTCGATTCCAAGTTCAAACCCTCCTCTCTTCTTCGAATTGGAGATTAGTGTAGAATATTATTTATACTAAACAAAACCCGTTCAAAACAACAACAAAAAAACAAAAAAAAGGGTGCTTGCATTCATTAAAGTTGTGGGTCTAAAGCTTGGGCCTCATTATTATTTATTGTGGGTCAAAATATTGGCCTTGTTATTCTTTTGGGTCGAAAGCTTGGGCCATTTTAGTTCGTACATTCTACAGCATATGACCCGACACAAAAAGTAGAAAAAAGAAGCAAATTCTGAGTTGATGCGAGCAATCAGGGAGAGGGGGACAGTTTGAATAGGGTTGAAAAAGAATATCTTAACCACTTGAACAATCCACAACTTGCAGCAATTACAGTTGATTAAACCATACAGCCAATATTTTTTTTTTTTTTTCTTCTTCCTTTTATTTTGGTTGTATAAACCGTACAGCCGAATTCTTTGTGGTGAAATAATGGCTTCTGTCTCCATGAGCTTGAAACCAAAATGGAAGCAAAACTACTAATAATTTTGTGGTGCACTCTTGTCCTCACGGTTGCTATACCACAGCAGTTCCCCCCAAGTCCGTGCCCATCTCTCTCACGGTACTCGTACGACCTCTATTTGAAGGATGAAACACTTCCGACCAGTTTGGTGGACTGGATGAAATTGGACTATAGAGATTGGTAAAGACATGTAAGATATGATTTGTGAATTCATAACTCATCATATCTGATCATGTCTATCTCATATTATAACATAACAAACAATGGATTAGACTCAATTCCATTTTAATTAGTCACAACTTATACCAATCAGCCAACTAAACAGGCCATGTCGGACCAAACCAATTCACTTGTTTTGTAAATTCATTCATTGTCTCATTGTCATTACTGACTCCAACCCATTTTAATCGAGAAGAATTTATGGTGGTTTGATAATCACTTCATTTTTAATATTCTGTTTTTAGTTTATGCAACAAAAAAAAAATATTTTGTTTTTAGTTTGAGTGTTGTTGTGCACTCCAAGCATTTTAGATATAGAAAAAAAATACAGTTACAAAGAATGCATAATGAGTTTTTTTAAGTGCCAATAATTTTTTTTTTTTAACAACTAAAAACTTAAAACTCGTATTTTTTATTTTTCAATTTTTTTTCCTATAACTAGACTAGTTGCCAATGAGTATTCAATTTTCATAAAAAGTGAAAACAAAACTCTTTGGCCATGAACTCTGGCTTGCGCACTGATTTCAATTCGATTCATAATATACTTGATTATCAATTGACATATAACTATTATAATTATATAAATCAATTGTGTTAACATCCCTCCCACCACATGACACAAGTTACACTACTATCGCACATACAACTCTCCAGCTACATTTTTTTCTATTGTAATCATGCTCATACCATTTGGAAGAAATTTTTTTATCAAACGTGATGCAAGATTTTTCAAGTCAACCCGTTCTATTCCCATGCCTTCTCCTTTAATCATTGTCTAACAAGTAACAACCAACCCCTCTTTGCTTTGCTTTGCTTTGCGACAACATCATCTCATAACCCAACTAGCCACTCTTTAGATCCAAATAAATATTTAAAAAAAAAACAAAAGAAACAAAACAAAAGACTAGTCTGCAACTGAGAAACTCCCCCAGTTTCTCCCACCCACCATGAACAAGAAGAAGTCAACTTCCCAACTTACCCTTTTCATCTTCCTCTCACTCTCTCTCACTTCCTCCTTTTCTTCTTCCCAAACACCCAGAAAGCCACCTCCTCTTCCCATTTTGCCCCTCCCCTCTTCCCCGCAGCTCCAATGGCAGCTCGGCCACATGGCAATGTTCCTCCACTTCGGACCCAACACCTTCACGGATTCCGAGTGGGGCACCGGCCACGTCGACCCCTCGGTCTTCAACCCCGCCAAGCTCAACGCCGCTCAGTGGGTCCGAGTCGCCAAAGACTCGGGCTTTTCGCGCGTAATTCTCACCGCCAAACACCACGACGGGTTCTGCTTGTGGCCAACTGAGTACACCAACTACTCCGTGAGCTCCAGCCCATGGAGGAGTGGCCGCGGTGACGTCGTTGGTGAGCTGGCGGCGGCGGCCAGGGACGCAGGCATTGGATTGGGGCTTTACCTTTCGCCGTGGGATCGGCACGAACCGTGCTATGGGAAGACTTTGGAGTACAATGAGTTCTATATGGGTCAAATGACAGAATTGCTCACAAGGTAACTTTTATTTATTTATTTATTTCTTGAATTTTTGGTGTATTTAGAGTTTTTGTGAATTGGGTTTGTTTGATTTTATTGATCGAATATTTCTTGTCTTACTGTATGGTTCTGGAATTGTGTTCAGCAATTTTGAAGTCTAAGGGATTGTTTGGTATCCTTCTGGGATCCAAATGTTTGTTTCTGAAACTAATGAGTACAAGTAATTTAGCTACATTCATCGTTTTTGTAAACGAAAAAATTGGATCCAAGAAGGATACTAAACAGGCTCTAAAAGTTGTGTGCTTTTATGAGTTAATCATGTGAATTGTAAACTGGATTCTCAGTTTTCTGCATGATGTGTTTTTTTTTTGTTTGGTGAAGTGGCAAGCCTAAGCCCCAACAAAAGCAAAGAAACTGTCATCTTCTAGAATGCAAAGTAAAGGAGGGACGTCTTTAACAACATGAATACCCGAAGGAAGAGAGCTTCTGATAGAAGCAAGGTGATGAGTAGCTTGGTTCTCTTGCACTTCTCGATCGATTTGAGTAAGAGATGGTTTACATCAATTTCCTTAGTCACCCTAGTCACAGTTGCTAGAGAGTCACTTTCAACATCAATAGGTATGAGTCCTTTGTCCCAAGTTAGTTGTAGACCATAACATAAGCCCCACAGCTCCGCCTCAATTATGCTTCCAACACTGATAGTAGCAGTAAAACCAAACAACCAGCAACCGTAAAAGGCTCTTTTGGAAAACTTCCATCAATGTTTAGCTTACACCTTCCAGAAGTATGAGGACCCCAATGCATTTTGACCACAGCCCTAACAGGTTTACCTCCCAATGATTGATTTCCCTCGTACCATTCCCTTGAACATTGCAGAATGATATTGAAACTGACATAAGGAGGCTCAAACTAGGATTAAACACACGATTACACCTCCATTCTGACAATGCCAAAAAAATTATCAAACACCACCTTCCAAGGCAACTTATGTAAAGTACACTTGCTTTTCAGATTAAATAAAATCCAATCACGAAGGCATAGAATAAAAGTGCATGACCTCTTAAGGATTTTGCATGACATTTCCATACTTTAAGACCATATTGATAACTGCACAGCAAGTGTTCCAAAGTTTCAGAACTTGAAGGACTTCTAGGACAACAAGGACTAGTAGCTAATCTTCTTTTAAACCTCTGCATAGTGGGTGAGAAGCTTTCCATGTCAAGTTCTTATTCTAGGAGGAACCTGAAGCTTCTAAACGAAACTCCATTTCTACTCTAACAACTCCTCAAACAAATACAAATAAGCAGAATTTTCTGAAAAAACACCACTTTTAGCAGAAAGGGTACCTCTCCAAGTGTTAGAGCAGGAACCAAGTTAGAATTATCCACACTAGAACTAGAAGTCTCAGTTTTTACCATTTACAACCTGAGCCTTTTTTTTGGTAAAAAGAATGGGTTTCGGTTTATAATTTCATGTTCTGTGCAATTCAGTCTGTACGTGCTCTCGTAAATGGAATTGATCTGTATTTTGTCTCAATATTATTGGCTACAACTTGATATTTGCGATGTTTGTTTTAACTGGTGGTTGGTGTTGGGGCTTGGATTCCTTATCAAGGTTTATGTTCTAATTCATCTGTGGTTGTTCAACTTGGCTGATTCTGCTTTGGCCCCAAAAAAAAAACTTGGCTGATGCTGCCATTCCAAGAAGTCGTTTGAATTTCTTCTTGTTTGATTTATGATGAATTACTAGGACAAATATTCAAAGACCTGGCGTTGTTTTTTGAGTTTTTTTTATAAATTTTGGAACAGGTATGGAGAGATTAAGGAGGTTTGGTTGGATGGTGCAAAGGGGGAAGGGGAGAAGGACATGGAATATTTCTTTGATTCTTGGTTCAGTCTCATTCACCAACACCAGCCTGGGGCTGTCATTTTTTCTGATGCCGGTCCTGACACCAGGTGGGTTGGGGATGAAGCTGGCGTTGCTGGGTCTACTTGTTGGTCCCTTTTCAATCGGAGTGATGCCAAGATTGGCGACACTGATTACCAGTGAGTTCCCTCTTCTAACTTCCATTATCTTTTCTTTGTTGTTCTAGCAGTTGGATCAATATATGTATATATGCATTTAAATGTAGGGGTGTGCTATCCACACACCCCTTTTTACTTCTCCTACGCCCCTGGTTAATTTATGTCCTTTGATCTTCTTCAATTCATTTGATCCGACGATTGAAAATTAAAAGGGTGTGAGAGAAGTAAAAAGGGGGGTGTGGATATCACACCCCTAAATGTATGCAATGCAATCAGACAACACACATCTACTTATCTGCACTGGTTATATATGCTTAAAAGATCCTGTGTGAGTCAGTAAGAGAACCCGTGAAGTTGCAACCAGCACCTTTCTCTCTATGCACTTTATTATCTTCTCCAAAGTATCGAAGCTATGAGTTAATACGGTGGCCTATATAACAGATACTCAAGTGGAGGAGATCCCTTTGGGCATGATTGGGTACCACCTGAGTGCGATGTTTCAATCAGGCCTGGTTGGTTTTGGCATTCATTGGAAGTTCCAAAATCCGCCAGGACCCTTCTTGACCTATACTACAAATCGATTGGAAGAAACTGTCTCTTGTTACTCAATGTACCTCCAAACTCTTCAGGTCTCATATCTGCAGAAGATATTCAAGTGCTTCAAGAATTCAATGACCTCCGGAAGTCGATATTCTCTTGTAATCTGGCCAAAACGGCCCTTATCAACGCGAGCAGTACACGAGGAGGCAGTAACCATTCTTGGTTCACCCCCGGTAATGTCCTTCAAGAAGGTATTGATTCATATTGGGCTCCTGAGGGAAACCAGTCGAAATGGGTTCTATCCTTGAACCTTAAAAAATTAGTGTCATTCAACATTCTGCAAGTTCAAGAGCCGATTCAAATGGGACAGCGAGTTATCGAGTTCCATCTTGAGGTCCTCAATGAGGAGGGGAAGTTGAATAAAGTCGTCAACGGAACCACAATCGGATATCAGAGGCTTCTGCAGTTTCCAACCGTAAAATCTCAGTACTTGAGGTTTGTTATTGACAAGTCCCGGGCAGACCCGCTTATCTCGTACCTGGGTTTATACATCGATCGATATTCGATTTTGAGCAACTTATCTCATACAACCTCACACGCAAGCAGAAATGGCAGTCAAATTCTTCATTACCATATTGAATCCAACCATTCTCAGATTGCTGCAATATAGTGTTTGTATATTTTGCATTGCATGTAAATACACCTTCATCAGTTTTTCTCCTTTTTTGTTCTCAAGGAATAAAATTCATTGTCAAGATACTTCTGATATGAATTCTTCATTTTCGTTTTGTTGCTTCTGCTCCATTCCCAAAATTTCATCCTCATGCCCTATTTCCAAATTTGCGACAACTCAATCCCACCCCTCCGAACCCAATTCCTCTAGTCTTCCATTTCGTTTTTTAATTTTTTTTTTAAAATAATTATTTCATTAATAAATTTTTTGACCAACTACTATATATGATTAAGCTAGAGGAATAGAAAATGAAGAAAATATTTATTTGAAGAAATTAAGATAGTCGCAAAGAAATGGTGAACGTATAAGATAGTGGAATGGGTTTATCACGTCCTCCGATTCTTATATTCGAACTTTATGACCATTAAAAGTTGTTGATTTTGCACACAAATAACATCTCTGTAGCCCAAATAGAGTGTTATAAGATCAAATGTAAGAAGTCATCAAGATCATTGGTGATAGCTTTGCATTCTAATTTCTATATAAAACACAACACATTACGTACACGTCAAGACTCCTTTTGGAGAATGGCATTCCACAAAAAAGAAGGAAGCGATCGAACTAATAAACATAGAGACGTCTAGATAACTAAAACTAAAGCATGAGTACTTGAGCCCAACAACGCAAGCAGCAAGGCAGCAGAAAAAATCACAAAGACCGAACCTCGTTATTAGGTAATTTTGATGTCGTGAAGAAGCCGTGCAGCCATTGAACCATATCTTCTAGCTTCCCAATCAGTAAGTTTACCGTTCTGAAGTCCTGTCGCTGGCTCAGTCTTCCTCAACCTTTTCATCGAGGGAACCACCGTCTCCTTTTTCCTTACAACTCTCGGCTTCATCAACTTTCTGATCGATCACATTAACTGCGTTTTCTGCACTTGTATCCACTTCATCAACTTTCTGATCCATCGCATTAGCCGCTTCTTCTGCACCAGTCTCCACTTCACCCTCATTCGGATCAATCACCTCAACTGCGTTTTCTGTAAACTCCTCAGGAGGCTTTAATGTCATAACGTAAAGTGGAATATCTGGATGTTGGTAGGTACTGTCCATCTGCAGGAGTTTGACAAGAAAAAAAAACATCGTATTTAGGAAAATCAAAGGTCAGAGTGAACCTTCTCTCCCAAGCTCAATCTCATATGTGGTCCCTCATGAATGACACAAGACCCTGCAATACGTCGTCCCCTAAGAATATCAATAATTCAATCCATATACTAACATCACATGCAATCAACGCCATAGCTCATATTCAGATATTGATTACATGTCACAGGAACCAGGAGTTTGACTTGCAAACCACATGCAGGAAATGTTAATACTGACAAGTATTTGGATCTATGATTCTATATACTGTATTACAAAAACTATGCTGTACCTTCGAATTTGGAACAGTTTTCACTTGGAAGTTTCATTTCCACATTTGAAGCATTTGCTCATGGACGCTGTCGATTGAATCTCATACCCCATCTTCCCAAAACTGAAACAAACCAGTGCATCAGTAACAATGATTAGAAAATAAAAATAAAAACTAAAATCTCTGAAGTACCATACATAACTTGTAGTCTGGGGCCCTGATAATTCATGTATTGTCTGCAACAGTGGTTCCAAGAGATTTTCTTTATAAACCCGAAATCCAAAAAAGTTGAAAATAGATCAGCACAGTTTAATTAATACTAATTAACAATATTAAAAAAAGGACTAAACATCATAAATATGACATTTGAAAGACCGATATTATTATGGAATCCTGAAACAAACAAAAGGAAAATAGAAATGGGAGGAGGAAAGAAGACGGGTGATCCTAAAGGAAGTACGTAAATTGAGTTGGAGAAGCAATATCAAGAGTGAGTGCGACTGAGTTACCCGCATATGAAAGTTTTATTGTCCTTTCTAAAAAGAAGCCATTACTTAAATCTCTAAAGATAGAAGTTCAATCTGAATATCCAGGCATGATGCTCCATTTCCAGTACCCTTGGGAAATGAACGCTAAAAGAACAAAAAGATTCAACTCTTCATCTTGGTGAAAAGGACATGGTTTGGACTGTGGTCGACCAATTAATGGCTCATTTCTGTTTAAAACCTTCTGTACATCCAGGGACTCCAGCCTTACCCAGATGTAATTCGTTACAATCCTTCACACTGAATACCAATGAAATCCAAAACTATCGTGTCACAATAAATACCATAGATATAACTATTTGCCATTGTAGATCAATAAACAACTGAAGAAATTCAAAGTTTCAGTTTTCAGAGGAAATTAAACGAACGTACAACATCAGTTCCAATGATGTGGTCAAATGGTGGACCAACAGCTCTTATATGATCCTCATTTCCCCAGCTCAACTCTGCTGCCTGGATTGACCCAAATGAGTCTAGAAAAAAAAAATAGCTTACATGAGTTGCGAGCGAAAACCAGAAAAAGGAAACTAAACTGACTAAACCAATTTAAACGATTGGTTTGGTTAAGTTCAGTTACATAAACTTAAAACCAGAAACAATTGGTGCAGTTCTAATGTTGAAACACTAATACTTCCTACACGGAACAGACTGGACATAAACAAAACATATAATTGCATACGAAGTGACAAGACAGGTCCATTTTATTGTAATTATCTTCCTAACTACACCATATTAAATCTTAGCATATAAATATGTCATGGTCTCTCTCCCCAACACAAAATCCATCAAGGCTGTTAAGGTGCTTGTTTTTGTAAAATCTCTCAGAAACCACCAGTTCTATCCCCGTAACTCTTTTATTGATTTATGGGTAGCTCCAAGACTCCAAGTAATGCCCTCCTACAGCTAAATAATTTAGTAATTATCGCGCTAAGGCACACCAAATGCATGTATATGAACACACAAGCATATATGAGAACTAATACATGCACATGGTATTCAAAAGATTCAAAGAAAACTAGAACCAGAATTCATCTGTGCGATCCTTGAAGTGTTCCATTCAACATTTCTCATTAGCAATGGCAAAACCTCCACTTGATCTGTCATAACCATGTCACAGCCCAGTAGTGCCATGCCTGAAAGAGAAAATCAGATGGAAAACGCTTGAGTAAGCAAATCGAACTACAAAATTCAAGCAGGAAAAGCATAAAAAATCATACAGATAAAATTCAACATAAGCTTAACAGGAAAAAAGGAACTCACCAAACCCAGCTACTCCACAACCTGCTCCAAGTTCAATGACGCGTTTTCCTTTCATTTTAGATGGGGAGAACCTTCCCTTTCTGCAATTCTTTTCCTGGAATAACCAAAAAGGTCACATGTACGTTTATAAATAAAAATCTGCTCCGGAAGTACAGTATGTATAAACAAATGATGTGCTCTGGAACCAAAGAAAATCAAATACCTAACCGAAAGGATAGTCTAACTCCACCATCAGCATAAAAATATATAACTAGAGCACAAAAATCATTTTCTCAACAGGGATTGATCATTAAAATTTTCTTCAGGCTCAGGAAAGTAGCAGCCTTAGGGATTGCCGGCTCTTTTGAGAAATAAAAGTCCAGCTCTGCCCAGGGAAACAATGGCAACAACATAAACGAAGGGCCTAGGTAGTTGCTCCCCCTTCTTAGTCAATGGAGCAGCTGGGGCATCTAACTTTCAATTCAAAAAGTTAATCTAAATTGTAGCGTCCCTTTCACGCCAAATGAATGAGTTGAATAATCCCTTGTTATTCCAAGGAACCAAAACGAAGTTAAATAGCAGCTGCTCAATAATATGTTAGTTGTAGTTTTTATCACTTCAATTTTTCAGATTTACAGAATTATTTAGAATGATAATGGGAATATCATTACCTAAACAAGTTGGTTGTTTTTTGTTTCCTTTCGTTTGATCAAATTCAAATCATGAGTGCATAAACACATCTATTTTAAGTATGAACATCCCTGCTGTTCCTAAAATAACCAAATGTTGCATTCAACTAGGTGCAAAGGCCCCAAACTTTAACAAGTTTAAAATTAACCATAAAAATTCACCTACATGCATATGTGTGGAGTTTGGGAAATGTGGAAACTAAAATGATCGGCAGTTGAACAAGAGTGTCTAGGGGGGTAACAGTCATTACCAGAAACTTGACAAACACCAATGAGGCATCCCAAACTGTAGTTCCCAAATGCTTTGAATTGGGATCCTACGGAAAAGATAAAACATTCCACGGTCAGGGAAGAAGTTATTAGGCCATATACGATTACAAAGCCAGTATTAAAGTTGATAACGGATAACTCATGCAACAGAACATAGTATACCTACAAGCCATGGTAGAGAGTAAACATGTCTAAGGAGGATTGGCGAAAATAATCATACAGAAAAGTGAAGAGCAAAAGCAGTCACTACACAGAAAGTACATTATGGTCCCTCTACTACTACCATACACTGCATTGTTAGTTCTCCTTGCTTTGTAAACATTCGGAAAATATCTTTTAACAAAAGCGCTAACCTTAACAATTTCTGATTCCAAAGATCTTTCTTGGCACGTAACAATAATCCGAAAAACAAAAACACGATAAGAAGGAGAAGACGACATGCCTGAGCAAACTGTAACTCATTACCCAAAACTTCCAAACTCATAGTAAACGTGGTGGGCGAGTTTAATCTGCAACACAAAATCTCACCAGCTTCAACAAACAAGTAAAAACAATTAAACAGTAAAGATTGCCCATAATACCTGTCAAGCTCCATTTGATTAATATAATCTTCAACAATAAACTCGATATTCCAGTGCTGAAAATCCAACCCAAATAAGATATCTGACGTGCCACCCTACCAAAATATGCATGAAAAAACATCGAGCTTTTTAGTGTAATTAAGCAAAAAACTTCCCTTACATTAAACAAAAAAGAACAAATATTATCAGTTTCAGTTCCAATTAGATTACTCTTAAACTCTTTTTGTATTTTGAACCTCAGGAATCAGAAAAAGAAAATCAAACTCAAAATCGAAGTGAAGAAATTACCTGAAACTCTGAATAAAACGGACCGAACCGAACTGATAGTACCTGACTTTTTGGAAGATGGACTTTAAGGAAAGGCGACGTGGAGAACCGAAGGTTAAAAGCCCAAAAATACGGGTTGGACTCCTAGTCCTGGACAAATTTGAGGTGACATTTTTCAAGACAGTGATGGGCTTGGATTCATTTTTTGTCAAACTTATGGGTTTGTGCTTAGATTGCAAATGGTTGTTAACTCGTGCAACGTGTTGTGTCAGATATTGTCGTTTTTTAGCATTTTTAGTTGCGTAGGCAATTGAGTGGCAAGTTCGTTTTAACGAGCCGTGCAGACACACACTTGCCCCAATGGTGTAAGCAAAAGTTTCCTACTTCAAAGCAAAGTTTTAAAATAAGTTAGGCACTAGTTAGTCAGTGGATATGGACTTAGCGTCTAGGCATTTCGATGAGGGCCTACGTAGTTCTTAAAGTTTTTATTAAATTTATTACTTAACATAAATAAATGTCTACCTATACTTGAAAAAAATAATAATTGTATTGCAATATAAAATTTACAAATTGAAATGACATATAAATTATAAAGTACTAGAACATATTGAAAACATGGGATTGTTCATCCAAGTATCTAGTAAGCCTTTTAAAATTTAATGAAAAATCAAAATAAAAAATGCAAGTTATCTATTTTCTATTTAAATGAGAGTTGTGACCTAGACAGTCTAGACGGGTACCTAAGCGGGTCTAGGTGGGCTAGGTGAACGTGCCACGCCCCCGACCCGGGATAATAATTTTTTTTCCTTGAGTGAGGTGTGAATCACATCCCAATTATAAAAATAGGAACTATATTCAAGATGCCATAAAATTACATAAACAAATAAAATGAAATCAAAGCATTTATTAAACATTAAATTCTGGAGCGGAAGTCTAGTGATACGAGAAATTTACATAAAGATTTACAACTCACAAACTATACAACAAAGCTTCCTTGTTCTTTTGTCTAAAACCTTTTTATTACATATGAAAACTCTAATGGTAACTTCTAGTTTCCAACTATTGTACCATGACCTTAAGTTTCCAGTTCAATACCTGCAATATCTATAAAGGTGTGAGCAAAACCACAACTCAATAGGGACATAAACCTCATCGTTAATAATAGATCAAACTAGAAAAAGTCACACAAAATCATAGATTTTAGTCATGAGAAATTAGAAACAATGATTCCATGATGATGCATGAATGTTCCCTTATTCCCACCTCTACTCTCATTAATCCTTACTAAAAACACAGAGGTCTTACACATCCTGTTTGAGGGAAAAGGTGGATGGCCCCTCGCACAGCTCCTCGAGGGTGAATGGCACCTTTAGTTGGTGTTGGTTGTCAGGTGATCTCTTGTTGCTTAGTATGCTGCAAGATGAGTTTGAAGTTAGTTTGAAAGGTGCCTTTGTGGGGCCTTAGGTGTAGGCCTTAAGGCTCACAATCAAAACTAACAAAGTGCTAGGCGTGTCACTGCTATCTCAGTATAACAGATGTTGAAATACTCAAACTTCTTATTATCAAAGGATTGTCACAGATAGGTTAAGTCTGCATTAAGTTCTAACTTTTAATTCATAATCTTGTATGCTTGAATAAAGGGAGTCAGGAGCCATTTTAGACCATTTCCTTGATTCCGGGTTGTGCTTAATGAAAACATATCTATTAAGGTAACCAGATCCAGATGCAAATGAGACTCTTAAGTAGAAAACAGATGGAAATAACTTGAATACATGTTGAAATGTACATTAAGCAGCAGATCTACTAATTTAGGGGACAAACAAAGAAACTCTGGCAAGATTTCACCTTGTCGGGCAAGGTTGAATATCTTGCAGCCATTTCTCTTTGAGTTTACAGGGGTTGTATGCTAAAAGAGATGGATGGTAAATAGGTTTTACACGAGGGAATCGACACTACAACATTAGGGAAGGTAGCAGAGCTTTTAAACTAGACAAAAGATAGCTTTTCTAAGGAGACTATGACTAAAAAGATTGAATCTATGTTGGTTTCAGCTCTTCTGGTGCAAATCTGGCTTGAGAACAGAGTTTGTATGCTTATTTATTTGGTTAAGTGTCATTGTCTTTGTTGTCTCTTCTTCCTTTTATAGACGATTTGGCCTGATTGTTAGAGCTTTGTTCTTGGCCGAGGGCTCTCAAGGGCAGTAAGTCATCATGTATTTGCACCATTATGCCATTAGAAAGTACTTTTTGGCTGGTAGTGAGCTAGTCTCTGTCAGTTGTTACTTCAGTCATAGGCACATGGCCTATGCCTTGGCTGATATGGCTTTAGTTTGTCTCTGGGCTCGATGCTGAGCTTCAGGCAAGTCCTCATTTAATTTGGCATCCTTGGGCCTTCCTTCATTCAAGCCCAATATTCGAATATTAACCCAAGCAGTGCCCCTTTTAATCATTGTTAAGTCTGTAAACCGAGGCCTTAATGATGATTAAAACGAATTGCATGCTTTTACTCGAGACTTGCACCATTTTAAACAGTTGTTTTTAACCAAACTTTTGCACTAACCCACGATCTCCAACGTTAACTAACTGTTCCTTATATAATCTTCACTTAAATTCTTCAGCCAAATACCTTAGCAATTCTAATCCTCCGAATTTCCAGAATTTCTAGATTTCCTAAAACTCACTTGCCTTCAACCTTTTTCTTGCTTTCTACCCTCAATTTTCTTCCATCTTTTCAAAACTCATCCAATGGCACCGAAAACTACTCGTCTTGCATACAAGTCTGGCGAAGCTATTGTCAACATTCGTCACCTTCTCAACGACCTTCATCGCCATCGAGCTGGCCTGAACACTTCAATTTTCTTCGAAGAGAGGAGTACACTTCCTGGGGCCTGCCTGGACTTCCAAAGCCCCAATTGCTGTGGAGAACAACATGCCCAAACAAAATTGGTTCACCCCCAACCCATATTCCACTGAAGTTGGCATTTCCTCCTCCAAATGGTCTACTCATCGAAGAGGTTTTCCCTTGATGAAGGACGAGGCCTGGGCATAATGGGTAAATGAACTCGAGCCTATTTTAAAAAAGAAGTGGATGAACAATGGCATCTACGAGCTCATTATGCTCTTCAAGGTCACAGTGGTTGCCAAGCCTGAGCTTCTGACCGTCCTTGACATGGGCTAATTCTTCAAGCTAAGGCCCTCGAGTCAGTACGTGGATGTGACCCATGACTGGTCTTCCTCATCTCGCCCGACTGTTGAAGGTTCAAGCGACTCTGACTCCATCATTCGGCTGGAGTACACACATTCAACATTCAAGAGCTATGTGACTTCATTTGCGGGCTTCATCTCGTTTGCCAATAGCACCTTTAGCCCGCCTTCTGCCATAGAAAATAGGGACCAAGAGCATATGTACTTTCTCTTATACTGGCTCAACAAGCATGCATTCCCCAATAAATCTAAATAAGTGAAGTTAGAGTGGATTCCTTTGGTGGAGGCACTGCACTCCTTCGATGATGTGGCCACAACGCTTTTCCTCATTGCCCACCTCTACCATCTCTTGTACGAGATGACCAAGAGTGAGTCCTTTGAGACTAACCTTAACGGGCCAACCTAGATGGTCCAGTTGTGGCTGTAATGGTATTTCCCCGAGCTTCGGGCGCCAAACTTGGAGTTCCCCAAAGGAGTGGCTCCTGCTCGTATTCTGGCTGAGGCATCCCCAACCAATCATTTAACATTCTCCTATCTTTATTTCTTCCGAGTTCGTAAGAATCAGGCAGACTTGGAGTATGGTACTTCTGTTATGCGAAGATACTCATGGTTCTTAGACCAAATCTTTCAAGACGCCTTCAGGGAAGACGTTAACCCACTCTGTAAGGAAAAGTTAGTGAACTGCATCCAGCAACGGGTTTGGCTTGGGGAGTGCGAAGTGATCGCACAGGATATGAGCGCAGGCTGGAAGTCTACCACCCCAACTTTTACGTTAAACAGTTGGGGTTCATACAAGTCATTTCAATCCATTTTTTCGTCTATGTGCACTGAGAAACTTCCTACCGCCTCCGTTCTCCTCAGGAGGTCACATTTTGGGCAGTTTAGCGTAGCTTATATGTGATGAGCATGATTACCTGCAAGCCTATGGGCCTCAACTTCGAGTGCACTCCTTTCTTTTCTACTTAGTAGGAGGCTAAGTGGTCCAGGAAGTATGGAGGGGATATCAAGGAGTCCCATGATCGTCTCTTTGAGTAACTCTCCATCAAATCCTATCCTAAGCTAAATAAGCTCAAGTATTGGAAGGAGATGATCCACCAGAAGAACCAGCTTATTCTAATAGGTATCTTCTATTGCCTTAACTTGTACTTTATGATGCTTTTATAATCTGTCCTCCACTAACCTTTCTCTTGGTTATTTTGAACCGGCAACCCAAGACAAAATTGGAGAAATGGATGTCATGCTGGATGAAGAAGCTACAGATGCCTTGGTCATTCAGGAGGCTACAACCGAGGCTGTCAGACAGGAAACTGGGTCCAAACACGCTGCTGAAGAGGCTGGGGATGTCTCTGAGCTATTCGGGGACTTTGAGGATAAGGACGGGCCTAAAATAGAGAATTCGGCACCTAGACAGGCAAGGGCAGTTGTGGTGGAAACTTCGAAGTCTGAGCCTGAAGAACAGCCCAAGCCTTGACTTACCTTGCTTGTTTCATGGGCAACTCCAACAAGGAAGAGGACTAGGGCTCAAACCTCCAAAGCTTCCAAATCCTTCAGATCTTTCCCTGCCCCTTCAATTAAAGTGGGCAGGAAAAAGCAGAAGTTTTCCAGTAAGTAAACTTCTTTTATTGGTTATAGTTTCAGTTTCCTTGGGGCCATGAGCTAATACCTCATTCTTTCTTTTAACTAGGGCCTCAAGCAACCAAAAGACCTACTTTTGCTACAAGATAGAAACCATTGGGTGCAGAAATGCACCAAAGGCACAAGGGGCTTCTTGACACTATCCTTGAGGAGCTGAAAGTATGGCCTCTATTCTTTTGAGCACTAAGTCGCCTCTTTGAAGTCTTTCCTTCTTTAAACATTGTATTAATCATTTGCCTAATTGCTTGAAACAGAACACCAGGGAAGAAGGGATTTCTCAGCTCAAAGCTTCTTCTCCTTTGACCCGAGTGGTGCATGCTTCCCCGTCTCAGGCTAAACCTTTAAAGGTATACTTCTTTTCTTTCTTGGATAAGGCTTGTGACTTTACAAATTTTGAAGTTAATGACCAATTTCCATTCCTTCATAGGCTAAGGTTGGAAAACCTGCATCTTCAGTCGGGCAGAGCTTTGCTTCCACTTATTCGACTCTTTCTCCAGCACTTGTGGTGACTCCAATTTCTCAGTTCGATCCAATGACTGGGGAAATGCTGCACTATGTGGAGGAGATAGCACTTCAGTAAGTATTCTTCCCATCAAATCTTCCTAAATCCCTTTTTGAAGTTCTTCTTATCTGATATTCATACTTTATTTTGATCTTTTTCTAATCCTCTCCCGTGCATGAGGCCTATTAACTACCACTAACCATTTTTAGGGAGCCAATAGTCCCTGAGATCCCAATGGTCTCAGAAGTGACTAGCCTGATGGCTCCCACAAGCTACTTTTCAGGCCAACCCCCTGGTTTTTCCTAAGGCCACTACCACCACAAAGATGCCTCATTCTTTTGTTCAAGGTCTTGCTCAAGTATACAAGTGTTTCTACTTCTATTTTCTTCATTGCACAAGTTAGCTTGTTAACAGTTGTCTTTTCTTTTGGTGTTTGAGGTTTCTAGTGCGGGCTTAGGCAACACTTCTCCTCCTTCAACAAGCGAGGCTGATCCTCCTCAACTGTCAAAGGCAACATCAACTCCTCCTCTTTCTTTCAAGGCTCAAAGCCCAACCCAAGTATACAAACTCTACTTCTTTCTTTTTCCGTCTTTTAATTTCGTTTGTAGACTGTCTTCCTAATCCATTTTTTCTTGGATTGCAACAGGGTTCTAGCGAAGGCTCATGCCAATCTCCTCCACCCTTAGTGCATAAAACAGTTCTTCCTAGGCCTATTTTGGCTTCTGGGGTTACGGAGATCCCTATTCCTTGGCCAAAGAAGAAGAAGATTGCTGCTACCACTTCCACTCCTATTTCTAAGTCCATTCCCCCTCTTTCAACCGAAGCTGCTTTTTACTGACTCTGCCTCCGGAGGAGCTAGAGTGATGTTCCCACCACCTCTTGCATTTATACATGTAACGGCTTCTTTGTCCAAGCTTGTTAGAGAGTTCGGGCAAATTAAGACAAGCCTAAGATCTCCAAGGCGTCATTCTGAACCTCAACTTCTCTAGATAAGCACCAAGTCTTCAGGGAATGGATGAGAAGAGATTTCACAGCTTATTTCAGCCTCAAGGCTCTTCATGATGCTGAAAAGGCTTTGATTGAGCTCTACAAGGCTCAGTGAATGTCAATGGCTCAATACAAGTCTTTTCTCAATTTCTTTGAGAATCTACGGGAGTTGAGGGATCAACATCAGCAGGCGGAACAGGCATCCAACAGAGTGAAGTGTTATAAAGGAAAACACACTCCGACATCGGCCACACTTTAACAGCTGGTATATGAGGGATCAGCCATGGAAGATAGGATCGTGGTGGTAGAGTCTGAGATTCAAAGGTTGGAGGAGCAACTTTCTACTTTAAAGGCTGAGAAGATGACTTTGGCAAGTCAACTTTACAAGAAAATATAATAAGTGAAGAAGGTGAACCAGGAAGTTGAAAACTCTGAAGCCCAACTAGCCAATAACAATATGTATCTAGAAGAACCTGGCAAGATTTTCACTATTATGCAAACATATTACTCTAGAATATCTGCCTTGGCCAAAGATTTAAAACTGTTGAGCTAAAGTTTTTGTAACTTCCTTCTCTTATTGAAATGAAATGACTTCCTTCTTCCCATCAACTTGTCCTTTTGGTTACTTGAAGCTTTAACTATGGTAAATCTAAGAACTAACTTTGACTTTCTTAAAATGCTTAGACTTTCTCAATATAACAATCTCTAACATCCCACACGGTTAGGTGATATTTCTTCCAAAACTTAGCATTGACTGGATGCCTTTGCAAGGTTCCTTCCAAATCTACCAAGTAGTAACCCCTTTTTTCCAACACTGCTGATATTGAAAAGTCCTTCCTAAGTGGGACTCCACTTCCCAAAACCTCTAAGTTAAGCTCCCAAGGGCAGAATTGCCTTCCATACTAAGTTTCATTCCTTGAAGTTTTTCAACTTCACTTTTTTGTTATAGGCTCAGGCAACAACTATCTTCCCTTCTTAGATTTTGTTCAAGGCTTCAATTCGGGCTACATCTAAATCTTCAACTTTTGACATATAGCTTAAAGGTATTCCTCATTGTGTAGACCAAACCGGCTTTGGAGTCTGATACAACTAACATTGATTTCCATAGGAAGCACAACATCCTGCCCGAAGGTTAAAGCATAAGGAGTAGTTCCAGTTCCAGTTCCTACTTGCTTTGAGTTTACAGGGGTTGTATGCTAAAAGTGATGGATGGTAAACAGGTTTCATACGAGGGAATTGATACTACAACACTAGGGAAGGTAGCAGAGCTTTTAAACTAGACAAAAAATAGCTTTTCTGAGGAGACTATGACTAAAAAGAATGAATCTAGGTTGGTTTCAGTTTTTCTGAATGCAAATCTGGCTTGAGGGCAGAGTTTGTATGCTTGTTTGTTTCGTTGGTTGAGTGTCAATGTCTCTATTGTCTCTTCTTCCTTTTATAGGCGATTTGGCCTGACTATTAGAGCATTGTTCTTGGGCGAAGGCTCTTAGGGGAAGTGAGTCATCATGTATTTACACATTTATGCCATTAGAAATTGCTTTTTGGCTGGTAGTGAGCTGGTCTCTGTCAATTGTCACTTCAGTCATAGGCACATGACCTATGCCTTGGCTGAGAGGGCTTTAGTTTGTCTATGGGCTTGATGTTAGGCTTCGGGCAAGTCCTCATTTAAGTTGGTATCCTTGGACCTTCCCTCATTCAAGCCCAATATTCAAATATTAACCCAAACATGTCTCATACCATGTTTTGGCCTCAAGTGTCTCGTTATGTAAATTATCATCCATGGTACACATTCATTCACTTATCATTGTTCTCTCAAATCACAACACATCCTTTTCTCGATAGCCAAGTCGTTCCTCACATAAAATCGTCTTTACTGCCCATTATTTATGTTTACCAAAAACCTTAATTCTTAGGAGAGTTATATCAAATCTTTCCAATACATCAAACCATTCCAATTCATCACGACACAATACATGGAACTCTTACACGACTCATGGTTTTAGGGCAAACATTAGATAGATATTGATTTTTCCACTTTTAAAAAGTTTTCCTTCCCGCTTCCAAAATTTTCATTTTCCCCACGACTTTATTTTAAGAAAAGCAGTGAAGTAGGTGAAGCCGTGAGCGATTGATTTCTGAGAGCCATGGAAGCTGATAAGCCAACGACGATGATCTGCACATTGCTAGCAATAGACAACACCACCGGCTTCTCCTACAGAGTCTGCTCCGTCTGCGAGCAGACTCTCCCCGACAACCCTTCTTCCCTCTGCAAATTCTACAGCCTCAATGCCTTCAAAACCCGCTTGCCTCGCACCAAACGCCTCTTTCGCCTTCTTGTAACTCTCTACCCTTTTCTTGGAAAGCTGTTTGCTCATTTCCAAAGTGCTTTCCAAGAACTGCTTTTTAATTAAGTGATTCTCATTGGGTTGTTTTGGCAGATGTCAATAGCTTCGGATACAAAAGTGCTTAATGTGATATGCTTTGATAGGGCTGCCAAGGTTCTGTTTGGGTGCTCTGCTGATGAGTTTTTTGACTTCGCCAAGTTTTGTTAGACAAGTAGAACTATAGTTGGAGTCTATGTATAATTGTAATCCTAATTGTAGTTGTATTCCTAACTTGTAGGGATATTGCCTTGCTATGCAAGGAATGTAATTGTATATAATCTTATTCACGTATCAATGAAATAGACTTTTCAGCCTACATATCTTTTTCTACAAGTTTCACCCTTTTGCTGGTAAAACCACCCTTCACGCCTCAAAATTTCACCACACCCCCAATCCATTTACATCAGAAACTGTGAATGTTTATGTGTTTGTAACTTTTCACTGTGCAGGAATAAACACCATTCAAATTTTAATCTTTTGTTTTGACAGTGCATTATTCTATTTTAAGCTACTCTAATTATGTGGATTTTGAGCTCAGGTCCAATGGTGCGGGTACAAAATTTAATCTTAATGTTCCCACTGTGACTCATCTTTTGATGCTTTCGTAGTCAACTGCAATGTGGTATACTTTGGAGATATAATATTAAAGCAACTTTTTATTAGCAGCCATATGCTTTTTTCAGTCTTTCGTATTCTGCGATGACTGGCTTTTTATGTTCATCTTCAAGAAATTTCTTATTGGTGATTTTTTGAAACTTGCTTTGATTTTCAACTTCTACAACTATCGTTTTCCAGTAATGATTTACGTCGTTGGGTTGCTCCATTTCTACCTACCTTATATTTCTGTTTTGGGATGTTTCGTGCAGCTGTTAATGCTAGTAGAATTCTGGACGGAGAGAAGTTTAGACTGACACTATCCAAACCATAGAACGGGGATGCACAACATCTGCAAGTGATCCAAGTTATTCCATTGAGATCTGGTTTTCAGCCAGCAAGTGAGCTTGAGGCAATTGTATGGTGTAAGAAGCTCTTGACTGTTGTTTTTCATCTACTGTATGCTATGTGGTTGCAAATACTACTGATTGATTTTTGTTATTTTCATCGATATTGAATTGCACTGCATTCTCAAAGCACATAGCACGCGTTAATGCCCAATCATGATACATCCGTGATGGCATTTTAGTTGCCTGCCTATATACTAGGAAAAATTAAGCCAATGGTACCAATTTATGTGTGTTTGTGTAGCAAGTTGGCAACGACGCAGAAAGTCATGGCCTTCTGCATAGTTCTCCAAAGAATCATCTACCCAAGTTTGCTGTGTAGTTGTCAACTTTTAAAAGAATATGCAGGCTTTGTGAATACTAGGTCAGTCGAATTTCCAAAAGACAAGGAACACCGTTAAAAAGGATGAAATAGTATAGTGAACCGTTTTTTGTATAAACCCGGACTCTATATTGGGAAATTTTTTGCCTGTCAAAGCAAGCATGGTAACTATAGCTATGGACAAGTATATCATAAGTATTCCTGCCCAACAGACACCATTTTGAAAACCAAGTGTTTTCAGGCTAGGATCTGAGGCTATCAGTTGGGAGCAACTCTTTTGGCTGACTCAGCCACGGCCAGATTTCCTTGCATCCAGTTTGTAAGCATCTGTAATGCAGCTTCCGGTTGATCCATTGGAACCATATGACCAGCATTATGAACCTTGAGGAAAGCTAGAGGTCCATAGCTTTTTAGCAGTCCTGCTTCTGCACCCGCAACCTTGAATGGAACAGTTTGTGCTGCTACGAAAGCTTTCTGACCGGACCATTCCATGGCATGAGCCCAATTTGAATTCCCTACGAAATAGAGAGACATCATAATATGAAAATTACCGAAAGTACATTATCCTCGCTAATACATGCAACATGAGTTTTTCGCTGAAACAAAGAAGCTCACCAAGCCAATTGCAGATGAGATCATACTCCCCGGCATACACGAGCAACTTTATTCCATCTTCAAGGAGGGCAGGAATTCCCACTTCCAGATTTCTCATCCAGTCATTCAGCATAGCATAATATACCGTAGAGCTGCATGACACAAATTCGATGTCCCCAACTCCTAGGGCATCCCTAACCGTTTGTTTGTTCAAGAATGTCACCACGTTTGAGAAGTCATAGCACAAGCTCCCCTCACATTGCTTCCTAATATCATAGTACTGCACATACCCAAAACAAAGTAGATTCTTAGCATACTTGGATTTGTTTCTTAGAACTTATAGCTGTGACGATGATAAAGGTTTTTCCGCTTTGCTTACATTTATACCACTATTTCTTTGCATTATCTGGTAAAATATGCTGTTGCAAATACTTAACGACTCCTCACAAGCGTCTCCACTCTTAGAGGCGTCTGATAGTTTCAGACATCAGAAAATTCGCAAGTCAGATAATCTTGTACAATGACCATTAAATCTCATACGAGATTGTAATCAACAGGTATGTGAAGAACAGAGGAAATGAAGAGGAAAATACCGCAAGCCTTCACCGACTCTTCACATTCTGGAATTGTCTGCGATATAGTGTCGTAGTCTGCTTTTGTAATCAACTTCATTTGCAGTGCATAATCAGTGTATGCCTTGTACTGGATTCCCGGATTGGTCAACCCATTACCTATGGCGAAACCCTGTTCAACCGTAGGAGATAAACAGATCAGATCAGAACGACCATGACGAAGCAATCAAATGCAGTCAGTCCATTGTAACTATTAGGGATACCTTGAGATTTATGTGATTCCCTTCCTTTGCTTTGTTTCCTTTGTTAACCCGAGAAGCAAGCGCGGGAACATAGTGCCCAGCATATGACTCTCCGGTGATGTAGAAGTCATTTTTCGCAAATTCAGGATGTAGAGCGAAAAATCCCTGTAATCATGAAGAGAAGCTGGTAAATTTAAGGTCAGTTTAGTGGCAATAGTTCACTCGTGCGTGAACAGTTATCATTCGGGACACATCAACGACGATTGTATGTAACATGAGATAATCATTAGGACCTGCAGAAAATCATATAAGTCGTTGCTGACGCCTGCTTCATCATGACGAATGTCACTCGAATTTGTTGTATAGCTGAAACCAGTTCCAACAGGTTGGTCGACGTAAAGAATGTTTGATGCCTGCCAAACAAGAACTTGTTCAGAAACACAAAGAAGCGAAAACCGATAAGAAAAAACACCTTGTCCAAACCATTACAGCACCTTGTCCCAGCCATAGTTATTCCAAGTGAGTGACAAGTTGTTTTGAATGTGAAAAGGGCCATTTTCATAAAACAGAGCCAGTTCACTGCTACATCCCGGCCCTCCGGTCAACCATATCACAACAGGGTCGTTCTTGTTAACCCTTGATTCGAAAAATAAGTAGAACAACCTGCAAAAAGTAATCGGATTCAAATATAATGCAGTCCAAGAATTTCGGAGTTTTCGATTTCCCAACTCAAATTTGATTCCTAGTGCAATTCAAGACCAACCCTTTTGCTCTTACCTTGCACCCTCCGAATGGGGAAGGCGGTAGTAGCCGGCGTGGTGACCAAGATCTTTAGCAGAAGGACCGGAAGCGGCGTCAAGAAAAGGCATTTT